>NC_057716.1:10748380-10780547 GCF_004010195.1 Chiloscyllium plagiosum | reverse complement strand
GTGGACCACAACAACTGGATCCTTCCCCTCCCGCTCCAATATCCTTTCAAGCCGGTCGGAGATGTCCCGCACCATGGCACCGGGCAGGCAACACACCATGCGAGACTCCCTATCCGGCTTCCATAGGATACTATCTGTCCCTCTAATTATAGAATCCCCTATAACAATTACTTGTCTTTTTGCTCCCCCCTCTTGAATGGCCTTCTGCACCATGGTGCTGTAGCTGCCTTCCTAAAATTACGTACCGGTAAGTAATTTTAAAAGAAACTGTCTTACCTTAGCTGTAGCCTTCCGGGTTTGTTTAAACTCAGCTGCTGCACGCACTCAAAATGCGAGTTTCATATTAAAATATGAAACTGTCCATAGGCCGCAATTAATGTTAATAAATATCCTGTTAATGCTGTCGGAGAAATGTTACCAAATAGATAAATTCAGGTATTAAAGTTGATGGCCTTTGCAGCAGTCTGGAGTCTAAACACTCCAGGGGTTATACGACATGTGCAGGGGGCTGTAAATAAAGCAACTTGCTCTGAAAACATACATTATCTTATAGACAGGTTCTGAAGTAGATTTCCATCATTGCATTGAAATATTGGAAACAGACTTAGATGATGGTCAAATGACAAGTGCTCGAGAATTTTAATGACAGCAGAGGACAGAGTACACCATTGCTCTAATGCATTGTTGCTGCCTTTCAAGCAATTAAAATGACATGAGGGCAAACACAAACAATGATACACAGGTGCTTTAAAATGATTTTGCCTTATAACGGCTTTCTTTACAATGAGTGTATGCATCATGTACTTTGTTTCTTTTATGTTAACTTCAAATCATTTTAGATATTGGAATAACAATTAGTAAAGCCCAGAGAGGCCTTTCAGTCTCACTTATAAATACCAAGCTGCATGAGGCAGTGAGACGTTCGGGTGCTTACTCAACCAGCTCTGAGCTCGAAATGGGAAAGGCAAGCATAACTCAAATGTTTTATATTTTACATTGTATTGGGATTATTGATTAGACATTTCCAAATTGAAAACTCTGAATTAATAAACCTGCATCTTTTCCTCACAGATCATCTTTTACGAGGACAGGAACTTCCAGGGGCGGCACTATGAGTGCAGCAGTGACTGTGCCGACCTGTCCCCTTACTTCAGCCGCTGTAACTCCATCCGTGTTGACAGTGACTGGTGGGTGCTGTATGCGAAACCCAATTACATGGGATACCAGTATGTTCTGACCAGGGGAGAGTATCCTGACTACCAGCGCTGGATGGGATTCACTGACTGTGTCAGGTCATGTCACTCCTACTATTAAAATGTGAGAAATTTCTGGTGGTTCGCATTTTCTACCCAGAGTGACACTAAAAAAAAATTACTGTGTTCAAAATTACTGTGTACAGCTTGTACCCATTAGCACTGAAGAGGAATACTTGTTCCCACTGGTCTGATTATATCTTGCAGCAGTGATATTAACAGTAGCGGATCGTCTGCTGTTACAAATCCAACCTCATTTACCAATCTCCGAGCACATGTTACAGTCACTGTGAGAATTTAGTATCAACCCTTGTAATTTCATAATTGCAGTTAAGTTCCACAGGCATAGTTTCTTACATCAATTGTTGTATAAACTAGGAAATTTGTGGTAGGTCACTGGTGGTGGTATACTTAACATTTTCAAGAATGTTTGGGAGACAGTAGAATACATCATTTTGTATTTAATCAAATAATCAGAACTAAAAGCCAATTTGGTGCTTTGACAGTGTAGAAAGTAGTAAGGTAACTACAGATAGGCTAAGATAGAGTACACCTTTCTAACAGACATATTTGTACACATTCCATTCATCTCATTATAAATATTTAATACATTATAAAAAGGAGAAAGCTGCCCTCACTTGGAGAAAGTCTCGTCACAATTAGATTTTTACAGATATTGATAAGCCTCATTCTGTGTGGATCAACTAACATCAATCACACATACTGTCACAGACATTTCACTGATCAACTGTTCAAAATTAAATAGAAGCTGCCTGTTTGGTGTTCAAACATAATTGACCTACTGAATTGATGGTAATGAATTATATCAGCTTTACTTCCATTATTAATGTCATTAACTGGGTCTTGCTGCATTCTTTCTCTCATTGTATTTCCGTCTCTTAGTAATTATCAAACATGGGTTTGCTATTTCCTTACCAATATGATCTCATTTCTATTCCAGTACCAAGCAATACCAAATATTTCATAATAGATTGATGACAATTAGATAACCAAGCAGGAATTGTCCAAAACTAGACAACAATCTGTTAGCATCTAGAGATGGTCAATAGCTGGTTAATGATTGAACAGTGAATTTTTAACAAAAAGCTAATGGGTTCCCTGGTCATATTACTAATATAAAAGCAACCCACAACAATAATTTTAAAGTGTTCTATAGATATTTTCATACCTGCATCTCAAATGTTTCATTTCTCTCTATTGTAGTACCGAGGAGGTTCCTACAGAATGACGATTTACGAGAGGCCTGACTTTGGAGGACAGATGATGCAATTCCTGGATCACTGTCCAACTGTCTACAATTGTTTTCATTACCATGACATCCACTCCTGCCATGTGACTGGATCTTCTATGAACACCCCAACTACAGAGGGTGACAATACTTCATGAGACCCGGTGGATACAGGAGATACAGTGACTGGGGAGGCTACAGCTCAACTGTTGGATCTTTTAGGCACACGAGGGATTCCTAGTCTGTCATTATAAACCATTTGTCAACATAATAAAATATCTTCTATTACATGGGCATTTTGTCCAACTCGATCATATGTTCAGAGCTTTGCAGAAATGGTCCACTACAGCTGGTATCCAGATGTCATGTACCTAATATATCATTACAATCACCTCAGTAATGTGATGACCATTAATGTAAAAGAAGGGAAATAGAAAATGTGTGAATAGGGATCCTGCCAACAAAACTGGGAAATATTAGAGACCTAGAGTCATAGACAGCATTCAGCATGGAAACAGACCCTTCAGTCCAACTAATCCATGCTGACCATATTCCCAAACTAAACTAGTCCCATCTGCCTGCACTTGGCCTGTATCCTTCAAAATCTTTCTTGTTCATGAATTTATGCAAATTTTAAACGTTGTAACTGTACTCGCATCACCACTTCCCCTGCAAGGTCATTCAGTGGTTAGCACTGCTGCCTCACAGCGCCAGAGACCCGGGATCAATTCCCGCCTCAGGCGACTGACTGTGTGGAGTTTGCACGTTCTCCCCGTGTCTGCGTGGGTATCCTCCGGGTGCTCCGGTTTCCTCCCACAGTCCAAAGATGTGCAGGTTAGGTAAATTGGCCATGCTAAATTGCCTGTAGTGTTAGGTAACTGGTAAATGTAGGGGTATGGGTGGGTTGCGCTTCGGCGGGTTATTGTGGACTTGTTGGGCCGAAGGGCCTGTTTCCACACTGTAATGTAATGTAATGTAATCTAATCTAATCTACAAATGCACCATTCTAGGGATAAAAATGTTGCTCCTTATGTCCTTTTAAATCATTCTCCTCTTACCTTAAAAATATGCCCCTGAGGTTGTCTTGAGATGTTTTACTCAGCATTGTCTGATTATCACAAGATTATTACAGTTGGACATGATCTATAAACACACTTTTTGCAGCCAGAAAATCCTCAAAAGGCACACCTCCAGCTCTCTTAAGGCTGTTGTGTTACAGCTTGTCTAACAAAAGTCTTGTGTTCTACCAACACAGCTGCAGCCTAGAATATTGGGAGCTTGCAATGTCAGTAGTTCCCAGCCACTCTCTGCGATTTACTGGATCACAGGATAGATAAGGCAGATCTGAAGGGAATGGAGACAATGCCTGAGGAAAGACAACCAATGGGAATGTCAGCTCTGTGGAAGCCAGAACAGGAAATAGAATGCTTTGTAATTTATTGAGAGTAGGATCAAGGAATCAGAAGCTGGCTCCTTTGTACAAGATGGACTTGAGAAAGCACAAGACATGATAAGAGAGAAACAAGCTGAGGACTACAGCATGGAAGATCAACTGGAGAATTTGGCCAAAGCTGCAGAAGCCGAAGAGTATACTTCAGCAGATTGTAATTCATTAAACAGATTAAGGAATCATGTTACATGACAAAGATAATCCCCACTGTTTGGTTAGGGCCAGCTATTTTTCAGTACGCCCGTTTCCTACATTACAGCATGTGAATAGTCTTGAGGCAGGCAGGAAGATTGCAAAAGGCACTGTATAATTACAGCTGTTTTTTTGCTTGAGCACCTTATCCATACTGTTAGACTACATGTACTGGGCAATGTGGAAGATTGTCAGGTTCTGTTCTGTCCCCAAAAAGCAGCATCAATCCAACAAATACGACTGCACTAGGGCATTAGTCTACTTTCAATTATCAGCAAAGTTCCAGAAGGTTTGGTGACAGTGCCATCAAGTGACAGACAGTCAACAATAACTTTCTCACTGATGCTCGTTTTGGCCTAACTTAAAAACCAGACAATACCAAGTTATAGTCCAACAGGTTTATTTGAAAGTACTAGCTTTCAAAGCGCTGTTCCTTCATCAGGTAGCTGATTTTTAACTTTATCCACCCCAGTCCAATACTGGCACCTCAACATCACAGTTTGGCCTACACCAGGGCCTCTCAATATCAGTCCTCATGACAGCCTTGGATCCAAACATGAACAAAAGAAATCCGTTAGTTGGAGTCATAACTGGCACAATGGAAAATTGTTGTGGATATTAGAAGCCAATCATCTCAATCCCAGTGCATCACCATTATTTATTTTTTTCAAAGGTACTGATAGGTTAACCTGAGGAGGAACAGGAATGGACCATATGACTAAACAGTCCCTCAAACCTACTCTGCCATTCAACATAATGAAGATCGATTATCAGCATCAGTTCCATTTTCCATCGCTCCATATCCCTCTAGTTCCTAAGAGACTAAGATCCTGTCCATTTCAAACTTACCTGCACTGAACAATGAAGCATCTATTGCGCTTTTGCTTGAAACGTCGATTTCCCTGCTCCTCAGATGCTGCCTGAACTGCTGTGCTTTTCCAACACCACTCTAATCCAGAATGAAGCATCTATTGTCAAGTCCGTTCCGAAACATTTGCTTATTTTTTGCTAAACTCCAGATGGTATAGACTCAATGTTCACAGCTTCTCATCATAGGAACACCCCATCATCTCAGGAACCAATAAAATACTTTTTCAAGATTGCCTCCAAGACAAGAATATCCTTTTGTTAAACATGGAGGACATAGGGACAAAAAGTACTTGGCATGTGGTCTCATCAAAGCATTGCAAATTGGAAGAAAGACTTCCTTTTTCCTGTACTCCAAAATCCCCTTACAATACAGGCCAACATGCTGTACGTTTTCCATAATTGCTTGCATGTTGACTTGCTGCGTCTTTGGTACAAAACACATCTAATTCTCTGTGGGCATTTGAAAGTTTCACATCTTTTAAAAAACTGTTCTGCTTTTCAATCTTAATACCAAAGTAAATAACCTCACACTTGTCCACAATAAACTCCATCTAACGCTCTGTTTCCCAATCAATTCACCAATCTACTTTTCTCAGCCTTTTTGTGTCCTCTTCACAGCTTGCATGCCCACCTCGTTTTGTACTGTCAACATTTGCTCAGTTGAAGTGAACAATTCCAATACTATAGGATGGAACCTGTTCTGACGCCTGTAAGCCAATTCAACAAAATTTAAATGTGGGAAAAAGCCCTCATTCCTCTTTCCTAACTGTGTGCTATTGCCCAACCTCCCTGTTTATCTTTTATCCCTTTCCTCCCTCCACATTCCTGATGAGGGGCTCATGCCCCTAATCGCTGACTCTCCTGCTCATTGGATGCTGCCTGACCTGCTGTGCTTGTCCAGAGCCACACGTTTCGACTCTATCCTCAAAGGCCCACAAGCAACTTCTAGTCACCTGACATTTTTTTCCCAACATCTGTCATTTTGTTTCTGCATATGTTCAGATGATCAGAGATTACTTGAGTATGGCAGTCTCAATTCAAGCTCACAGGGTCATTGCTACACAGTCATACAGCACAGAAACAGACCCTTCAGTCCAACTAGTCCATGCTGTACATAATTCCAAAACTTAAACTAGTCCCATCTGCCTGCTCATGGCCCATATCTCTCCAAAACCTTTCCTATTCGTGTACATATCTAAGTGTCTATTAAATGTAACTGTGCCTGCATCCACCACTTCCTCAAGAAGTTCATTCCACATGCAGACTAACCCCTGTGTAAGTAATTTGTCCCTCATTTCTTTTTAAAATCTCTCTCCTCTTGCCTTAAAAATGTGTCCCCTTGTCTTAAAATCCCCCACCATAGGGAAAAGGCACCTACCATTAACCCTATCTATGCCTCTCATGGTTTTATAAACCTCTATAAGGCTATCTCTCAACTTCCTATGGAAGCAGGATCAGTATTTTCTGTTCTCTGCAAGGGTGAGTGCCACCATATTCATTTTGCTACCTCACACTCACAGGGGCACACTCACTCTAACTCTGGCACTGTCACTAGGATTCAGCAACCACTACTCCCACAATTGCATTTATTGTGTCAATGGCTTTCACTCACTTTATATTCCCAAGCTACTAGCCCATGCTGTCCTCTGCACTTCCTCCTCATCTTACCAACCTCTCCTGCTCTTGCCTTGTCACTCACTTCACTTCCTTCCACTTACATCAGACACAATCCTTCCATTTGTCTCATTGCAGGAACAATTATCCTACAATTGGGTTGAGAGGGCCAACACTGACAGGGTGAGGGCACTGAAGAATTGAAAGTTTCCTGCCTGGATGTAGGCTCACCTTCTGCAACAATGATTTGGAGGTGCCAGTGCTGGACTGGAATGGACAAAGTTAAATATCACACATTACCAGGTTACAGTCCAACAGGTTTATTTGGAAGCACTAGCTTTCAAGGTGCTGCCTCTTCATCACCACCAGCAGTAGCCAAGCGTTCCCCCCTCTGCAACAAGGATTTGTGACAAACTTTTGGCATTGCAAACAGGAGGGAGGTGGTGGGACCAGGGGCCTCTGATGTTTTGTCAGACACTGTTGGGGCTCCTCCTCCCTATGGATACCCTCTGGCATCAATCTAATTCTTTGAAAGCAAGGTCATTGAGAGCACTGGCACCTCCAAATCATTGTTGCAGAAGGTGAGCCTACATCCAGGCAGGAAACTTTCAACAGCCATTCAGGCAACCACCCAAGTTGGGAATTGGTGCCATCTAGTGACTGACAGCAATAATGGTGTATAATTGAGGCAAAAACAATGACTGCAGATGCTGGATTTAACCAGATTCTGGATCAATGGTGCTGGAAGAGCACAGCAGTTCAGGCAGCATCGAGGAGCTTCAGCAAAAGCTGCCTGAACTGCTGTGCTCTTCCAGCACCATTGATCCAGAATATAATTGAGGCAAGCTGAGCAATCCATACGATACAAATACATGCAGCGAAAGAAGTAACTGAAGTCACTTTTTAAAGCTTAAGTGAAAAGCAGCAAATATTTTTATCATTGTCAAGCTTCTGACATTTTCTTTATCATCATACTTTCTCAACTTTCTTGTCATTAGCAACACCAGTTCCACGCAGTGAAATTCCAACAGATTAGCTTGCGTGTGTAGTATGTCATGCTTCAAGTGGTCCTGAGTTAAGAAGGAGTTTAGGATCTTTATATCATTATGTCATGAGCATGTCTGTGAAAGGTTTATTGACATACTGATTGTTCTACACAATACAACAATCCCTGGCTTGCCTTTTCCTTCTTCTATTGGCTTTTCCTTGGCCAGTCAGTTAGAGGATACCAGTGTAGTGGATATGTTAATGGACTAGGAACGCAAAAGGTTCTGGGAAATGGTTTGAGGACAGAGGTTTAAATAACACAATAATTACTAATTGAATTCAAGCTAAATTAATAAAATCTATTGGATCAATCTAAGCATGAAATCTAGTTCATCAGTGCCCTGACCATGTTTACATTGTTTGCGTAGACTGCAGAAAAAATGATAGGACTTACTCTGCAATCAATGGCCCTTTGCTAGTCTGGTCAACATGTGTATGTAAATGACACAATGTGGTTGACTTTTTCTTTTTTGTGTTTGATTCATAACTGCCTTCTGAAGTGGCCTAGTGAGTCACCCAAAGAAACTGGTCAGACCATCTATCATCAACCTAGACACCAGAAATAATGATTGGTCAATCTGTCCAATTGGCAATGCAAAGTCCTCTCACTAACAAAGTCCTCTTCAGAGGGCAATCTCATAGACTGGTCAAGTAACAACCGGATGTACAGTCAAACTTACAGAATCAAAATATGCAGCCAATGGTCCAGATAGCCCCAGCACCCTCCCTGCAGTGGGAGAGGGACAATGGTACACAGTCGGAAACTCGTAGCCCTGCTAGTTCTCAACATTGCTTCTGAACCCCATCAAGTTGCATGGCATCATTAGAAAGAAGAGTGAAGAAAAATCCTACTGATCTCCACTAACCAGCAATCACTCCTCTCACTCATCATTGTCTTTGAGTGGGGAATAATTAGGGTCTCATCTGTGTTGTAATTGTAGAAGCAGATTGAAACTGTGTTTGTCAGATGCACAATATGTACAGTAAGAACATAAAGAATAGGAGCAGAAGTCAATCATTTGACTCTGAGAGTCTGGTGAACTGTTTAATCATAGAACCATTGACCCATAAAGAACAGAAGGGCCCTTCGGTCCATCAAGTCGGTACTGCCAATGTTATGTTTAAAGCTACACTGATCTAATTGTGACTTTCACTCAATTTTCCTGCCTGCTGACTCAATCTTGAACACCATTGTAGATCAAAAATTTTGCATTTCTTTAAATAACAGCTTGCTACCAAATAAAGACTAGTATGTGATTCTAGCCTTATACAGCAACAGAAAAACAAACTTAGAATTTTGAAATTAAGGTGTTGCAAGAAAGAACCAGTACAGGTCATTGCAAATAAGGGTGATAGCTGGACAAAACTTATTGCCAGTTATAACATGGGAAGATGGGTTATGAATAATTTGGAATTTACCAAGGATAGAAGATGGCAGGTGGCCAGGAGTTCATGGGATCAGACAAACAGGATGAGAAAACAACAACTGCAGGTGTTTTGAAAGAGGAGATGGGAAATTCAATTACAATAGTTTCAGATGATGTAGCCCACAAACTTTGAAATAGTTGCCTGGATTTAAAGATTACGCAAAATGACAAGCATTCAACCACATTGAACCTGTTTGGAAAAACAAAGTGATGTCCAGTTTATGACAATTCCACAGAGTTCATAGTTCAATGGTTTTTGTGAGTTCTACTTGAGAATGGCTAGGGCCTCTCATTTATTGTTGCATTTTTTTCCCCTATAGGGGAAAAATGACACAAAATTAAAACAAAACGAGCCCGCGACAATCTAATGCGCTGAATAAAGGTGCTTGTGACACCTTTTGTTTTTTTTGCTGATCTGTGCTTGAGATTGTTTAAAATTACAAAGGCAGTCTCTGCAATGGCCTCTCATGTGTATAAATACCCAGAGTGAGAGCACATTCAAGCATTGCTTTATTGAAAGTGAGCTCAAAATGGGAAAGGTAAAGGAGAGTCTGATATTTTCAACATTGTTAAATAAATTGTTGTAACATAGAAATTTTTCATTAAATGCTCTTCCCTCACAGATCATCTTCTATGAGGACAGGAACTTCCAGGGGCGGCACTATGAGTGCAGCAGTGACTCTGCCGACCTGTCCCCTTACTTCAGCCGCTGTAACTCCATCCGTGTTGAGAGTGACTGGTGGGTGCTGTATGAGAAACCCAATTACATGGGATACCAGTATGTTCTGACCAGGGGAGAGTATCCTGACTACCAGCGCTGGATGGGATTCAATGACTGTGTCAGGTCATGTCGCTCTTACCCATATGTGAGTCATAAATTCACTGTACTCATAGGCAAAATAAACTGATCAATTGATTTGTATCTGTAATGGTAATTTTCATTGTTGTTTGTTTAATAGATCAAAAACTCAGATGAGTTATTCTTCCCACTTCCCTTTATTTGAATTCCTTAATGATTAATGGAAGAACAGGAAATTTTGCAAATAAAACAAGTTACCTCTATGAAGTGGTAGAAATTTGGAACTTTCTTCTTCAAAAGTTAATTAATGTTAATTGGATTGTTAGTTTTGTGAACCAAAAGTATTAGAGCGTATATCACAAATGCAAGAATGTGGAGTTTGATCAAAGATCAGCCATGAGCTCATTGAATGGTAATACAGGGTTAAAGGCCTTAGTGTGCTTTCCCATCAAACGTATGTTCCCTGCTGAATGTCAAATCATTATTCAGAGAATGAATCCTTGCTTCCATATAAACAGAGCTTTCTGGAATTGGGCTTCAACCTGAAACTATCCGGATCATAATTTAGTAGCAGTAATATATTTTATGAAATATTTAATAATACATTGATGACAATTGGATAACCAAGCAGGAATTGTCCAAAACTAGACAACAATCTAGAAATGGTCAATAGCTGGTTAATGATTGAACAGTGAATTTTTAACAAAAGGTTAATGGGTTCCCTGGTCAGATTACAAATATAAAAGCAACCAACAACAATAATTTTAAAATGTTCTATAGATATTTTCATACCTGCATCGCAAATGTTTCATTTCTCTCTATTCCAGTACCGAGGAGGGTCCTACAGAATGAGGATTTACGAGAGGCCTGACTTTGGAGGACAGATGATGGAATTCATGGATGACTGTCCATCTGTCTACGATCGTTTCCGTTACCGTGACATTCACTCCTGCCATGTGATGGACGGTTACTGGATCTTCTATGAACATCCCAACTACAGAGGGCGACAGTACTTCATGAGGCCCGGTGAATACAGGAGATACAGTGACTGGGGAGGCTATAGCTCAACTAGCGGATCTTTCAGGCGAATGAGGGATTTCTAATTCTTTTTTGAAAACCAGACTTTATTCTGTTAAATATTCTGAAAAATAATAAATGAACTATAAGCGAAACTCATTTCTTTTCTTTTAAATTGTGTCTGTGTCTTTGCTGATGCAGATGCTTTATGACCTTAAGACATTAATTAGGGAGCCAATAACATTAAAAATAAGAAAATATATGCAACGGGTGTTAATTTTCAAAATTTAAATTATTCATACATAACATATGAACATGCTGTTTAAGAGCCAGAGTTGATCATTCAGCCTCTCAAACCTCCTCCTTCATTTAAATAGGTCAAGGCTGATAAACTTCTCCTTCATTTCTAGCAATCTATTCTTGTTGTGCTTTGAAAATATTCAAAGGTCCTGTTTCTACCACATTGTGAGGAAATGCTCCAAAGAAATACAATCCTCAAAGGGGAAATGTCTTTCCATCACTGGGCAATCCTTCTTTTGAAGTAGCAACACTTTTGCCTGAATCTCTAACAAGAGGAGACATCCTATTCTTACCTGCTCAATCAAAATCCCCCAGAAACATACCTGTTCATTCAAACATCTCTTCAGATGGATGAACGTTCCCATTTATTATGCTGGGGACTATGACTGAGACATAGTTAAAGAAATTGAAATAGAATTCCTTTAGTGAGGAAGCAGGCTATTCAATCCATCAGGTTCACACTGACCCTCTGAAGAACACCCCACCCAGTGCCAGCCCTCTACCTTATAAGTCTACATTTCCCATGTCCCTAATTTACACATCCCTGGACACCACGGGCAATTTAGCATGGCCGATCCACCAAACTAACACATCCTTGGACTGTGGGAGGAAACTGGAGCACCCAGAGGTAACCCACAGTCATGTGGACAATGTGCAAACTCCATACAGAAAGTCACCCAAGGGTGAATTCAAACCCCTGGAGCCACTATCATTTTAAATATCACCGCTTTATAAAAAAAAAAGCTCAAACATTTATTTAATTATATAACTAGTGCACTTTAATTAGTCACAACAGAACTGATAGAATTGACTGAATCCTGAGGGAAATATCAGTCAGTTTGGGCCTGCAATAGATGGTGAGGGAAAAACCTACTTGACTTTGCCTTTATTAATCTACTTGTCAAGACGCATCTGTCCATGTCAGAACTGACAGAAGTGACTGCTGTGAAGTTCCATCTTTGCAGTAAGGATGTTCTCCATCATATTGTGTGACTCTACCATGATGGTGTAGATTCAAGCAGACCAAGCAACTCAAAACTGGGCAGCCATTGAGTGCTGTGGGCCATCAGCAGCAGCAGAACCGCATTTAACTTCAATCTTTAACTTCAAGGTCCTGCATATCTCCCACTCCACCATTATCATCCAGATGAGGGATTAGTCATGACTCAAAGAAGAGTGAAGAAAGGCATTCTAGACTAGCACCAGGCAGACTTAAACATTGAGTGTCAAATTGGTGAACTTACAACATTGGAAAACTTCTATGACAAGCAGTATACAATAGACAAAGCTAAGGATCTATATAGTCAATGGATCAGATTTTCAAAGATCTGCAGTCTTAGTCAATCATGACTGTTGGCAGAGAATTACACAAGTAACCAGAGGGGCAGGTAGCTGGGGTTGGGGGTGGGGGGGTGGGGGGAGCGAGGGGCACTCCACAAACATTCCTACACATCAGTGCAAAAGATAAAGATCAAGCATTTGCAGTCAGCTTCAACTCCAGAGTGGAATACCCACCTCGCCTCATCAAGAAGTCCCCAGCATCACACATGCCAGTCTTCAGTCAATTTGATTCACTCTTTATGATATTAAGAAGCTGCTTAAAGTACTAGATACTGCAAAGGCTATATGCCTAACAACATTCCAACAATGCTCCTGAAAATTTGTCTTCCAAATTTTCAGGCTGCTGGCTACTAACAGTAGTTCTGTTTGTAGCCAAGTTGTACTTACTGTAACAAAACACCTGACAGCACTGTAGGTGCATTTGCTCCAAATGGATTGCAGTTATTCAACTCAGAAAGCAGCTCAGCATCATTCCATCAAAGATGTCTAGGAATAGGTAACAAACGCTGGCTTCCACAGTGATGCTCCCATCTCATGAAGACGAGGACAAAAGTCAAATCACTCTTCGTAACCAAGACTGTTTGATTGCTGGAGTGTAATGCTCCCTCCTCACTCGTTCACTCTTCTAGGAAACTATTTTTCACCCTGAGCAATATTGCTGCCTGAAGGCTTGAAGCAATGATTACTTCCCCTATTCATTTGCCAACTCCCCCAGCAACTGTGAATTGCAATAGATTCCTTCATGTCTGGGCCATTCAACTCTAAGTTAACCTGCTGATGGTTTGTCTTGACAATCCCAATTGAATGTAACAAGTGTTATTGTAACACTTAGCAGTATCAAGAATGCACATGGCATTCAAAAGATAATTAATTTGATCCAAGTGAGATATTTTTCCTGAGAAGCTCGTATTATTAAATATTTATTGAATTTGGTGGCCTCTTGTGGCCTGCAAATTCATTACAGCTCTACTAAAGTGGTGAATAACTGCTTGGTGTCTACCAGGGGAGTTGCTTCCCAATAGTCCTTAAGGATTAAAAAACACCAGAGTTGCATCTAAAAGTTCTGCAGTTGGTGGGGGGTGAGGAGGTTCTAAAATGTAAGACTGCCGTAAAAGTTACTTTTCAACTGTTCCCTATCATGATTCAAGTCTGGTTGTTAGTCAAACCTCTGAACAGCAGTGCAGCTTTCAATGTAACTCAAGGGCAGTAATCTCTGGATTACTTCCATGCCATTTGGTTGTGACAGTAGGAATAGGAGGATAGAGCAGATAAATGTGTGGCTGGGGAGCTGGTGCAGGGGCAGGGATTCAGATTTTTGGATCATTGCAATCTCTTCTGGAGCAGAAGCGACCTGTACAAGAGCGACAGGTTGCACCGGAATTGAGAGGGACTGATATCCTGACGGGGAGATTTGCTAGTGTTATTTGGGGAGGCTTTAAACCGGTCAGACGGGGGATGGCACCCTAAGCAGTAGTGAGACAAGAGAGACAATGAATTAAACGGCATTTATTTCAAAGCAAAAAGGCCTGACAGCTGAGGCAAATGGACTCAGGGCATGTATAGCAACATGGAACTGGGTAATCATAACTATTACAGAAACATGGCTGAGGGAGGAACAGGACTGGCAGCACAATGTTCCGGGGTATAGATGCTATAGGGAGGATTGAAAACAAGGAAAGAGAGTAGCATTTTTGATTAGGGAAATTGTCACGGCAGTACTTGGGATTGTCCAGTGAAGCTATATGGGTGGAACTGAGAAATAAGAAGTGAAGGATGACCTTGATGGGATTGTACTATAGGCCCCGCAATAATCAGCGGGATCCTGCAGAGAAAACATGTCGGGAGATTGCAGGTAGCTGTAATAATAGAGTTGTAATAGTAAGGGATTTTAACTTTCCAAATACAGACTGAGAATGCCATAGTGTTAAGAGCTTGGATTGGGGGGAGGGGGCTTTGTTCAGTGCATTCAAAAGAACATTCTCAATCAATATGTGGCTGTATCTACTATAGACAGGGCAAAACTTGACTTCCTCTTGAAAAATAAGGCAGGTCAGGTGTCTGAAGTGTTGGAGCGGGAAGGTGGGGAGGACTTTGGGACCAGTGACCATAGTTCTATTAGTTTTAAAGCACTTATGGAAAAGGATAGGTAAGGGCCACAAGTTAAAGTTCTAAATTGTGGTCAGGCCAAATTTGACTGGAGGAGGCTGTTCACTGATAAAGGGACATCTGGCAAGCAGGAGGCTTTCAAAAGTGAGATAACGAGAATTCAGGAATAGCATGTTCCTGCTAGTATAAAGGGCAGGGCTGGCAGGAGTAGCGAACCTTGAATGACTAGAGATAGGCTCTGGTCAAGAAAAATAAGGAGACTTATGTCAGGTATAGATAGCTGGAATCAAATGAATCCCTGCAGGAGTATAGGGGCAATAAGAGTATACTAAAGAGGGAAATCAGGAGGGCAAAAAGGGTACTTGAGGTAGCTTTAGTTTAAGGAGAATCCAAAGAGATTCCACAAGTATATTAAGGGCAAGAGAGTAACTAGGGAGAGAATAGGGCTCCGTAACAATCAACAAGGCTATCTATGTATGGAAGAAGAAATGGGTGAGATCCTAAATGAATATGTATTTACTGTGAAGAAATAAATGGAAGCTAGAGGATTCAAGTAAATAAATATTGAAGTCTTGAAAAAAATTCATATTACAGAAGAGGAGATGCTGAAGGTCTGAAAACACATAAACATAAATAAATCTCTGGGACCTGATCAAGTGTATCCAGGGACTTTGTGAGAAGCTAGAGAAGAAATTGTAGGGCCCTTAGCAAAGACGTTCATGTCATCAACAGACACAATGTGGTGCCAGAAGACTGAAGAGTGGTTAACGTAGTGCCATTATTTAAGAAAGGCTGCAGGGAAAAGCCAGGGAACTATATACCAGGGAGCGCCTGACGTTAGTGGTGGACATGTTGTTGCAGGGGATTCTGAGGGACCGGATCTACCTGCATTTGGAAAGGCAAGGACTGATTAGGTATAGTCAGCATGGTTTTATGTGTGGGAAATCATGTCTCACAAACTCAATTGAGCTATCCGAAGACGTGACCAAGAAGCTAGATGAAGGCACAGTGGTAGAAGTCGTCTACATGGATTAGCAAGGTTCTGCATGGTAGATTGGTTAGTAAGATTAGTTAATATGGGATACAGAGAGAGCTAACCAATTGGCTTGACGGTAGGTGACAGAGGGTAATGGTGGAGGCTGGTTGTTCAAACTGGAGGCCTGTGACCAGAGATATGCCGCAGGATCAGTGCTGGGTGCACTGTTGTTTGTCATTTATAATTGATTTGGATGATCATACAGAAGGCATGTTTAGTAAGTTTATGGATGACCTCAAAATTGCTGGTATAATGGACAGTGAAGAAGGTTATTTTCAATGGGATCATGATCAGCTGGGCCAGTGGGTTGAGGAATGGCAGATGGAGTTTAATTCATATAAATGTGAGGTGTTTCATTTCGGTAAGACAAACGAGGACCAGACTGTTAATTACACAGTTAGCCCTGGGGAGTGTTGTTGAACAGAGAAATCTAAGGAGGGCAGGTACATAGTTCCTTAAAAGTGGTGCCACAGGTTAAAAGGGCAGTGAAGAAGGCATTTGGCATGCTTGTCTTCATTGGTCTAAATAGGAGTTAGGACGTCATGTTATGGCTATACAAGACATGGGCGAGGCCACATTTAGCATACTGTGTATAATTCTGGTTGCCCTGCTGTAGGAAGAAGGTTATTAAATGTAAAAGATGTAAAAAACGTTTTACAAGGATGTTACCAAGATTGGAGAGTTTGAATTATAAGAGGCTGGGACTTTGTTTCCCTGGAGTTTAGGAGGCTGAGGGGTGACGTCATAGAGGATAATAAAGTCATTAGGGGCATTGATTGGGTGAATAGCCAAGGTCTTTTCCCTGGTGGAAGGAAGTTCAAAACTCAAGGGCAGGGGTTTAAGGTGAGAGGCGTAAGATTTAAAGGAACCTGTGGGGTGATATTTTAACACAGAGGGTGGTGCATGTATGGAATGAGCTGCCAGAGGAAGTAATAGAAGCGAGTACATTTACACATTTAAAAGACATTCGACAGATCCATGAATAGGAAAGGTTTAGAGGAATATGGACCAAACACATGAAAATGGGACTGATTCAGTTTAGGAAATCTGGTCAGCATGAAAGAGTTGGGTTGAAGGGTCTGTTTCTACTCTCGGGTCAGGTGATGGGAGATGGTAGTTATTTTTTGGTGGGAGGAATGGATTATTGGTAGGTGTCCATTTATGGTGTTCAGTTACACTGGCTATACACTGAGTTATAGCAGAGATCAAACTGTGCATCGTTTCCAGAATTAGTATCTAGATAAGTTCCACATATCTAGCCCAAGAGTCCAACACTGACCTCAATGTAAGAAGCATTCATGGAGGGTCATAAGCATCAGGAATCAACCCACTGAAAGTTTAAGCTTCCCAGGTAATGACAGCGCAGCTGCATGCACCAGAATCTCTGCAATGTCCTGATACACACCACAGATTTATGACCATACTTCATCACTCACAACCTTGGATAATGCAGGGAAAATGATCAATAAATTATTCCACAGCCTTCATCTTTACATAACCGCCACATATATTCTCTGCTGATATTTATCCAGGCTTTTATTGAGTCGATTATTCATGATACCACTGCTTATTTAGATGGATACACATTTCAGATATCAGCCACTCTGCAGAACATAAAGAGATCTTCTGTTGTTAAGGCTTGTCTGTGATTTGTTTACCTTGCATTCATTTCCTTCTTTCTTTGAATTCACAATCTAAGTGAAAGATTAAATTGTTGCTATTTTGCTCCACTGTGTTAATAAAACCTGGATAATATTGCTATTCAGTCTTCTGTGCTGAAGAAATAAAGCACTGAGAGCAGGCCATTTTGCCTCAAGCTGATTTCCCATTTATAGAATCAAAGGTAACAGAAAAAGGAGGTCAATCACCTGTAATATCTGATCCAGCTCTGAAAGAACAGGACAATTAATATTACTCCCTCACTCTTTTCCCTTCAGCCCAATAAATGTTTCCTCTTCAGCTGCTTACTCATTTACCTTTTGAAAGCCATCATCAAATCTGCTTCCATTACACTCTCAGTCAGTTCATTTAAACTCACATCCTCACTGGTAAATGAGCAGGAGTAGGACAGTCTACCCTTCAGACCTGCTCCATCACTCGATAAGATCATAGCAGATCTCATCGTGGTCGCCACTCCTTTATCCTGTTCCCCCAACCCCATCATGATCCTTAATGGTCATGTCTGTCAATAACCCAGCCTTGAATAAATTTTATGGTGCAATCTTCACTGTTTCCTGAGGAAGAGCATGACACAGGCTAATAACACCCTGAAAGAAAATGCTTCTCTGTCTTTATATGAAGATCTCTTACTTTTGAACTGTGTCCCGTAGTTCTAATCCCTCCAACAAGAGGACACAGCTTCAGGACATCCACCCTGTCAGTTTCTCTCGATGGGGATCTGAAATGTCTCCACAAGATCACTGCTCAATCTGCTAAACTACAATGGACAAAGGGCCAACCTGTTCAATCTTGCTTCATAAGATAAACTCTTCATCACATGAAGGAGTTGAGTGAATCTTCTCTGAACTGTTTCCAACTCAATTATATCCTTTAACCATTATGGATTTGTATGTGATCTGAAAGGATCTGGAAGGGTTAATAATTGATGGGGTGCAGTAAGCAACTCCCACTGTTATGATGTCAATGGGACTTGGCCAGAATAAAGAAGGAACTGGTGGGAGATAGACCTGAGTGTGGTGTGACCCTATAGTTTCTGCGATATCGTAAATCATTAAATAGTTGCCACAATCCAATAAGCTTCCCATTGGTTTCTCAGTAAGACTCTTCTAGTTAGACCAGAGACGTGGCTATCTTCATCCATAACAATTTGGTCTTGAAAGACTCCACATGCCCAACACTGACTATTTCTAGAAATGTGCTGTCATGAAAATCTCTTTCCCCTTCATACATTGAAATGGCATTCCCCCTGAATATCATCTAAGCCACCCACCTCCACAGACCCTCTGCACTCTCTATACCTCCTAATTAACAAACCAAAGCCCCATCGTGTCCTCAACTCTTCAGTCTAACCAATGATCCTTTATCCAACCTGACCATTTATAGCTCCAATGCTAACTTGGTGTCAACTCATACCAATCCCTGGCCATAGCAGCACCTACCACGCCAATGCACATGGAATCTATCATGGGCAGATCTCAAGATCCATGCACAAATGAAATGCCTTATTTAATCAAATGCAGCTATTGCAAATTTCATTATATTAAGAAAAAACACATTCATAAAGATCCATGTATTCTATTTAAATTATGTCATCTCAACAAACTGTATTTTCATGTGCACCATATATAGGAATTCAAATGTTCTGCATCAAACTATCGAAACCTATTTAAATGTGGCACATTGGTTCAGTGGTTAGCACTGTGGCCTCACAGCACCAGAACTTGGGTTCAATTCTAACCTCAGGCAAATGTCTGTGGAGTTTACACATTCTCCCTGTGTCTGTGCGGATTTCTGTCAGGTAGTCTGGTTTCTTCCCAGCATCCAAAGATGTGCAGGTTGGACGGATTGTCCTGTAGTATCCAGGGATGTGCAGGTTAAGTAGATTTGCCATGGTAAATATGGGATTAAGGGGGAGTGAGTCTGGGTGGGATGACCTTCAGAAGGTTGGTGTGGGCTGAATGGCCTCTATCTGCACTGTAGACTTGATCTATGATTCACTTGCAGCTGTGAAATGGAAAGTACTGAAATGGAAGGAAGGTACAGTATGATAATGTATCCTTGCGAAATATATTGTGCTGCACTAAGCTAACATTGGAATCCTTCAGGCTAATGACAAGAAACAGATTGAATTTTCTAACTCTCCAATTTTTCTTCAAAGATTAAATGGCTGCACTTTTAAATGCCTTGTCAGTCTTGATAGCTCCTTTAACAGCTGAACTGTCCAAATAAGTTGATACATTTTTGCACAAGTATATCCACTTTTGACAACCCAAATGGCATCTGGCTTTAGTGCCTTGAGAGGTGCCTTACTTCTGCCAAGGAATGTTTTAAATCCCTCAAAAGTGCCCTGCAACTAGACCCAGAGGGGTATCTTATTTCTCCAAAAGAGTGCTCTGGCTATACAAACACATTCACAAGTTTTAGACCTTCTCTCAATGATGTGATACGTACAATTAAGGATTCAGACACTTACTTCAATAAAATGACCATGAGCAAAATTGCAGCTTTCCATTCCCTCCCACATCCAATTGGGAAGATAAAAACTAAAAATTACTGGTAAAGCTCAGCAGAAGAGACACTGGACCCAAAACATTAACTCTGCTTTCTCTCCACTGATCCTGCTAGATCTGCTGAATTTTTCCAGCAATTTCTGTTTTTGTTTTAGATTTCCAGTGTCTGGAACTCTTTGTTTTTCCTTGTTTAAATTTGGAAATGACATGTTATGGGGGTGAACTTTGAATTTCTGAGGGCTTTTATGATTTTGTCACATTTGCCTGGAGTCAAGTAATCTTTTTGTTCAATCTACACTGCACTCCCTCCAAATTCAATATACCTTTGTATGGCATAATGCCTAGAATTAGTTCTAGTGTGGTCTAAACTGCGCTTTGTACAACTGACATAAATTCTGTCCTGTGGACATAAATCCCAACATTTTTCTTTTAATATCTATGTAGCTTCATGGCTCTTATTGAGTTCTTGACGTCTCTTTACTTTACTTCCCCCTTGTTCTAGATTTTGATTAATTATCAAAGACCTTGTTCAGTCCTTTTAGGCCCAAGATAGAGGGCCTCACATTTGCCTGCATTGAAACTTATTTTCCATAGTTTTAACCAGTGACTTATTTCTGTCATTGTAAATGTATGCTTCTATATGCATTAAATATAAACTTCCAAACTTTGGATCAAGGGCTCATTTGGATATTTGAATTTCTATTCTTTGTTAATTATGAAGTGTTGAGGTGACAATGCAGATGTATGAGGGACACCTATAGTCACATCCTGCTAATTAGAGTGCTTTTCCATTGCCTCTACATTTAATTTCCTATGTTTGCTAACTTTCAAAGTTACAAAAAGGGATTGTTTTCTAAGCATCTTCATAGTTTCAATTTTTCATTAGCCCAGACTTTTCTGGCCTTGATTGGATTGAACTGAATTGGGTTGGTAAAAGTAATAGTTGCAATGTCATGTGATCTTAAGTCTCACTTCCACTTCCATCCTCTCCAATCTTCCCATGGGGTCAGAGGAGAATTTGAGCCTCTAAATCTGCCCACACTAATTCTGAGGCTAAATAACAATGCCATGGACTACTTAAAATGCCTGTTTCCTACATTATTGCAATTTTTCCTATGAAGTCTGGAGATTAGCAGCCTGTCTGAATTAGACCAAATTAGCCAAAATTTTTGAACATTTTAAAATTATCAAACCCTTAAATTGCAGCAGACCAGCCAAGTTAGAAGCCATCATTAAGAACTTTGCAAGTTTAAACATTGTCACCCCCTTGGCATTACCTCATCAGCGAGGTGTCAGAGCTGTTCAGACTCCAGTCCAGCATGAGGGAGACTACAGCTAAAATGGGTTCTGCACTATCGGAAATTGCAGCCATTTTCAATTAGGGGCTTTATTTTTATCTTTGTTTCAGGATGCAAGTTGGAAGACTTCCCTATGTTGCATTCCTGGCATCAATAAGGTAACACCTCCCGATGGAATTTTGGCCTTCGGAAGTTGGAGGTAGGCTGACATTGGGGCTTCTACATACTGAGGCAGCTCCAAAGCCACAAGAGAGAGGGCAGCAGAAAGGAAGGCCCACTTCTATTCTCTGGGACATCAGCTAAGTTGTATTTATGATGTTATGACCCTCACCTTACCACCCAAACCCAATGCTCCGTAAATGTTTACATATTCTCTCAAATCTTCTGTTCATTCTTAGTCCCCCTTCCGTCATTCATTTTCCAAGACCACTCATTAATTAGCCAGTATGCATCTACTTTGCAGCTCTGTAAACAACTCTCAGTAAAATTAATTGAATAAAGATATCTTGGAGCTAAACAAAACATTCATTATAAAACAATTTGGCAAAACAGGTTTTCATCCATCTGTTCAACTGACCATTGTTGGTACAGTTGCCAGGCAGTGTCGTTGTGAAAGTTCAGCTGAATTCCAAACTACATTGCAGAGGAATTGTTTACACAGATGAAATGGACTGTTAGTTTTGTTTTATAACTTTTTGTGCTTGGAAAGCTTTGTCTTTCTTTGGTGTGGTTGCTCAATATCTGCTTATTTATTTGCACAAGATTGCAAGATGTTAAGTAGATTAAAGATTTCTTTTCAATCCGACTTTCACTGGGTTATGTTTGATCAAGAGTTTTGTGACAATATTTATCAAACAGAACTTAAATGTTGTTTGTCTTGTTCTATATTTCATGAGCTCTTCCCAAATTTGTCTTTTTTTGTTGGAAAAATGCATGATGGATTCAGCAAGTATCAGGACAGTGTGAAATTGAACTTACACAGTGCTGGTAAATGTAATGGTCTTTTAACTTTAAATGAAACAGTGTTATGAGTAATCATGATGTAAATAATATATTTAACATTTCATACAATATCTAATAATGACTGTTGAAGTTGACAAGAACTTTTAAACTTACCTACCAGAAGGCTTTTGACTCCACACCAGCCTTATCCCAAGATATTCAAATTGGCTTACCAGGCATCATCTCCAAGCTTTCAAAAACCTACCTGTCTGCATAATAATGACAGTCTAAGTGAAAATTTAATTTGGAATGACCACTTAAATAGCAAACATTCACTTTGAGTGTGTGTCAGATTGCAATCGGTTACATTTTCTAAATTGGGAAAATGGCAGGGGGCTGGAATTGGAGATAAGCATGAAATTGTGTCTCCACGTGCTTTCATGTAGTCCCCCCAATGTGTGTTCATCAGCATTGAGGAATGGAAATTCAGCCCAAAGAGTCCAGGTTGACATTTGTCACCTCAGTCATCTACATCAATATGTACATCTTGAGCTCAGGGTAATGTTTCCTTCTCCTTTCTGACCTTTATCCCTCTCCTCTGGTCTTCTGACTTTCGAGGCAGATGGTCACTGTCAATAATGCCCACATCAGTGAGAACTTTATGGTATCTCACAGGTACTTGCATACCAGTGTATCACCCAGGTGACAGATGCCCTCTTTACTGATGTTGGAATACACATCAGGAACACAACTGCTGAGCACATTGTAGACTTAGAGGACCTGGGTCAGATTCCTGCTGCATCCATCCTGGAATAACTTCCTGTTATTATCTGAAGAAGTGTCAACCTTGCAATGGTGAGAGCCAGGAAGAGATCAATATGTTGGAGAAGAACAGGAGGTAGGATTGATGGAAGCAAAAGGGGAGACGATGAGAGGTGTCTTATAGCATGTCAAGGTGGCTTCCTCCTGTCATCCTTTGGAAAGAGGCCCTTCCTTTTCTTCCTCATGTAGTGCTAGTTTTCTGGTTCCATCAATCATCCCTCTGGGACAGAGGCAAGATTTCACATAAACTCTCTCCCTCAAAACAACTAACAGCCTCAAAGCTGCACTAGTCTTTAAAACTCATCCCTACCAACTTTAATCAGACAAGAAACCCTTCCAATCCCCTAATGAGCTTTCACATTAATTTTACACAAACAGCCAATGACAAACCTGGTACAAAATAATGCTGATTGCATTGCCAGAATGAAGAAAAACATTGTGATTCCCATGACACACTGTAGCAATTGTACAGATAATGCATGAAGCTGAATATTTGTTTGCAGTTATTACATTAATATCTACTTAATATTCAGAAACAGAGAATACCAATCCATTCTTGAAAACAAAGTTATAAAGCAGATCAACAAAGTGACAATACCTTTACAGTACTCAACACAACTGAGCTTGGATTCGTGCCATTCGAATGTTTTTAGGAACAATTGAAACCGCATAAAAGCAGAATGAGAAGAATTAGCCCTATCAATAACCCTGAATAAGGGGATTTTATTTGTAATGATTATAGGTCTTTATTTTTCTAATTTGTCATTTTGCTGATATACGCTGTTGAAACCATTAGAATAACAAAAGTATTCCCTTCAGTAGTGTTTCAGTCCAGAGTATAAATATCAAGCTGGCCAGAACAGTACTACATCTCAGGAAGCTGGTTCACTCACTGCAAAGCTCAAAATGGGCAAGGTAAGGTCAACCTACATATTATTCACATCTGCTAATAATATTTTATAAAATCTTAAATTAAGGCAATTATTGACTCAGTTGTATAATTCCCACAGATCATCTTTTACGAGGACAGGAACTTCCAGGGGCGGCACTATGAGTGC
Source organism: Chiloscyllium plagiosum (assembly GCF_004010195.1). Taxonomy (NCBI): domain Eukaryota; kingdom Metazoa; phylum Chordata; class Chondrichthyes; order Orectolobiformes; family Hemiscylliidae; genus Chiloscyllium; species Chiloscyllium plagiosum. The sequence continues at coordinate 10,756,536 of NC_057716.1, read as the reverse complement.
AGCAGTGACTGTGCCGACCTGTCCCCTTACTTCAGCCGCTGTAACTCCATCCGTGTTGAGAGTGACTGGTGGGTGCTGTATGAGAAACCCAATTACATGGGATACCAGTATGTTCTGACCAGGGGGGAGTATCCTGACTACCAGCGCTGGATGGGATTCAATGACTGTGTGAGGTCATGTCGCTCCTACCCACAAGTAAGTTTAATGAACATGTTAAATGCATGATGAACAGACATTTCCAATCATTTGATGACGTGCTTTATTTCTCTTATAAGACATCAAATTTTTTCCATACCTTATATTTCCAAAAACCTTCATCAATAATGAAATTGACTTTCATAATAATAATTGAATTATTAAGATTATTTCCTCTTTTTCTATCATTAATGACAAATCTATATTTTAATTTTGCTGGCTGCATCTTATTTCATATGTTATAAAAAAGATTGAGGTATTACAAACAGCAACCAGAATTGGGAATGTAGAAGGAAAAAAAAATGTCTGTTTTGTATTGGCATGATTCTAATTTGTTGTAAATTTGTACTAAGTAAGCAGGAAGATTGATGTATCAATGTGCAAAAGTTTCATTATATTCCTTTTGTACTTCTCCAAGTACACGCCTGGGGAATTTGACCAGGGTGACAAGTATTTCACATGCATTCCTGAATAGAGTGTGCACAGGCGACCTGTAGGTAAACATTAGCAATATATTTTTGTGTGCTTCAATTTTTGTAATTGAAATGTTGACTGAATCTGCAGGTTTTGGAAAGTTGTTCAGGCCATTACTAGGCCAATACTTCACTTAACAGATACAAACTTCACCCAGCTTTGAACTTGAACAAACTTGACTAATCTCCTAGTGGAAGATTGAGTAGTTTCCTTCGATCCCCATCTGATGAAGATATTTACAGGTTAAAGGAGGTAGCCAGCTATCCATTAGCACTTTAACAGGTGGATCATGCCTTATTTAGTCACTCACTTTATCCAATGAATTGATGGTCAGTTTGGTTTCTCTCACTTCATAATTGAGAAACCTTTCTTTGCAAGATGGAATTTGAGTCACCCTTCTCCGGCAACAATGAACTCATTAAGAATTCATCTATAATTTCAGTGATGATCTCCTTGCAGTTAGAATACCAAGTTATGATACATTATATTTGAATGTATTTTGTTTCAGTTTCATATGCTATCTGCATTGCTTCTAATGGTTTAACTGCAAGTGGAAACTTTTAATCAATGGCCAGTAATCTATTTCTAAATCATTTTTAACTTCTGTCTTTGGTAATATACGTCTGCACACATTTTCTTGTTTTAACAGATACAGTTTTAACAAGTGTTTTACATTGTCCATTCCAGTACCGAGGAGGCACCTACAGAATGAGGATTTACGAGAGGCCTGACTTTGGAGGGCAGATGATGGAATTCATGGATGACTGTCCATCTGTCTACGACCGTTTCCGTTACCGTGACATCCACTCCTGCCATGTGATGGACGGTTACTGGATCTTCTATGAACATCCCAACTACAGAGGGCGACAGTACTTCATGAGGCCTGGTGAATACAGGAGATACAGTGACTGGGGAGGCTACAGCTCAACTATCGGATCTTTCAGGCGCATGAGGGATTTCTAGATTGTTGTTGAAACCTGAATTCTGACATAGTGTATTATTCTGAAATATAATAAATGTGCTATCAGCAGAACTGATTTTTGTTTCTGAGTCATGTTTTTGTTTATCTGTTGGAGACAGTGTATTATCATGAAATTATAATAATCATGGAGAAATATATTTTCACTGTCAAATTAATAACAATTCTGCAATGTAGCTTCCAATTAAATAAGCATTCAGGTAGCTGAATCCCCCATCATATTTTGGGAAAATATGACTCGTCTTTAGTACAAAATACAAAAAAAATTGTAACATCATTTATTCAGAAAGTGTCATCTAACTAACGGACATTAATCGTTTAAAAAAAATGAATAGCAATAAATTTGATTTCTGAGCCAACAAAATGAAAATCCAGGAAATTCTATTTGGATTTATGTGGATTTTTAGGTGATTATTGGACAATAACTGTATTCAATTTTCCCTTATGTGGTAAGGTTATATATTCAATTCACTGATGGTAACCCTGTGCATACTACTGAAACTTAAGAAGATTGGGTGAATGATAATAATATGAGCTTTCAGACAAGTGTCTATGCAGCCAGTAACGTGAATCCAGAGACATGGGTTCAGTTGCATGAAAAATTAAGGAAAATGTCAAAGGCAGAGGGGAGGACTCAGTAGAGGATATTAAAGTTTCCAGAACAAGTAATAGGTCAGAGAGTATGAAAAAGGTCTTGAATCTTATTTCAGATGCAGCAGACAAGGGAGCTGAGAAGAGAAGCAGCCAGTGCTGGACTTTGGGGCTTGTACTTAAATGCGTACAGTATATGAACCAAGGTAAATGAGCTTGTAGCGCAGATTGAAATCGGTGGGTACGATGTTGCGGATGTCACAGAGACATAGCTGTAAAGGGATTAGGGCTGGAACCTAAATACCCAAGGATACATGTTCTATTGAAAGGATAGGCACACGAGCAGAGATGGTAAGCTTGCCTTGTTGGTAAGAAATGAATTTAAATCAATAGCGAGAAGTGACATAACGTTGGGGGATGTGGAATCAGTTGAGGAACCGTAAAGGCCGAAAAGACTCTAATGAGAGCTATGTACAAGTCTCCTAGCAGTAGTCAGGATGTGGAACAGAAAATAATTTGGGAAACACAAAATACACGTAAAAAAGGCACTATTACAATAATCATGGAGGACTTCAATATGTAGGCGGACTGGGAAAACCAGATTGGTAGTGGATCTTGAGAAAAGAAATTCATGAAATATTTGGAGATTTTTTTTTGAGCAGCATATGGTTGAGTCCACTAGGGAACAAATCTGGATTTGGTGATCTATGATAAGGTAGACCTGATTAGGGAGCTGAAGGTGAAGGAACTCCCAGGGGGCGGTGACCATTACATGATAGTATTCACCCTGCAGTTTGAGAGGCAGAACCTGGAATCAAGTATCATGGTATTACAGTTGAGTAACAGCAACCACAAAGACATGAGGGAGGAGCTGGCCAGAGTTGATTGAAAGGGAAGACAGTGGAGTAGCAATGGTAGGAGTTTCTGAGGGTAATTCGGGAAGCACTGCAGAAATTCATTCCAGGGAAGAAGAAACATACTAAGGGAAAGACAAGGCAACCATAGCTGACAAGGGAAATCAGGGCAGTGTAAAAGCAAAAACAAAAGCATATATGTAGTAAAGATTGATGGGAAGCCTTTAAAAACCAGCAGAGGACAACTAACAAGCAATAAGGGGAAGAAGATGAAATATGAGGGCAGGTTCTGAGGAAGTTCTGAAGAAGGGTCACTCAACCCCAAACGTTAACTTTGATATCTCTCCACAGATGCTGCCAGACCTGCTGAGCTTTTCCAGCAATTTCTATTTTTGTCACTAAGGAGAAGGTGCTGGGGAAGCTGTAAGGTCTGAAATCACCTCAACCAGATGAACTACACTCTAGAGTTCAGAAAGAGGTTGTAGAGACATTGGTGATGATCTTTCAGGAATCACAGGGGTCAGAGAGGGTCCAAAAGAACTGGATAATGTGTAACACCCCTGTTTAAGAAGGGAAAGAGGGAGAAGACAGGAAACTATAAGCCAGTTAGCCTGACCTTAATCATTGATAAGATTTTAGAGTCTATTGTCAGGTTGAGATTGTGGAGTACTTGAAAGTACATGGTAAAATAGGGCTGAGTCAGCACAACTTCACCAAGTGGGGATGATGCCTAATAAATCTGTTAGAATTCTTTATGGAGGTAATGAGCAAGTTAGACAAATGAGAGCTAGTGGACATAATCTATTTGGATTTCCAGGAGTCCTTTGACAAGGTGCACACTGCTGCTAAATAAGACAAGAAACCATGGTGTTAGGGGCATCTACTGGCATGGATAAAGGATTGGCTGACTGGCAAAAGTCAAGATTGTGGTGCTGGAAAAGCACAGCAAGTCAGGCTGCATCCGAGGAGTAGGACAATCGACGTTACAGGGATAAGCCCTTCATTTGAAATGAGGCTTGTGGGCAAGGGGGACTGAGAGATAATTGGAAGGGCGGTGGAGCTAGGGGAAAAGTTGCTGAGATTGCAATAGATGAAGGTGGGGGAGATGGTGTCAGGATGGAGTGAAGGGTGGAGCGGATAGATGGGAAAGATCAAGTCAAGAGGGCGGTGTTGAATTGGATCTTTGGACTGGAATAATGTGAGGGGAATGGAAATGAGGAAATCGATGAAATCCACATTGATCCCATGTGGTTGTGGGGTTCCAAGGCAGAAGATGAGGTGTTTTCCTCTGGGCATCGAGTGGTACGGGAGTGGTGATGGAAGAGGCCCAGGACACGGATGACCCTGGCAGAGCGGGAGGGGAGTTGAAGTGTTCAGCCACAGGGTTGATATGGGTGCCCCAGAGATATTCACTGAAATGATCTGCAAGTTGACGTCCTGTCTCCCCAGTGTAGAGGAGACCACATCGGGTGCAACGGATACAGTAGATGATATTTGTGGAGGTACAGGTAAATTTCTGTTGGATGTGGAAGGATCCTTTGACGCCTTGGATGGAGATGAGGAGGGAGGTGTGGGTGCAGGTTATGCACTTCCTGTGGTGGCAGGGGAAGGTGCTAGGAATGTGGGGTGGGCTGGTGGGAGGCGTGGATTTGACAAGGGAGTCGCGGAGGAATTAGTCTCTCCAGCACGCTGATACGGGTGGGGAGTATTCCATCTGTGGTTAAAACAAGACTTTCTTACTCCTGTATTTTACACCTTGGCTAATGAAGGCAAGTGTCCTGTTTGTTTTCTTCAACATCCTTTCAAGAATTCAGTGGCCAATCCAGACAAGTATGCCACTAGTGTCACAGACTTCATTGCCAAGTGCACAGAAGACTGTGTGCCAAAGAAGTCAATCTGTATGTTCCCCAACCGGAAATCTTGGATTAACCAGGAAATCTATTGCTTACTGAAAACCAGGCTTTGGGTGTTCAAGTTAGACAACCCAGACTTTTACAGGAAATCTAGATATCATCTCTGCAAGGCCATTAGAGGTGCCAAGAGGCAATACCGCACTAAGTTAGAGAACCAAACCTACCACTTGGACTCCTACTGTCTGTAGCAAGGCCTACACTACATCATGGGATACAAAATGAGGTAGAGCAGAATAGCAGACAGAAACACATCCCTACCTGATGCGCACAATGCTTTTTAGGCTCAGTTCGAGCAGAGTGCAAGTGAAATGGTGTCATCTGCCCCAACAGTCCCAGAGGGACTTATTCCCTCAATCACCGCTGTAGACATCTGATTGACCTTCTTGAGAGTGAATTCATAGAAAGCAACTGGCCCGGATGGAGTCCCTGGCTGTGCACTTAGATCCTGTGTGAACCAGCTGGCGGGAGTATTTGCTGACACCTTTAATCTCTCCTTGCTACAACCTGAAGTCCCCACCTGCTTCAAGAACACCACCATTATCCTGGTACCAAATAAAGCACATATAATGTGCCTCAATGGCTACCACCCAATGGCTCTGACCTCTATAATTATGAAGTGCTTCGAGAGGATAGTCATGGCTCACATCAACTCGAGCCTCCCAGCCTGCCTCAATCCCTCGTAATTCACTTGCCGGAGCAACAGGTCCACAACAGATATCATTTCCCCAACCTTGCACTCATCCCTGGAACATCTTTATAATAAGGATACCTACATCAGGCTTCTACTTATCGACTACAGCTCTGCCTTCAACACTATAATCCTAACCAAACTAATGTCCAAACTCCAAGAGCTAGGTTGATGCTCCATCATTTGCAACTAGATCCTTGACTTCCTGACCCACAGACCGTATTCAGTGAGGATAGACAACAGCACCTCGTCCACGCTAATCCTCAACACCGGCACCCTGTGAGAATGTGTACTCAGCATCCTACAGTACTTCCTGTCCACTCATGTCTGTGTGACCAAATTTTATTGGAACTCCAACTACAAGTTTGCTAACAACACCACCATTGTAGGCTGGATATCAAACAATGACGAGACAGAATACAGGAAGGAGATAAAATGCTTGGTGACATGGTGCAAAGAGAACAATCTCTCCCTCAATCTCAGCAAAACGAAAGAGCTGATCATTAACTTCAGGAATCAAGGAGGAGGACATGCCCTTAATCTACATCAGCGGAGCTGAGGAGGAGATAGTCAAGAGCGTTAAGTTTCTAGGAGTGACAATAACCAACAACCTATCCTGGACCTCCCATGTAGATTTGATGGTCAAGAAGGCACAACAAAACCTCTTCTTCCTCAGGAGACTAAGGCTAATCGGCACATCCCTAAGGAGCCTCAGCAACCTTTATAGATGCACCACAGAAAGCATTCTATCCCGGTGCATCACATGACTTAGTATGGCAACTGCGCTGTCCAAGACCGTAAGAAACTAAGATAGTTGTGAACATACCGCAGAACACCACAGAATCAACTTCCCATCATTGCCATGGAAAGGCAACCAATATTATCAAAGACCCCTCCCACCCGGTAATGCTCTCTTCCAACCTCTTCTATCAGGCAGAAGATACAGAAGCTTAAACATACGTGCAAACAGGTTCAGGGACAGCTTCTTCTCTGCTGTCATTGGACTGCTGAGTGGACCTCTCAAATTTCAAATCTAATGTTGATCATCTTCTGCACAGCTGTGACTTTATATGCTTTGTATGAATTCTGTTCAATTACCCTATGATCTGTATGTCCTCATACGTTATTATCTGCCTTTACTGCATACAAAACAAAACTTTTCACTGTACTTGGGTACGTGTGACAATAATAAATCAAATCAACCCACCTTCAGGGATCTGCAGACATGTACATCAAGAATGCCTTGTTCCTCAATGCTCAGAATCCAACATTGTTACATTCTTGCTATTTTCAAGTTGGTCATTTAATGCCATAGTGAAGAACACTTAGAATCATAGTGTCTTCAAAACACAGGACAGAATGAAATCAGTCAGTATCTTGTGCCGATGGTGGCTCATTGGAAGAGCAGTGGTATTCATCAGACAATCCTAGATTGCTTCGTAAACCATAATCTTTCATCCTCGTGTACCTATCAAACTGCATTATGAATGATTATGATTCAGGATCCGGAGAAAATATTATTTCTGCATCTGCTGTACCTAAAACAAATTTGAATATGATTCTCTAATATTAATTCTTTGTATGTATACACACAAGGCTCAACTTAAAATTATGCAGTATAATTGCATGACTAACAACCCTTTTATATATTCATGGGGTGTGAGTGTCTAATAGGACATGCATTTTACAAAGGTACAGATTCATGTTGAAAGTTGCTGTCCTTCCTCTGTGTACAGATCTGTACAATGTCGCTACCCAAGGAGGCTTTCATCTAAAGCTTCAAAGATGATAGGAGATGGCAAACCTAGAGACTTTATTAATCAATGCCACTCCTTCTAACTGGATGAATCTACATTAAGCCCTAACACGAAGCAATGCTTCTATTGGCACTCTATCAGCAACCAGAATCACTTCACCCAAAAGGTGGTGACTTTAAGTAGCAATAGTGAGAGATCCTTGTTTGGTTTAATGCAGCTGTGTGTGTTGAAGAGGGAGAAGTAACATAATCAGTTGGTTAGAAACAGCAGGCATTTCATGTCTCACAATCAGTAGGTTAGTAAACCCTTAAGCAACATGCTCATGGTATCATAAATGTGTAATAACACGTGACATGAGGGTTTAAAGATCTCACAATCCGTTTTATCTCAGACCACTTAATTGAAAACATGCTCCACTTGTACGATCCAATAGATTAACATTAGAGAAGAGGACTCTTGTGGTACAGTGGTAGCATGATAGAGTTATAGAGTCTTACAGCACTGAAACAGACCCTTTGGTCCAATTAGTCCAATTTTGAAGAAGTAACAAAGAAGATTGATGAGGGCAGAGCAGTAGATGTGATCTATATGGACTTCAGTAAGGCGTTCGACAAGGTTTCCCATGGGAGACTGATTAGCAAGGTAAGATCTCATGGAATACAGGGAGAACTAGCTATTTGGATACAGAACTGGCTCAAAGGTAGA
>NC_057716.1:10747045-10748374 GCF_004010195.1 Chiloscyllium plagiosum | reverse complement strand
CAGATGGAGTTTAATTCAGATAAATGCAAGGTGCTGCATTTTGGGAAAGCAAATCTTAGCAGGACTTATACACTCCTAGGGAATGTTGCTGAACAAAGAGCCTTGGAGTGCAGGTGCATAGCTCCTTGAAAGTGGAGTTGCAGGTAGATAGGATGGTGAAGAAGGCATTTGGTATGCTTTCCTTTATTGGTCAGAGTATTGAGTACAGGAGTTGGGAGGTCATGTTGCGGCTGTACAGGACATTGGTTAGGCCACTGTTGGAATGTTGCGTGCAATTCTGGTCTCCTTCCTATCGGAAAGATGTTGTGAAACTTGAAAGGGTTCAGAAAAGATTTACAAAGATGTTGCCAGGGTTGGGGGATCTGAGCTACAGAGAGAAGCTGAACGGCTGGGGCTGTTTTCCCTGGAGCATCGGAGGCTGAGGGGTGACCTTATAGAGGTTTACAAAATTATGAGGGGCATGGAAAGGATAAATAGACAAAGTCTTTTCCCCCTGGGGTCGGGGAGTCCAGGACTAGAGAGCGTAGGTCTAGGGAGAGGGGAAAGATATAAAAGAGACCTAAGGGGCAACATTTTCACGCAGAGGGTGGTACGTGTATGGAATGAGCTGCCAGAGGATGTGGTGGAGGCTGGTACAATTGCAACATTTAAGAGGCACTTGAATGGATATACAAATAGGAAGGATTTGGAGGGATATGGGCCGGGTGCTGGCAGGTGGGACTAGATTGGGTTAGGATATCTGGTCGGCACGGACGGGTTGGACCGAAGGATCTGTTTCCATGCTGTGCATCTCTATGACTCTATGACTCTAGTCCATGCCGAACATAATCCCAAACTAAACTAGTCCCACCTGCCTGCTCCTTGCCCATATCCCTCCAAACCTTTCCCATTCATGCATCTATCCAAATGTCTTTTAACCACAGTAATTGTACCCACATCTATGACTTCCTCAGGAAGTTCATTCCACACATGAACCACCGTCTGTGTAAAATGTTTGCCTCTCATGCATCTCTTTGCCCAATGCTTAAGTTCAAGTCCCACCTGCTTCAAAGGATGTCATAACATACCTGAACAGGTTAATTCAAAACTTTAGACATTCGGCAAGCACTTCCTGCACTTTTCGACAATAGGTGCAGAAATAGGCCATTCTGCCCTTCGAGCCTGCACCACCATTCAATATGATCATGGCTGATCATCCTTAATCAGTATCCTGTTCCTGCCTTATCTCCATAACCCTTGATTCCACTATCCTTGAGAGCTCTATCCAACTCTTTCTTAAATGAATCGCATTCCTCAGCAGCACAGAACAGGCCCTTCAGCCCACGATGT
>NC_057716.1:10686532-10746809 GCF_004010195.1 Chiloscyllium plagiosum | reverse complement strand
CTCAAATTTGGAGACCAGAACTGCACAGTGTACTCCAGGTGTGGTCTCCCCAGGGCCCTGTACAGCTGCAGAAGAACCTCTTTGCTTCTATACTCAATCCCTCTTGTTATGAAGGCCAGCATGCTATTAGCCTTCTTCACTACCTGCTTTACCTGCATGCTAACCTGCATTGACTGGTGTACAAGAACACCCAGATCTCTTTGTACTGCCCCTTTACCTAAATTGATTCCATTTAGGTAGCAATCTGCCTTCCTGTTCTTGCCACCAACGTGGATAACCATACATTTATCCACATTAAACTGCATCTGCCATGCATCTGACCACTCACCTAACCTGTACAATCTTTGTACATAATGGTTAGCTGTAGTAACTACCTCCTGGAATAATCAATGCCATAATATCCATATGCACTTTCTTATGTTTTAAGAAATAACATTAACATTGCTGCTTAAATTAAAATATCCTATTGGAGGCAAACACACTAATGTTAATGGTGGTAGCATATATTAGGAAAATTAATTATAAACTAACTGGACAATGCATTATTTGGATGAAGGGTAAATTCCTTAGCCATAGGCGGCATCAGTTTCTGTCAATACAGTCAGTCGGGACAGATCTTAGGTAGGGCATTTACCACCAAAACAAACAGAACTAATTTACTTTTGATTAAGGTGCAATTAATTTTTTTTCAAACCTGCAAGGTCTTTATTATTAAGGAAGGGGCACCTTCTAACTTAAATTAATACAAAATTAGGGGCATGCACGTTAAGGTGGTACACGCAACACTTTTAATTGGAATCATGGAAAACTGAAACCTCATTATAGATTTGGCATCTGATGACACCCTCATCGAATTCTTTGGCCAAGCAACATATGCAATTATACCTTACAGACCAAACCATAGATAATCTTGAGAAAAGACCTTTAATAATCTTATTTTCCATTGGAAAGGAGGATTTTCATATAAGTAACACATTTGGTCTTTTCATGGACAATTAGAAAAATCCAGGAAAGATCTATAAGAATTAGCTTCATGCATAACAGACTCCAACTCACATTGTACAGACAGCAACCTCCAAGAGTTTACTGACCAGTTTACCAGAATTCCACAGTAAAGAGCATGAGTGTTACTTTTCAGAAGTGAAACCCCTGGAGAAGCTCATTATGTTAAGTCATCATATTTACACCAGCTAAATCTATTTGCATCATCTTCTCAGTGTGATGAATTAATTAAAGATCAATAGAAATAGGAAGCCATAGCATCAGACTAACAACAATTAGATGTTTTGTATATAATTAACATGACTGATATAGTCATAATCCCTATATAATATGTAAGAGATCCATTATATCTTATGTATAAATGATTATTCAACTTTTCTTGATACCTGTAGAATGTATGGCACTGAGGGACATAAGGCATGCATGTGCAGAAAATCTAATTCCAAAGGCTAGGCCAGATTCCAGAACAATACACAGTTGATAAGTTGGTACAACACTGGCTGCAAGGCAAGTGTAAAGATGGTATACAAATGCACACAAATTCATCAATAAAGTTCAGAATCAAAAGCAAGTGAAAATCAAATTTCAAACAATGCCCAAGCTTTTTATGTTATTCAACTTATAACCATGTCAACAGCATTAGGCGATCAGGAGCTTTTATATACGTTAGGATCATTTGCTCTGAAAAGGCACAATAACATACAATGAAAGCCAAAACCAACATTGGAGTTACTGCCAACATATTACTACTGTGCACTCAGAAAATGTATGTATCTCACCAAGTGGTACACTTGGGAGACACTGTCTCAGAGTGTACAATGGATCACCATTTCTGTGCATTAGCAAAATTATGGCTTCCCAGAATCTTCTACCTGGTGATGCTAATACACAAGCAGTGATGGGATTACTAGTATGCACAAGTCTCGGTATAGTTACGATTCATGAGATTCAACTGCACCCTTTGTGGCAGAACAGACTACATGTGGCACAACTAAATCCATCAATGGTCTTAAAAAATATAACTTGCAAGTGAGATTTAAGTCAGGCACAAGGATGATTACTTCAGAAGCACCATGATGATCAGATTACCCAACCCACACACAGACCAGGATATACCTCTTGACCTACACAATGCGGTTCAAGATTATACAGTTAAAGATTTTCTCAAAATTGCTCCATTACACTTTGGCCAGAGCAAATGTTATTGGCTACTGCTGAAGATAAGCAACTACAAGAGTTGCAAGAAAAATAATGTCCAGGAATGGGCTGACAGTATTCAAGAAGAGTCTGAGACGATTTGTTCATCTTGGGCAGAGATCAACTTGGTACATCAGGACAAAGCATGTTTTTGGAAAAGCAAGTCCAAATACCATAAACGTAACACCTCAATATCATTTTGATGCGAGACCGGAGGCACATTAGCATTGAAATTCACAAGGCAGCTGGCATGTGATTCTGCATTGGGATATATCAGAATATTAATGCCTCATGAATGGATGTGAGGCATGCCAGATGTATCAATCCCACTAGAGGGAGCCTCTACACTCACACAATGTTCCATTCACTCCTTGGATGAAGGTAGCAACAGACCTTTTCACAGTACACTGAGAAGGTTGCATCTTTGTGATGGATTACATTTCTTAACTCCCTATTTTTCAGAGGCTTAGCATCACACTGAGTGGGACCATCACTGACATGATAAGTTTTATTTTCAGTTTATTCGATGTCCCACATCAGATAGCGAATAATAAAAAAAACATACTTCACTGGCAAACCATCTCAGGACATTTGTACTGTAGGGAGTGACCCATAGCAGACTGTCACCTCACTGTTTCCTGAAGAAGGGCTTATGCCCGAAACGTCGATTCTCCTGTTCCTTGGATGCTGCCTGACCTGCTGCGCTTTTCCAGCAACACATTTTCAGCTCTGATCTCCAGCATCTGCAGCCCTCACTTTCTCCTCGAAGATTGTCACCTCACTAACCAGACTCAAACTGTTTAGCAGAATGTTTGGTGGTGTGAACAATGAAATCAACAAATATTAAATGTGGAGCAACAAGCTTTTTGTATTGCCTTGCTGCATTTTATGCAATACCAAAATAAGGAATTTCAATTTCAGGACAATTTATGTTCGTATGACAAGTGCAAATTACATTTCTCAGCAACGAATTGTCTAACTATTCCAAGATACAGGGCATTCTTCTTCTTAGACAGACGAGACCGAAAGGGATCGGCATGAATAGGCAGATAGAAATCTACCAAAACAGAGCACTGGGCAGAGAGTATGATTTATAAATACAAATACGCCGATACCAGCAAAAGTCTATGAAAATGCAACCAGTCCCAGACCATAACTGACCGTGACACTACATTGTGAAGGAATAGAAACCAACTCAGTCCAACATACAGCACACTAATTATGCATAAAGAGGGTGAGGAAAACTACTCCAAAGTTACCGTTTAGACATCTCATGTTTTTGAATACCACTATTAAATATCTCTCATTATGCACTTCTCTCAGGTAGAACAACCTCTGCCTATCCATGGCTAATAAGTCCTTCATTCCTGGAAAAATTCTCATAAGTATCCTTGGCACCTTCGCACTTTTCCCAAAATATTATGCCAAGATTGAAACACGTACTTCAGTTGAAAGTAGAATAATATTCCATGAAGTTTCATCACAAGTTGTTTTACTTTGATACTTGATTTATAATGCCATGGAGCCTGGCTGTCTTTTTAACCACTTTATTGAGTTGCCCAAACACCTTCTAAAAAATGTGTTTCGAGTATCACAATCACCACTTCAGGACCAGTTGGGCAACCGCAAAAACACTATACTGAAACACAGAAGTTTAGTTTTCTTTTTAAACTCTGTTTTACCTATTTGAATCAGTTTTTAATTGACACCATGTGCCTATGCATAACCACGTATATACAGTCGGTTGTGCTATAATGCAGCAGTTCTGATCTTGTGCAATCCTGTGTTATAAGAAAACCTCATAGTAGCCTCACCATTGAAACTAATGGGGCTGGAATCATGTTATAACCAATCCACGCTTTAAAAACTCATGTTTGGTCCCCATTTGTCAATTGTGTTATTGTGAATTTGCATTAACAGAGCGCACATTATAGCAAAACAACCTGTATTTGTTCAGGATAGATTTTTATCTTTGGAAAAATGGGATGTTGTGCTTTGTCTCATGATTAGCATGTCAGTACAACTTTAAGGGACATGCTTATATCACCACAGTATTGTAACCCAAAGATATAACAGTCATCCTAACTTAGAGCATTTGAAGCGTTATAGTCAGATTGTTTGATATTAGCCCAGACATTCTGCGCCTGAGGAATGTAACTATTGTACATGAAAACCTGGTCATCGGGTGTGAGGTACTGTCAGTGTTGTTATATGTGGCACAGATCTGGCCTATTCCCAGAACCTGTGCTGCCGCAGCCACCCGGGCCATCTTCCACTTCATGTGGAGATCAAAGATGGACCGGGTCTGAAGAGACATCATGTATAAAGATCTGGGCAATGGGAGAAAAAACATGCCCAATGCCACCCTTACCCTAATGGCCACCTTTGTGTGTGGTGCATCAGGTTGTGCTTGGATCCCCAGTACCCAAACGCCAAGTGTCACTACGTACTGAGGTTCTACCTGTCCCCGGTGTTGCAAAGAATGGGCCTGGCCTCGCTGCCGCGGAACGCTCCGAGTAGTTGGACCGTTCCATATCAGCTGTCCTTCGTGGAGAAATTTATGAAGAAAAACACCTTTGACCACAAGTCCATCAGGAAGTGGTCAGCACGTGGTGTCCTTGAGACCCTTCGGGAAAAGGAGAGGGCGGATCCTATCGAGCGGTTCCCTGGGCAGACTGTCAAAGTCATTTGGCAGAATGTCTCACCGCCAGAACTTTCCAACAAGCAACAAGAAATGACTTGGTTGGTGGTGAGAAGGGCTCTGCCTGTGAGATCCTTTATGCACGCCCGGACTCTCTCCCACACCGCACACTGCCCTCGAAGCAGCTGCGTGGGAGACGAGACTGTCACACACCTCCTTCTGGAATGTGCCTATGCAAAGGAAGTCTGGAGAGGAATGCAGTAGGGTTTGTCGAGGTTCATCCTGAGCAGCTCCGTAATGCGGGAATCCATGCTCTATGGTCTGTTCCCCAGGACGCACACCGAGACGAACATCAACTGTGCCTGGAGGATCATCAACTTGGTGAAAGACACTCTTTGGTCTGTCCGAAACCTGTTGATCTTCCAGCTGAAGGAGTTGACCCCGATTGAGGGTCGCAGACTGGCACATTCCAAGGTCCAGGACTACGTGTTGAGGGATGCGCTAAAGCTTGGGGCAGCTGCCGCCAAGGCGCGATGGGGAAAGACCACCATATAAGGTCTGCCTGCCTGAGAAGAACGGGCGGCCCACCCATTAATAGGGCTCCACTGATGCCTCAGTAGAATAGCTGGATAGTCAATGTACAGATTTGTACATATGAATGATTAATTTCGATCTCGGTATGTAAAGAAATGGAATGTATACATATGTATGACATCACCAATTTTATAGATATTAAATAATTTTATGAATAAAGTATATTTTTGAAATTTAAAAAAATGTAACTTTTGTACATGCACGTTAGTTGTGCTAAAGTTGTCTTTTGGTTTCTTCAATATTATTATATTCGAGTTTTTTTAATGCTACAGGTGATAATGTTGGCATTACCGCATAAACTAAAATACCCTATTGGTGGAAATTCACACCAGCATTCTGTCAAATGAGTGATTAGCATCTTGTTCTGCTTACTCTGCATATTTCAGGTAAACATAATGCATAATCATGGACAGCCCACTTCAAAAACGGCAGTTGATACACTGAGCCAGAAACATCCTCACATTGTCCACCATCCATGTTCTGTAATGGAGCATCACAATGATGCAAGGGAGACCAACTGCATGTCAATAATACCTTTACTCGACGCATCATAAATGAATTGCCAGTTTGCCATTGAAATATTTCGTGAACAATGAAAGCAGCATCAAAGCAGAATGAAAAGAATCATTGTCCTATCAATAAACCTGAATAAGGGGATTTTGTCTGCAATGGCAGGTTTTTTTATAATTTGTCATTTTGCTGATATGCGCTGTTGAAAGCTATTAGACTAACAAAAGTATTCCCTACAGTGGCATTTTAGTCCAGTGTATAAATATTGAGCTGGATAGGACAGTGCTACATCCCAGGTGCTTGTTTAATTAGCTTTAAAGCTCAAAATGGGCAAGGTACGGTTAACTTGTATAACTTTAAACTTAGCTCATAACATTTTCTAAGAATCCTCAAAGTTATGAAAGTATGAAATCTCTTGTGTAATTTTATTTCCCACAGATCATCTTTTATGAGGACAGGAACTTCCAGGGGCGGCACTATGAGTGCAGCAGTGACTGTGCTGACCTGTCCCCTTACTTCAGCCGCTGTAACTCCATCCGTGTTGAGAGTGACTGGTGGGTGCTGTATGAGAAACCCAATTACGTGGGATACCAGTATGTTCTGACCAGGGGAGAATATCCTGACTACCAGCGCTGGATGGGATTCAATGACTGTGTCAGGTCATGTCGCAGTTACCCACAAGTAAGTTAGAAATACGTGCTAATTATCTGTCTCAGAACATCTACTGATATGATTTATGGTGTGTGAATAATTACTGTTTTTTATAAAATACATTTGGAGCTCCTTCATAAATTATGTTTTCATGTTTATATTGAATAGTGGACCAGGCTTAAAGGACCAAATGGGTTAGTCCTGTTGATGTAATCTATGTTTCTATATCAATTGAGGCACAATTATTGTCATTTCCATTGACTGTCATGAGTGACAAATCCATATTTGAACTACACTTCATCAGGAAGGGCTTATGCTTGAAATTATCCTGCTCCTCAGACGCTGCCTGACCAGCTGTGCTTTTGCAGCATCACACTCTTTGACTTTAAGCATACTTGTTGAGCATTACAGAACCATAGAACCACTTTTCAGTAATGGGAACAGTTTCTAATCAGAAACACTGTCTAGACATCTCATGGTTTTGAATACCTCTATCAAATATCTCTCATCATTCACTTCCCTCAATAGAACAATGTTTGACTATCCATGGCTAATCAGTCCACAGTTAATAAGTCTTTCATCCCGGAACAATTCTCATAAAACTTGTCTGCATGTTCACACTTTTCCTAAAGCCTGGTGTCAAGTATTAGACATGTAATTCAACTGAAACCAGATTAATGTTTTATTTATCACAACCTTTTTGCTTTTATGTTCTGTGATTTATAATGTCATGGAGCCTGTTCGTCTTTTTAACCACATCATCAACCTTTTGAGCCACCTTCCACAAATTGTGCTATCATTATTCTTCACCTCCTTGAGAGTTATACCTTAAGTTTAGATTGCCATTTCTCATTCTTCCTTCCACAGTGCATGACTTCATATGTTGCTTTGCTCAATTTCATATGCCACATGACCACTTATTACATCAGCTTATATTCCTTTGAGGTCTATCACAATTCTTCTCATGGCCCCCTATGCTTCACAGGCTTGTGTCAGCTACACACTTTGAACTTGTGTCTCATAGACCCAAGTCCAAGTCATTGATAAATATACTTGTTCTGGAGTGTTATAATCTTGAAACTGTTTTCAATATACTTCATGTGCATGTTTATAGCTGCATTGTGAAAGTTTTACATTTTATGTTGTAGTACCGAGGAGGCTCCTACAGAATGAGGATTTACGAGAGGCCTGACTTTGGAGGGCAGATGATGGAATTCATGGATGACTGTCCATCTGTCTACGACCGTTTCCGTTACCGTGACATCCACTCCTGCCATGTGATGGACGGTTACTGGATCTTCTATGAACATCCCAACTACAGAGGGCGACAGTACTTCATGAGGCCTGGCGAATACAGAAGATACAGTGACTGGGGGGGTTACAATGCAACAATTGGATCTTTCAGGCGCATGAGGGATTTCTAATTCCTTGTTGAAAACTATATTCTGTTATGCTGAAATATTCTGAAATAAAATAAAAGTGCTAGCAATAGAACTGATTTTTCTTTGGATTTTATATTTGTGCACTGCCACCTCAGACATCCAACAGTCTTGAAACTATGATAAACTATGGAAAATATTCCCCATGACATTGAAAATGCAAAATACATAGCAAGGCAAGATTCTTCACCAGAACCTTTTTATTTAAAACAGTGACTGTTCATTTCGACAGCTATTCAGATAGATCAGTGACATTCAACAGGAAAACAGCGAGACTCAACTGGGATATTAAAATAGGACTGCACATAGAATGCTAAAAATACTTTAACAGGTTTATTTGGGCGCACTAACTTTTGGAGCGCTTCTCCTTTGCCGAATGGTCAGACAGAAGGAAGGAGCAGTGCACCAAAAGCTAGTACCCCCAAATAAACCTGTTGGATTATAACCTGGTGTTGTGTTATTTTTAACTTTGTACATCCCAGTCCAACACTGCCTCTTGCAAATCATAAAATTTTGGATTTGATGCATTGTCTTTATTTAAAAAGGTGTTTAGTTTTTAAAAGAGATAAATTCTCAAGAAAGATATTTACTTATTAGTTGGAATAAAAACATATAACTATCAACTCATATTTATTTGATGTTGATGGACGGAACCAATCTGATTGCTACCTTATTTTGTTGCTGCTGTTTTTTGCACTAAGTAGCTGGTCCAAGTGTACATTAGTAAGTCAGACTCTGTTTTTGCTCTTTATAAATTTTAACGAACTGACGGTTGTTTTGCCTATATACCTGGGCCTACAAAAAGAGAAAGAATATTTTTTGGCCAAGAATGACAGAGAAGGGTATTGTTTTTGTTGAAGCATGTTTCAAAGCACACTTACATGACTTATCTCAACATTCTCTTGTAACATGCCTTCAGTGTCACGTCTTGCAGCAAGTCAAACAGTTCAGTTTTTAAGTATCTCCTTTCATATCTAAGAATACTTACTTCTGACATATATTCGATTGAAATTAACCTGGGTTTTCAATGAGGCAAAAGACTTGACAAGATCCTCTAAAGGCCTGGGGCATACTGTCTATTTATGTCTGCTAGCAGTGACACCTTCCATTACTTTACTGATGAGCGAGAATAGACTGATAGGGCAGTAATTGGCCTGGTTAGATTTGTCCTGCCTTTTGTACATAGTGTGTACCTGGGCAATTTTCCACATTGCTCTGTGTGTGCCAACACTGTAACTGTGCTGGAAGAGATTGGCTAGGGGAGCACGAATTCTGGATCACAAGCTTTTGGTACAATTGCCAGAATGTTATCAGGACCCACAGCCTTTGCACGGCACGGTGGCACAGTGGTTAGCACTGATACCTCACAGCGCCAGAGACCCGTGTTCAATTCCTGCCTCAGGCAACTGTCTGTGTGGAGTTTGTACATTCTCCCTGTGTCTGTGTGGGTTTCCTCCGGGTGCTCCAGTTTCCTCCCACAGTCCAAAAATGTGCAGGTTAGGTGAATTGGCCATGTTAAATTGCCCGTAGTGTTAGGTGAAGGGGTAAATGTAGGGGAATAGGTCTTGGGTGGGTTGCTCTTCGGAGGGTTGGTGTGGACTTGTTTGCCTGAAAGGCCTGTTTCCACACTGTAAGTGATCTAATCTAAATCCGGTTCCTCCAACTGTTTCTTGATAACACATGGAGTGAAACAAGTTGGCTGAAGACTGACATCTGTAATGCTGGGGAATCACTGGAGGAGGCTGAGGTAGATCATCCACTCAGCACTTCTCGCTGAAAGTTGCTGTGAATACTTCAGCCATAGCTTTTGCACTGATGTGTCAGACTCTTCCATCATCAAGGATGGAGTTATTTATGGAGCTTCCTCCTCCAGTGAGTTGTTTAATTATCCACCACCATTCAAGATTGGATACACCAGGACTGCAGAGCTTACATCTGATCTCTTAGTTGTAGGATCACTTAGCTCTGTCCATCTGCTGCTAATGTGGTTTGGCATGCAAGTAATCGTGTTTGGTAGCTTCACCAGATTGACATCTAAATCTTAGGTATGCCTGGTGCTGCTCCTGCACTCTCATTGAACCAGGGTTGATCCCCTGGCTTGATGGTAATGGTTGAGTGGGGTTTATGCCAGGGAATGAGGTTACAGATTCTGCTGGAGTACAATTTTGCTGCTGTTGATGGCCCACAGTGCCTCATAGACACTCCGTCTTGAGTTGCTAGACCTGTTCAAAGTCTGTCCCACTCAGCATGGTGATAGTGCCACTCTACACAATTGAGGTAATTTCCAATGTGAAGACAAGACTTTGACTCCACAGTGCAACGATGCTATCACTTTAAAAAGGTTATCTTGCCCTTGGGTTTTTTTTTCAAGACAATCTGTGAAGGCAGCGATGCCGAAATATCTGGGCAAGAGCCTAGTTTAACAATGGCATGGGAGTGGCCAGTTCTCCCAGTTCAGGTTTTTTCTGGACCAATTGAGTTGTAACAGTGAGAAGCTGCTGGTATAGCTGTCGCAGAAGCTGTGTAGTGCAAAAGGTTTCCATGCATCAGCAGATAATCCCTGACTGACTTCTCTCTCTAAAATCTTTCCTGCCTGTAAGAATCTGTGTTAGAATGTATCTTTTGCCAAGGGGTGTGTTTGGGATGTTACTGGATTGGAACAGCTCCTTAGTTCAGTTGCTGTGTCAGGTCAGTTAAGATTCCAATACTTATGATATTCTAAATTCCATTTACTTTTGTTCATGTTTCAACTGTAGTGTTTCAATAAATTCTGTTTTGCTGCATCACACCTGGAATAACCATTGCCTTTAAAATAAGAAAATGTTAGGCTACCTTCTTAAAATATTTTGAGGGGGTCTGGCCTGGTCCATAACAACAAAGACTGTGTTGTGGTCACTCTTACCAAGACTGTCATTGACAGATACACCTGCAGCCGGCAGATTGGTAAAGATGAGACCAGGTATGTTTTTCTCTCTTGTTGATCCCTTCCACCTGCCACAGACCCAGTCTAGCAGTTATGTCCTTTAGGACCTAACCAGCTCAATCAGTAATACTGTTGCTCTGCCCCACCCAGATTAAGTCCTTACCTCCCTCAGTATTTCATCAAAGTTTTGTTGAACATAGAGGAGTTCCAATTCATAAGCCGAGGGAGGTCGGTATGTAGTACTCAGCAAGAGCTTTCCTTGCCCATCTTTCACCTGAATCCATGAGACTTCATAGGCTTCAGAATCACTGTTGAGGACTCCAACGGCAACTCCCTTCTGACTGTATGCCACCGTGCTGCCATCTCTGCTGTGTCTGACCAGCCCAATGAGACCAGAGAAATTCAGGGGTGGTGATGGTAGTTCTAGGATGTTGTCAGTCAGGTATGATACCATGAATATGACTAGTCTGTGAGAGAGCTCTCTCAATTTTGGCACTAGCACCCTGATGTTTGTAAGGAGGACTTCGCAAGGATGACAGGGCTGTTTCTGCCATTGTCTTTTCTGGTATCTAGGTCGATGCTGTGTAATCCAGCCAGTGTCATATCTTTGATGAGACTTTGTAATGATTGGTACAATGCAGTGGCCTGCTGGGTACCAATTAAGACTGTCCGACCCCATCATGCCCGAACAACTTAATCTGAAGGATGATGACTTGTGCTCAGAAGGTCTGACCCATGTTCTCGTCCTGGCCGCTGTGCACGTCACAATCTTGGATCCCCTTAATGTTTCTGTCAGGAGCTTACTTCAGCATGTAACTGGGGACCAGAGCTGCAGCAATACATTCCTAACCAATAAATGCATCCGGGATGGAATAGGTGCCACTTTCTCCAGAGCACAGCTCTTCACGGTGATCCCCTGTGATAGTGAGAGTCAAGCAGCTCGGGGTTTTGAAATTCTCCACTTTGTGAGTGTCCCCCATTGTTGCATTCAACTGCACCCATGCTCCTTTGGGAGTGCCTAGCACCAACTTGTAGATGATGTCAATCAAGAAAGATTGCACTCTGTGAATGATCAAATTATATGCGACCCTTGATATGTCATAAATATGCCACATTCTGTGGGTCTTTGTCAGATATCCTGGGGGTTGCCCAGACCCTTGCATATTAGAGAGCTCACTAGTTTCCTGCCCCCTTTCTAGGTGCCCAGGCCATACAGGAGTGGCTGTTGGGGAACTGTGCCTTCCCCTTCCAAACATGGCTCTTCACTGTTCTACGATACACCTCTCCCAATAACGCTATAGTGGAACAGACCCTTATGCTGAGGTTTTGATGCCTGGGGTACACCAGCTGGCCTTGTGATATAGCTGAATGTATCCTGTTTCTTTGAACCATGCTGTACCCTTCATCAGCTGGAGCCAGCAAAAAGAAGATGCAACAGAAATCAAAGATTGAGGGCAGTCCTTTGAGGATAAAGATGAGACCGAGGATCACGACATTGACAAGGAGGGCTTTCCAAGGAGGACAATAAGAGACATGCATCATCGAATTCAACAGGCCAGAAAGAACATTAGTGAAGATGAAAGACTGGGCTTGGACTTTGTTTAATTGTTTAACATTCTCTTCTTAATCTGGGAAACAGACTGTAAAGGTCATATGGACCTTCTTGTTTTTGCAGTCCTTGACCTTTTGTGTTATTGAGTAAATGTCTTTTTATTCATGTCATTGAATGCTTGATATCTTTGGATGATCCTACTTTAATGTACGTGCAGACATCATTTCTCAATGGCCATTAGAGAAATAGCAGCAGTCTGTCAGACAGTGCAATCACATGGCTTTAAGTGAACTCTCTCAGGTTAGTCAGCAGGTTGAGGGAAATCCTTATCTATCTCCTTTTGACCATAATCAAGGGTACTTCATTGCTTTAGAGTGCATGTAGAATGCTTAGTTGTCCTGAAATGCATTCGCAGCAACTATGAACCTGCGAGAGGCAACACTTTGTGCATGGTTTCTTAGCAGGCAATGTATTATGAAAGAGCACTGAATGTTACTGAATGATAAACAGAATAAACAAAGATATGTAGAATCCTCAGTACTCTCACTCATAAGATGTGGAATAATGTGTGAATCTGGTCCATTTCTGCCTATAGCACAAAATTTAAGTGGTGTACATATTAAATTACAATGACTTGGCAGCAGTCCTTCATGTGCAAGAATCCTGATATTTTGAGATTATCCACGGACATGCCGCCTCCATGCCCTCAGTGTCCTTTTTCCATCTTCGCCCTCTTACTATGACTAAGTGCAGCTCTGACATCTGCACTAGGTTGGAGGGAACATGCACTATGGTTGACCCTGTTGGATTGGTAGATTTGGGCAGTCGGGGCTCCTGGTGCCTCTGGGCCTAGACAGCTCGCTTTTGCTGAGAGTCACCTACCTAGATGCAGGCTCACCCTCCTTTGTTTGAAGTGCTGCAGGCTTTCAGATCACAGGGAGGGTTGAGGTGGCACTGAAGGTAGCACTTGGCAGAGTGTTCTGAAAAAAAGCACTGGGGGAACCTGTGCGTCACTCCTCCCCCACTCTGTCAGCACTACCATGAGAAAAAAGGGGCATCTGGAGTGAGACTGAAGTTCACAGTCCCACTCCCAACTTAGCAGTGATATTGAGTGACTATGGCCTGTCTAATGGAGAGCAGCTCTTTGACAATGTCCTCTACATAACATATTCAGCAGACACTGAGTGCGCTCGACTTGGCTTTCCCAGGTGATTGCCAACCTGTCCATGCAGACTGCCAGATCCATGCCAGCTGAAGTCAACACTCTACTGATAATATTTGGTAAACCCCTCTGTACTTCGTGTAAATGCCTCTGTCGAGCGTTTCTGATGTTCCTGTGCCTGTCTTTGCAGTCTGACATAATCATTAATGGCTGAGAACAAGGATTCATCATCTGTATGGGGTTGCAAAGGTGCCTTGAATTTAGCAGCAGTGCCCTGAGTCCCAAAGCCAATGCATACTTCATTGAGGCTCACTTTCCACAGGGTAAGAGGAAGTGAGGACTGTAGGTGCTGGAGAGTCAGAGTTGAAAAGTGTGGCGCTGGAAAAGCACAGCAGGTCAGGCAGCATCTGAGGAGCAGAAGAGTTGACGTTTTGGGCATAAGTCCTTCATCAGGATGTGGCAGGTGGGGGAAGGGGGCTAAGAGATAAAAAGGAGTGTGGGGTTGGGCTAAGGAGAAGGTAGCTGGCAATGTGATATATAGATGAAGGTGGGGGATAATTGTGATAGGGCGAGTGGGGAGGGCGGAGCAGACAGGTGGGGAGGAAGATGGACAGGTAGAACAGTGCCACAGGGCCGTGCTGAGTTGGAGGGTTGGATCTGGGATGAGGTGGGGCAGGAGATATCAACATCGTCCTCTTGACCTGTCCTACCTGTTCATCTTCCTTCCTACTTATCAGCTCCATTCTCCCCACCAACCTATCACAATTAATCTTCACCTGCATCCACTTCTCGACTTCCCACCAACTTTTCCCCTGGCCTCTCCCCCAACCCCTATTGTCTCTCAGCCCCCTTTCCCCACACCTCCTCATCCCCCCATTCCTGATGAAGGGCTTATGCCTGAAGTGTCAACTCTCCTGCTCCTCAGATGCTGCCTGACCGGCTGTGCTTTTCCAGCGTCACCCTTTTTAACTCTCGCTTTCCACAAGACCTAGCAAGTTTTCTTGCACTATCATCCTCATTGATGACGGACAATGCCTTAACAGCGACCTGCTCTACTTATTCTTCCATGCACTGCACACCAAAATAATTGCCACTATTGGCACATCATGCAATTCCCAGCATGGGCACTCCATTTAAAATGCCATTATATACCCAGTCAAAAAGCAAGCATTGGTGCCCCAGCTTTGTGGATGGGGACCTGGCGATCCTGGTGAATGTGATGCTGCAAAAGAGGCCTCATCCCTTTACCCAACCTTCCCATCTGGTCTGAGGTCAGTGCAGTCTCCACAGAATGGATAAGTACCCAGCAATGCAGGAAGAAGGTCAGTTCTATCAAAGTAATTGGCACCATCTTTTCTCTGTTACCTCACTCTATTCTTGATACTGCACCCATCTCCTACCTCCCACCTCCTAGTGCTTGCTCATGGTCCTCCACTCAATATTGCATTCAACATCTTCTCACTTGCTCTCACCTAATATACTCCCCCTTGCCGCACTACAAACCCTGTATCCTCAGGGCTGACCTCTCAGTCACTCGAGGCACCTCATCATCTTTTCCATACATTCACCAGTACTAACAGCTGTACCACCCATTCTCAGTTCACTCAAACCCTCCCTTTGTCTCAAATCAGGAGAAAACAACTCACAGTCAGGGAGAAAAAGCTAAGATGGGTGGTAGGGAGCCTGATATTTAACTCTTCATACCCGATGACTTGTGAATCCTGACTTTGGTATGAACCAGGACATTATCATAGGCTGTGTGTCCTTATGGTGTTGAGCGTTGTCCAAGATGGAGGTATGGAGGAACAGGCTGAGAGTTGGAGTTGCTAAATAACCCACTCTGACTTTCATGTTGTCAATTATCACCATCTACCTTCACCCAATGGCTGAGACAATGGGCAAGTGCAAATAAATGAAACAACTGTTAACTAATAAAAGATGTTGGTACATGCTAATGATGGCAAATGGATCTCTCGTCACTCACAAGTGAGAATCTCATTATCATATTCAACACTTCATTAGAAAATTATATTTCTTGGTCTTGATTTTGAGAAGCTCCTTGTTGGCCAGCTTACAAAGTTTTACACCCTTCGCTCTTGGGCCCACTTCATTCAGGGGCTGCTAAATTGTTGCCCATACTCTTGCAAGTTACTTGCTAATGCTGCCTGCAATAAGATGAACAGCTAAGCATCTCAGCTTATTGAAGGTGAAATTAGCTCCTTTTTATCTGTGGGAGGGTTGGAGAGGAGGCCATCTGGAATATTCGGTTCAAAATGCGTCACCCACTGATTAACATTATGACTGGGGGCACTGCATACTCCTGGCAGGCATAGGACGTTGTCCACACACAAGCACCTTTGATGACATCCAATACATTGTGTGGCAGGAGTGTGCAGGTTCACTCGGGATAACACTTTGGTATCTACGTAGCATCTGTACAACCCACAATACATCCAGCAAAAACTCATTATCATGCTCATAGTCTGTACTTGCCTGGGATATACAAGATACAGCATCATGGAGGTAGGCCATCATGACTGCATTGGTTCGTTAGATGAGTGTCATTACCCATGCCAATCGCCTGCTATAACCCCATACCCTTAAATATTACTGTTTTTCAAATAGTCATCCAATGTCCTCTTGTATCATTGATTACTTTTGGAAACAGAAGTTATGTAATGGTTGTCCCATCTTCCAAGCCTTTTTCCTTGTTGGATATGGGATTTAAACCACCTTTTTTAAGAATCACTTCTCGGTTTGGGAGTTACAGCTGAAATTTCAGTATTCTCTGTTTCCAGACCTGTTCTATGATCAGCTCCCCTTTTTTTCTGCAGCCTCTTGTTGGCCAAAGGCTGTTCACACATAAATACAGTAGCTGTGAACTGAAATTACCTGAGTCCTAGCTGCTGGCTTGAGCCAGTTTGAGCTGGCTGAGCTCTGAGGAATGACACTAGGGGGAAATCCTTATTTGGAGGAAGAGTAAAGAGGTAATCCTAAATGTGTCCTGAGAGTGAGCCTATAGTGGCAAGACACTGCTCTCAGATGAGTTGAGAACCAACAACAGCAAAACACCACAGTTTGGGAAGATAAGGTAAAAGGATGAAAATGAAGGATTTCAGTGTGTCTTCAGTGAAAACTCCGGACAGCAACCTCTGCAAAGTGTGGACCGTACACTTAGAGGTCTGGAGAGAACCCCAAGACCTGGGAGAAAAATGTCTGGCCAGCATGAGCTTCATTTAGAACAAAGAACAATGCAGCAGAGGAACAGGTCCTTCGGCCCTCCAAGCCTGCACCAACACATTTTGCCCTTCCATACTAAAACTGTGTTCATTTACAGGATCCATATCCCTCTATTCTCTTCTTATTCATGTATTTGTCCAGGTGCTTCTTGAATGCTGCCTTTGTGTCTGCTTCCACCACCTCCACTAGCAGCATGTTCCAGGTACTCAACAACCTTGTCTGAAAAACATGACTTGCGCGTCTGAGTTTAGATTAGATTAGATTACTTACAGTGTGGAAACAGGCCCTTCAGCCCAACAAGTCCACACCGACCCTCCGAAGAGCAACCCACCCAGACCCATTCTCCTACATTTACCCTTTCACCTAACACTAGGGCAATTCAGCATGGCCAATTCACCTAACCTGCACATTTTTGGACTGTGGGATAAAACCGGACCACCCGGAGGAAACCCACACAGACACAGGGAGAATGCGCAAACTCCACGCAGTCAGTCGCCTGAGGCGGGCATTGAACCCTGGGTCTCTGGCACTGTGAGTCAACATTGCTAACCACTGTGCCACCGTGCCGCCCACTGTGTCACCGTGCCGCCCACTGTACCATCGTGCCGCCCACTTTTAAGCTGTCCCCCATTTGCACCTTGAACCTGTGTCCCTTCTTAACTGACCCCTCCACCCTAAGAAAAAGCCTCATACTTTCCACTCCATCCATGCCATTCACAATCTTATAAACTTCCATCAGGTCGCCCCTCAACCTTCTATGTTCCATTGAAAACAAATCCAGTCTATCACCCTTTCATCATAGCTAAAATCCCCCATACCAAACAACATCCTGGTAAACCTTTTCTGTACCCTCTCCAAAGCATCCACATCCTTCTGGTAGTGTGGTGACCAGAACTGTATGCAATATTCCAACTGTGGCCTAACTAAAGTTCTATAAAGCTGCAGCATAACTTGCCTATCCTTATACTCAATGCCCTTCCAATGAAGGCATGAGCCTTTTTTCCTACTTTACTTACCTATGCTGCCGCCTTCAGTGATCTGTGCAGATGCACACCCAGATCTCTCTGCATGTCGATACTCTTAACTGTTTGGCTGTTCACTGTATGATTTCACCTGTACTTAACCCTCCAAATGCATCACCTCACATTCGTCCGGATTTTATTTCAGCTTTCGTTAGCTTTTATTTTTGTTGACTATTACGGGAACGTCAAGCATTGTGGGTTTGCACTGAATTTTATGAATTCCAGGCTTGCTGTTAACCTTTTTCTAGCCAAATGGTGTAATTTGTATGTCAGTTTGAACTAAATTAGTAAAAGTAGTGCTTAGTTGATACAGACTTGACTCTTGTACTCCTTGTACCTAGCCAATAACTGTTGTTGAGGGAAGTGACCAGGCAACACACTGCCCTTTCTGCCTTTAGTGCTGTAAAAGAAAGGGAATTTCTCTGATGTTACATGATGGCTGCATGTGACAAACTCAGAAGCCTCTCCAAGCAATACCGTCCCTCCAATGTCCCAGCAGCACATGCTTCTTACTAGAAGAATCTCCATTGATCCTTCAGGAATGCAATGCTACCTTGGCACAGCTGCAACAAATAGAAAATCAAACGCATCTCACCCGGTGCTGGGTTGGTGAGGCCTCAAATAGCAAGGCTGAAGAGTCAATTGTGTCACTGAAAGCATCTGAAGCTGTCTGTGTTTAAGAGAGGGCCTTAAAAAGTTTTCAAACTCAAAAATGGCAGATTGTAAGTCATGCCAGCATCAAATCAATGACTGATATCATGAGCTGTCTATATGTTGCGTACATAAGGGAAGTCAATACTATTGCACCTCAGCCAACAGGGATTAGTGCATTGTACTAGAAGAGGCTTTGGTGTTGCAACTAATAAATTAAGTCAAGCCATTACAGCACCAGAGGATGATAGGGCTGTTGTCTCACTGGAGAGACACTTGGTGATGGGCTTAACATGACGGTCACCCTACCTCAAGTAAGGGACAAGATTCAGAAGGCAGAATCTTCATGGGGATCTCAGCTGGTAAAGGACTTGAAACCACTCTGTTGGCATCATTCTGCGTCACAAACCAGCTGCCCAGCCAATTAAGTTAACCAATGCCCTGTGGTGCCCAATTTGAACTGTAATATCTTCACTAGACTCAACATTAATGCAGAAAAATGTGTTTCTGGCTTGTGCCCGAAACGTCGATTCTCCTGCTCCTTGGATGCTGCCTGACCTGCTGCGCTTTTCCAGCAACACATTTTGCAGCTCTGATCTCCAGCATCTGCAGTCCTCACTTTCAACATTAATGCACTTTGCATTCCAGGCTTTTGCATTTTTTTCACGAACAATTAAAACAGCATCAAAGCAGAATGAGAAGAATCAGTGCCCCATCTATAAACCTGAATAAGGGGATTTTGGCTGGAATGACTCTAGAGTTCTTTTTTTCTAATTTGCCATTTTGCTGATATACGCTGTTGAGACCATTAGAATAACAAAAGTATTCCCTGCAGTGGCATTTTAGTCCAGTGTATAAATATCGAGTTGTACAGAACAGTGCTACATCCAGGTGGTTGAACTAGCTGTGACGCTCAAAATGGGCAAGGTAAGATCAACTTTTAAACTTTTCACATTTGTAAATAATGTTATATTATAAAATATATCAAAGTTGGGAAATTACCAATTCAACTATGTTATTTTATTCCCACAGATCATCTTTTACGAGGACAGGAACTTCCAGGGGCGGCACTATGAGTGCAGCAGTGACTGTGCTGACCTGTCCCCTTACTTCAGCCGCTGTAACTCCATCCGTGTTGACAGTGACTGGTGGGTGCTGTATGAGAAACCCAATTACATGGGATACCAGTATATTCTGACCAGGGGAGAGTACCCTGACTACCAGCGCTGGATGGGATTCAATGACTGTGTCAGGTCATGTCGCAGTTACCCACAAGTAAGAAACTATTACTTACTAAGTGTCAAGTTTTGGCGGCACGGTGGCACAGTGGTTAGCACTGCTGCCTCACAGCGCCAGGGACCCGAGTTCAATTCCCGCCTCGGGCAACTGTCTGTGTGGAGTTTGCACATTCTCCCCGTGTCTGCGTGGGTTTCCTCCGGGTGCTCCAGTTTCCTCCCACAGTCCAAAGATGTGCAGGTTAGGTGGATTGGTCATGCTAAATTGCCCTTAGTGTTAGGTGAAGGGATAAATATATGGGAATGGGTCTGGGTGGGTTGCTCTTCGGAGGGTCGGTGTGGACTTGTTGGGCCAAAGGGCCCACTTCCACACTGTAAGTAATCTAATCTAAAATCATTTTCTGATGTCATTTACGTTTGCTGTTGCCCATCAGTAATTTATTGCCTTGTTATGCAATCTATTTCGATTCCCTTGATTAATCGTGTAACCTTATACTAATTATTCTCACTGCCTTTTACAATCATGTGTAACAAATCCAGAACTGAGTTATTCTGTTATACGTTATTTCATATATTTGAAAAATGTTAAAAATAGCAAGATCATGGAGGATGGTACAAAGAACTTTGTCTGTACTGTCTTGACATGTTTCTAATTAGTCACTAACTTGCAATAAGTACACAATAATTCTAATGCATGAATACTACAGAACTACTGATTGTGCTCCTGGTACACCTCTGTAACTTTTGATGGATTTGACCAGGGTGCAAGTAAAGATTTTACAAATATTGTATAGACAGTACAGCTAGGGAACTGTCCCTTATACACGGTCAGTCCTACAATCTTTTGCTGAAAGGATTGTTGTTGAATTTTTTATTGAGACAGGGAGAGTTGAAGAGCTGTTCAGTCGTGCTACCATTGTAATTAGATCTGAATCTTACTTTACCCTGCTGGGATCTTGACCTATTAATGACATTTGTCATAGTACTTGCTGATTATGAACAGCTCTACAAAATCTCTTTCAAAGTTCTCTTCTCTAAGTGAATCTCAGTGTCTCGAATCTATCAACTTAACTGAAGCTCCTCATCTCTGGAACAGATACTATAAAACAACAATTACAGCTCCTATAAAGCTTTCACATCCTTCCCAAACAGTGATACCTAGAATTGAACACATTGGGAAAATTGTACAGGCACCTAAGAAGCAGGAAGGGAGTAGATCAGCTGGTTAAAAATACAGGAGGCCAAGTCAGATTTACTTACTGTCCATTTCCCACCATAACAGAAATTTGGTGAATTCAAACATTGGATTTGTACAGGCAAAGATATCTTTAAGGATCATTTTATCAAGTCTTTTTCCAACAGCTCTGCTATGTAAGGAGCATCGAGCTAAATGGAAGCAGCATCTGAGAGCAGCCCTCAGGAATTTTTTTTTAAGTAAGGATTTGTCAGGCAACTGTCAAGGGCAGCGTGCTATCTGAACAGGAAAGCAATCCTGGCAGTAACCACTTATTAAGCTACCACATCTGTAATTGAGAGGGCAGTCCCGCTAGTCACCTATGTATGCCAACAACACAGGATCCAGCTAATGTTGATTAGACTGGCAGGAGGCTGGAAGAACTCAGCAAGCCAGGCAGAATCAGGAGGTGCAGAAGTCGACGTTTGGGGTGTAACCCTTCTTCAGGACCCCTTTACATTCCTCAGGTGATGTTGAGCCATACATGTGATTGACAAAATTCTGCCCAAAGCTCCGGCTGAGTAGTTGAGGTCAAGCCAATGTTTGATAAAACTTCATCTGAACTTCCTTGCCTTTATACTCCATTTATAAAGTCCAGAGTTCTACATGCATTTTTCAAACTTCCCTGCTCCCACAATTTCTGCATGTATGCTCCTAAGATTCCCAGTTTCTGCACTCAGCTCTAAAATTACATCTTTTAATGTTTATTGATTTCCTTCATTCTCCCTACCAAAGTGTATCAATTTGTTGTTTTAAGTGCTGCATGACACATGTCCACACATTCCACTAGACTGTCTATATCCTTTTAAAGTCCATGCTGACCTCCTCACAGTTCATTATTCTTCATGTTTTGAATAACCTGTCAATTTTGAATTTGCGCCCAGTACGTCAAAGTCAAAATCATTGGTACATGCCAAGTAAAGTACTCCATCTTGGAATCTTCCTCAATATATACCCAGATATATTTATTGTGATTTCATGTACCTTCTATATTTTACATTGCAGTACCGTGGAGGCTCCTATAGAATAAAGGTTTACGAGAGGCCTGACTTTGGAGGACAGATGATGGAATTCATGGATGACTGTCCATCTGTCTACGATCGTTTCCGTTACCGTGACATCCACTCCTGCCATGTGATGGACGGTTACTGGATCTTCTATGAACATCCCAACTACAAAGGGCGACAGTACTTCATGAGACCTGGTGAATACAGGAGATACAGTGACTGGGGAGGCTACAGCTCAACCGTCGGATCTTTCAGGCGCATGAGGGATTTCTAATTCCTTGTTGAGAGCTACATTTTGTCATGGTGATATATTCTGAAACATAATAAAAGTGCTAGCATCAGAACTGATTTTCTTGGATTGCATTTGTATGCCTCTGCTATTCTAGACATGCTATGATCTTGAAACTAGGATAATTTTTGAGAAATAAATCCCCCATCATATTGAAAATGAGAAAATACATAGCAACATAAGATTGTGCACCAGATCTTTTTTTCAAGCCAGCAACTATTCATTCAACCAGCTATTCAGATAGATGGCTTTTTGATCATGTTTAGTTAAAGTACCATGAGCTTATCATGAAAGGACCACATAAGTACATTGTCAGATCATAAATTAAGATATTATTAGTCAGATATTAAGTAGTCATTATAACAGAGTCTTATACTTTCTTGATGCCACTTATACTCTTTTGCAATGGACTACACTTGAAAACACCTTGCTGAAAGCATTGCATGTATGTAGCTAAAATCTTTTTAAAATCTATATGCAATGCAGGCCGATCATAATGTTTTATTAAAATGTGACTCAAATTTGATGCTAGTAGTGTCATTTCAGAGCTCAAAGTTCTATCAACACCTTCTCTTATTCTCAGGAGAACACGAGATTAAATAACAGAAAGGTATCATTCACCATTGGTTATTATTTTCTGGCTGCAATTCTAAAAAATATTTGGTGATGTCCTAGTTATTTCCAGATTCAACACCTACAATGAGTTATGCTGCAAGTGGTGTCAGATTTTCTACTGACCTAAGGGCTGCTGCACAAACCATTTCCTGCATCCACTGTATTTTGCTTTCAGTTATTCCCAAACTTGGGTTCAACTCTTTGGCACTCTCCTTTGAATACAGCATGATTGGCAGAATAAGTAGAGGGCCCACGGAGCTGAATAAACGGCTGGAAGAGGGAGGAAGAGGAGCGACAGCAAGATTCTCAGCAAGGGTCCGGACGAACTCAGAGTATTCAAAGGACAATTCTCTGACCCGAAACCTAGTAAAGGACAATTTGTTAGATGTCGATGTTTCACTCAAGACTTCTGCTTGAAATCTGCCAACTGCTGCATCTATAACTGCAAGGTCACACTTGGGAAAGGATAGCATTGCCTATGAAGGTGTCGGTGACTATATATGTTTCGCAGGCTGTAGCTGGAGATATTTGGACTGTCTTATAGCTTGCCACCCACTGTTGCACTGAGGCTTTCGATTCAAAGAGAGCTAAGTAAATCTCATCTATCACAAACCTCATGCTGCAAAAAAGCAAGCAGGTGGCTTGGTTATGACTGCAGGCTGCCTTATTCATTGATTGCATTCACATTGTTTTTTGATCGCACATGCGAGATGCTGTATACTCTTCCTTATACCAGAACCAGAAGGGATTCAATTACCCCAAGCTCTTAGCTGGTGTTTGCAACACTTGAAAAGAAATCAGGTCCCTGTCTGGTATTTTGGAGATTCTGGACATTTCTTCCCTGTTCCAGTTTGTCTTCATTCATCCACAAGGTGTCACTAGTGCTTAGTTTATTCTCCTTCAATAAAAATCTTCAAAAAAATGAGAAGTTTGATGAGGTAAAGCTGTGAAACTTGTGACCAGCAAATAGCTAAAATAAGGGCAAAATTTTAAGGGTATTACCAAAAAGGGTTTCTGTTTCATGCAGAGTTATTAGGATATTATGAAGTTGATTTTTATATCCAATTTGAGATCCAAAACAGGGTATTAATGATGTGACAAACGTGCAAAATTTTATCATTTTTGGATTTTTGATTTTGAAATAGAGGCTGATGCGTAGTTTCAGATTTGTAATGATCACTGCTTTTTTCTTCAAAAAAGGCCAGGAAATAACTTGGAACAGTAACTTTGACCCATAAATACCAAAACAGCTGTTAAATATTTAGCGGGACACCAATGATGTTAGTGGATGGGATGTTTTACTGCTGTCTTTATGGTAGGCAGAGAAAACAGATCGGAGGCCATTAGTTTAACCATCATTCTAAAGAATCGGGAGTCCAGCTCAAAAAGAAGAACAGGTTTCTCATAGCCACAGAATCAAATTTTCAGTTCAGGAGCATCAATCACCTTAGTAGAAGGATGTCAGTTTATGAAGTTGGCAAACTTCATGCATTCGTAGTAAAGTTTACAACTGGGCAGAATTGAAAAAGGTTCAGGCAGCAAGCTTGGAAAGAAGTCATAAAAACTGTATCAGCAACCCAAGGATGATAATTGGGAAGAGTCAGTTAACTCAGCAATTAAAGAGTTATTTACCCAGGATTAAATATCCAAAAAGGGAGTGTTTGGAATTAGGCTGAAACTTTGCTACTTATGCTCAGATCTTTCCAAATTGTCATATCATTATCTGGCAAGGTTTGCTTTGTTTCTCCTTTTGTGTGATAAATTTGTATTCTTTCATTAGAGAAGACTTGTGCACATGTTCAGTAAATAACAATCACAGTTACCAGCTGCAAAAAGAATGTAAGATCTATCAAACCCAGTTTCACTCTGGGATCTGACTTGTTCACATTACCATCAACTCAGATCATTACAATGGAGCCAGAAACAGGTCAGGAACTGAAGGGTCGAATCACACCCTTGTTATTTTTAGGTGCTCTTCATCCCTGAGGGTAGAGTCTCTGGCAGAATTTGGCAAAGACAGCCTGAACTAAATAAAATTAAAATTAGGTGAGGTCCTTACTTTTTAACACGGTATGAAAATGGCTATTGCATGAAACTTTATTTCCATAATATGGCATCAGAGGTCACATCAGGATGGCAAACCATCATGTTCAATGGTATTTTGCCTCAAATTCCCCTTATCAGAAAAGAATGCACGCCCAATCATTTGTAAGTTATTCAGTGTACATAGATAATAAAGAACATTATCATGAAAGTCCAACACAGGGGCCCAGTGGTTAGCTCTGCTGTCTCACAGAACCAGGGATCCAGGCTCAATTCCACCCTTGAGCAACTGTTGGTGTGGAGTTTGTATGATCTTCCTGTGTTTACATGGATTTGCTCTGGTTTCCTCCCACAGCCCAAAGATACGCAGGTTAGGGGATTGGCTGTGCTAAACTGTCTGTAGTGTCCAGGTATGTACAGGCTAGGTGGATTCGTCATGGAAAATACAGGTAGAGGGGTGGATCTGTGTGGGATGCTCTTTGGAAGGCTTGCTTTCACTTTGTAGGGATTTTATGATTCCAAACTATTCTGTATATCTCAACATTTTTTTCTCTGCGCTCCTGCATTTAATCCCCATTTAGAGGCAGTATCAAGTAAAACTTGTCCTGAACTTGTCTATGATTCTAAGAATTAAGACAGTCCAATGTCGGAGAAAGTGCATCCAATTTAATCTGCCCAATTACCATTTCACATTGAAACTTCCAAAGCCAACTACAACAGGCATGGGGGGATGAACAGAGTTGGAAGGCAAGGTGACCACCTCCAAAAATGCACACTACCTCAATGACACTGCTTACCTCTTATACTCCTAACAGTATTCTCCCCACTCCCGACTCTGCGCCTCCTCCTCCGTTAGACCCAAGAGTGCTCAACTCACCACTCCTCCACCCCTCCAGACCTCCACACCTCCACCCCTCAGTAGCATTGACACCCCTCCTACAGTCCACAACAGTGTTTAGCTCCCTTCACTCCTGCTAGCAGAAGTAACTCACCTTCACTTCCATGAAAATGTTCATTCTCCCAATCTCACTTTCCAGAGAGTGTTTACCCTACTGCAGACCCAACAATTGACCACCTCCCTCACCCTGACAATGCTCATCCCCTTTCATTCTTCATGAGACTTCATCCTCTCCTTCAACTGCTGACAGTGACCAACCCTTGCTGTTATCACCCAAATTATCAATTGCACCATCCCTGAGAATTTTCGCACCTCTTACCCCACAGGAGTGTTCATCCCCTCCTTCAACCCCGAGAGCTTCTGCTCCCTCACCTCAACAATGTTCATCCCAATATGCCTCAAGAATCCCCATTGTCCTCATCCCTTAACAATCTGCCAATGCTCCTCTCCCTTCAACCCCCGACCCTTGACGCAGTTTATGTCCCTCGATTAACCCTACTCATCCCCACCCCACAAAAAGGCAAAAATGCTCAATTCCTTGCCCCCCTTGACTTCCTCACAATGCTGGATCTTACCAACAGCTGGACAGGGTTTCCAGAAAGTATGTGGGCAAGTGCGTGTAGGTATGGAGTGAGCACTGTTGATGGTGCGGGGTCTGGGGTGAGCTCTATTTGATGCAAGAGTCGGGTGAACATTACCTGCATTGACTCCAGTGGGTACCGGAGTCTTTTGAAACTTGTTAATTTGCTTTGAATTTCACTGGCCTTATATGTGCTCTGAAAATCGGGAATTAATTCCTTATAAAAAATAGATGTGGTACAATGCAAACTGCCCAAGTTGGGCTTGGTCCTATCCATTCAAGGTTACTGCTATAGGAATCACAGAGCTGGCCAGGCAAGATTAAATCAGCAATCAATAAGATCAAACATTGCATCAAAGTGCAGAGGAACGATGGATATCAGGGTGTCCTCAGAGTTCTGGGGACTTCAGCAATGTAAGGGGATTCACTTCAGAAGATTTGGGTCTATGTGTACCTATTACTTGGAACTTACCATTTATATCTTTAGAATTGGTTCAAACTCTTCAGAGTCACATTCAAGCACTTACGAAAACAATTACAAAAACAAATTTGCCAAATATATAAAGGTATGAACATTTTCCAGCTGTCTGGGTCAAAGGTCATCATGTGTCAATGAGTTTGTATGTGAGTTCCTCTGCCCTGGTAATGGAATCACATGGGCATCACTCTGAGTTGAGAAATGCTGTTTAAGGGGGGATATTTTAACATTTCTTTGCAGTATTATCTGTTCTAAATGCTGGACTTTACAAACTGTGTTGAAATGGAGCAGTTTGGAGTGTAATATGTTACTTCCAGTGAAATCTACCTGAAGGCAAGCACGTGAGGTCATACTAAATCAGTACAGACACAAACCCGTGTAACCTGTTGGTTACGAGGACAGAAATTCAAATCAAGTCTTATTGAATGTTAGGTGCAAATTTTAACACCTTAGGACACAGGACAAGGCAGCTGACTTTTCCTGGGTAGAGACTTACAAATTCTCAGTCAGTCAGGCTAAGAGACTGGGGAAAAAGACCTCCAAATGATGCTGCTAGGGCAGGCAGAAGAAAATATCTAGCACAATGGTGGTGAGGATGGGCTTCCCATTCAAAGAAACAAGGCATGTGGATGTTAAAGATCAAGTATTAACTGGGGAAGTGCCTTATTATAGAGATTCATTCAATTAGGCTCAGAAGATTGAGTATAGGAATTTTATTTTAAAGTGTCACTCAAAGTATTACAATGGGGTTCAGATGTTTCAACATAGTGCATAATGAGGCTGAACTAAAAATCCAGGTAACCATTAGACTGTCGAAACAACTATCCTCATTGGTTGATTGACTACTCTAGTGCTCAGGTCTCTGTTGTCAATGGCACATTCTTGTGTAAACAAGATTCTGCAGTTTCAGGACCCTGTAGTTTCTATTTTTTTGATACTATAAAGGATGTGGATGATTGACACTTGTATTGGCCCTGCACAAAAAAGACCTTTTTTAACTTGGAAGAAAGTAATGAGAAAATGACAGTTTAAAAATCATTTTTAGACATTCTAGTGTCGCTATAAGGTTCAGTTGGTTCTATGCAGTGTGTGGGATGGGATGGAGGAGATGTATGAGTCATCGTTTTCACCACAGGAGGTTTCTGTCCTCCCTGAACTCACCTTTGGCCCACTGCATTCCAATTTGGCACTACCCCAATCAGCCTTCTGTTCTGCCATTGTGCCCAGAATGGATCATGCCCAGCCAACTGGTGCTTCCAACCAGGAGTGCGAGCTCCATGTTACCCACACCACCCCCACCCCTTCCTCCATGTCCCCAAGCTTGTGTTTGTTCTGTTTCTATTTCAGACACTCAGCGTCTGTGGTGTTTTGCTTTTATATATTGCTCGAGTGCACAAGAATCCAAAATGTACATAGTTCCATTATTAAAGCATGCATGCTCATCTCAATGTTATGCATTTTAGTTTGTATGAAATCATTAATAACAATATCACAAAGATAAATGAAAGTTTGAGTGTTCTGTTTTTGGTTTTGTCATATATTAGATTATAGCCATAACATTGTTCACCATCAGTCTTTATACTGACTACAAAAAAGTGGAATGAAGCAGAATGAAATGTTGCTGGTCACAGCTGGAATGTTTGCCAAAATTTTTCATGCATTAAGTGTAAGCTTTGTACATCAGCACAGAAGCACAATCGTGGACTGCTGGCAAACAGGGTTCAGTTCACAGACTGAATAAATTACCTAGATGCGAGAAAAGCATTTCTAATTGAACTTGTAATCAACTAAAACACGAGATGGTTATGTATAGAGATGGCAAGTTGACCTTTTCACGGCACGGCACGGGCGGTACGGTGGCACAGTGGTTAGCACTGCTGCCTCACAGTGCCAGAGACCCGGGTTCAATTCCCACCTCAGGCGACTGACTGTGTGGAGTTTGGCCGAAGGGCCTGTTTCCACACTGTAAGTAATAATAATAATAAAAAAAAACTGATGGGTGTACCTTGTTAAGAATGAGTCTGTAAACTTGCCAGATGTGCAAGGTATTTTGTATTTATTTAGCACTCAATTGATCTCAGTTTTGAAATGAGATACAAAGTGGCCACTGCAA
Source organism: Chiloscyllium plagiosum (assembly GCF_004010195.1). Classification (NCBI taxonomy): domain Eukaryota; kingdom Metazoa; phylum Chordata; class Chondrichthyes; order Orectolobiformes; family Hemiscylliidae; genus Chiloscyllium; species Chiloscyllium plagiosum. Next base: position 10,717,733 of record NC_057716.1, on the reverse strand, counting down.
TTTTAAAAGAAATCAATATGAGAAACTAAAACGTAAACTAAACAACATTTTACTTTTTTTCACGCTAACTTTTTTATTTGTCGGCATTTATTCTTAACGGAGGGATTTCTGAGCAAGATTTGCTACTTTAGACTTTTCTCGCACATTCATCCAGAGCATCCACTTCAATTAGTAATGTGATTATATTTGAGCTTTTCTTTCATTTGTTCATGGAATGTGGATGGCACTGGCTACACCAGCATTCATTTCCTATGCCCAATTGCCCTGGTAAAGGCACATGTTGAAGTCAGTGAGGATAAGTACACCCAAAGTGCTGTTACAAAGTTGATTCCAGAATTATGATCCAACAACAGCGAAAGAACAATGACTATGTTCCATAACTGGATGGTGTGTGGCTTTGATTAGATTGGATTACCTACAGTGTGGAAACAAGCCCTTCGGCCCAACAAGTCCACACCAACCCTCCGAAGAGAAACCCACCCAGATTGATTTTCCCTCTGACTAAAACACCTAACACTATGGGCAATTTAGCATGGCCAATTCACCTGACCTGCACATCTTTGGAGGAAACCGGAGCACCCAGAGGAAACCCACACAGACACGGGAAGAACGTGCAAACTCCACACAGACAGTCACCCAAGGCTGATATTGAACCTGAGACCCTGGTGCTGTGAGGTAGCAGTGCTAACCACTGAGCCACTGTGCGGAGGGTAATTTGCAAGTGTTGCTGCCTCCATGCATCTGCTGCCCTTGTCTTTCTGGATTATGGATGTCAAAGGTTTGGAAAGTGCTACTCGAGCCGACTGTTTGAGTTACTTCAGTGCATCCTATAGATGGCACACTGCTCCAACTGCGCATTAGTGGTGAGGGAGTGAATGCTGATAGCGATAATGGAGTGTCAATCAAGCAGGCTGCTTTGTCCTGGAATGTGATGAGCTTCCTAAATGTTATTGGGGCTGCACCCTTCCAAGCAAGTGGGGTGTATTCCATCTTGCTCCTGACTTGTGCCCGGTGGACTGGCTTTGGGCAGACAGGACTTGAGTTACACACCACAGAATTCCTAACCTCTTAACTGAGCGGGTAACCACAGTATGGCTGGCCCAGTTCAGTCTCTGGTCAATGGTAATCCCAAGATTTTGATAGTGGTGTATTCAGCAGTGGTAATAGCATTGAATGGCAAGGAGAGGTAGTTAGACTTTCTTGTTGAAGATGTTCATTAATGGCACTAAATATGAAAATGCAAATAAAGGAAAGGTTGACATTGTCTTAATTTAAACTGTATATAAAATAATAATAAGATAAGTTTTAAGGGAGGAAAATATAAACGAATAATTGATCTTTGTACAATATCTATTTCGCTATTACCTTCAGTCAGTGAAACATAAATGTGAATGTGAGATAGGTTTCACACCTTCAGGCAATCCTATTACCTGCAACATTGTACAAATAATTAAGGAAAAGGCACAAAAGATCTTGGAGAAGGATTTTCTCTTAGCATACATATTTATGACATATAACTGCAGAAAAATCAGACACACATCTCCGACCCTCAAAAGAAAATGGCTAGAGTTCCATAACAAAAGGAGGAATGCAATCTAGGAATGATAACATCAAATTTCCCACAGTGAGATCTTCAGCGGATACACTTTTATCCAAACCAGAATTTTAGGCCCTTTAATTTTGTCTACATGCTGTCTTCATTGAATGTTGAGCATCCTCCATAAAATTGACCCAAACTTTTTAAGGAATCCACATATGCAGAGGCCATTTCCATGGCTTCAGAGCTGAGCATTTTCCACTGGGTTGCCTCCTGACATCTAATAAGGGTAGTAAGATGTTATTAAAACAGCACTTCTGAAGTCATGGTCTTCTGTACTCTGAAAATCATCCTGTGCTAAGGAAACAATGCAAATGCCTAAAACTACTTGACAAAGAAAATAGAAGGTAACTGAAAATAGACATGATAAAGTTTCAGTGTCAGCAGGATTAAATTCATTGAATTATAGTGTGGAAGTAGCCATTTGGCCCATCAAGTCCATACCAACCCTCTGAAGTGCATCAATCCAGACCTACCCCCCTGCCTTGTCCCTATAACCCTGTATTTTCCATGGCTAATCCATCTAGCCTTCACATCCCTGGACACTTTAGCACGGCCAGTCCACCTATCCTCACATTCTTGAACAGTGGGAGGAAACCGGAGCACCTGAAGGAAACCCACGCAGACATGGGGAGAATGTGCAAACTCCACATAGAATTGCCTGCGTGTAGAACAGAAGCCGGATCCCTGACACTGTGAGGCAGCAGTGCTAACCAGAAGAACTGGATAAAAGTGGGGTGCGTTGCTGCTTGAACTACCGTATTGCTTTGCCAGTCCAAGAGTTATTCTCATAAAACAGGGTAGATATGTCCTAAAGTATGAGCATAAGTGATGAATTTTCAATGTCCTTGTTAGGAATGCAACTTCTTGAGAAGAAAGAAGTAAGTGAAAAAACAATAACTTTAAAGCTCACTTTGGTTAATGTGGGGAGAGAAACAAAACCAGCTGGAGACAGTACTATTCATTGTACAACATGTTCAAATACAATAGTTTGATTCTTCCAGTGGGGGTTCAACCTGTTTAGCTAAGCAGTACCTAGGTGCTTCAGAAGTTAAAGTAATCAGTATGAACATTCCCTGCTCAACACTATCCATCTTAAAATGAAAGTTGTGAATATGTTTATGTACATTCAGAAGAAGCAATCAAACCCATATCAGTGTGTCAGTACTGTGGATGATTTGCCAGAGACTCTGCTTCTTAATTGATGGAAGTTTTTGCCTGGAACATTCAGAGTTCAGCTTTTCTGATGGATTTCTGAATGAATTCTTATTATTAAAGACATTCGAGATGACATGTATGGGTGGCATAGGAAGGGTCAGAACTTATTCTGTTGTAACAAATTTTTCATGGAATCAATCACATTATTGATTATTAATGTTCTTTACAAACAAATGCATGAATAAACTATTCATTAAGCGTAAAAGATCTATGTGTTAAACATTTATTCCTATGTTAAGCTACACAACCATGAGTGCAGAAATCAAATCAACACACGACAGCACTTCTTTAATACTGAACAATCATTTTGTTCACAAAGGATATCGCATCCAGATTTTGCTGATATGCAAATATAGGTTATTAAAATAACAAAGCATTAGATTACAGTGCATGATCTGGTTAGGTATATAAACCTCACATTTCACATCCCAGTGCCATTGTCCATCAAAACAGCCCTTTGGGTGAAAATTCAAAATGGGAAAGGTAAGGCGGGTAGTAATTGTAAAATGTAGCAGCTATTTATTACTTTTGTCACCTTGTAGATTTTATTGAACTAACTTTCTTCTCCTCACTACAGATAATTTTTTATGAGGACAAAAACTTCCAGGGCCAGTGCTATGAGTGTAGCACTGACTGCTCAGATCTGCACTCATTCTTTACTCGATGTAACTCTATCCGAGTGGAGCGAGGCTGTTGGGTGCTTTATGAGAAAGCAAATTTCACTGGATATCAATATATTCTGACCAGGGGAGAATATCCAGACTATCAGCACTGGAATGGATACAGTGACAGTATTAAATCATGCCGGCTCATTCGCCATGTGAGTACGGGTTTAAATGAGAAAAGGACAGAGTTTTCAGGAGACTATTCACTGACATTTTAGTTACTCGATGTAAACTCAGACATCTGTGGATTTAAGAAATAACAGTAATAATTTACGTTCAGTGTTGGCGTACAATCACTTTGCTTTATTAAATCTACACTCTGTATAACATAAACGTAATACTATCTGTATTCTGAAAATTATAATGAATTTAAAAGCTGCGAGGCTGATTTGGTTTATATCCAGTAACGTTTGAGATGTAAATTCCCTGGTAAGTGGTTGGAATTTGAAACTCACTATTGCTGGGAATAATTGAAGAGTATTGCACAGGTAGATTTCAGGAAATGCTAGATAGGTTCACGATGGAGGGAAAATGATAAATAGTGAGAAGAGGTAACATTCATGGTGCAAACACCAGCATAGGTCAGCTAGGCCGAATGGCTTGTTCCTTTGCTGCAAATTATTTTTAAAAGGATAGAGTTTCATCAAATTTTGCAATGAGGCAATAAATGTCAGAATGACCCTTTCACTTTGGGCATACAGTGTCAGTATCAGCACTCTCAGACTGGGTACCATTTGGTTTTAAAGCCAGAATATAGTTTCCTTTCTCTAACCCACTGTTTTGGACTTGGTTATTAAATGGCTGTCACTTTTACAAAGCCCAAGTGAACTACGTAAAAACTGATGCCTGATGTAAGATAGAGTGTCTGTCTAACATTAGGTCTAGGGTACCATGAGGGGATATTGCACTGGGAGCTTTACTCTCAATCCAACATGCTACATTCTGACTTTGGATTGCTTGTTGCTGACCTCATGTGAAAAAAGCAGGAGCATTTTAATTTCCCAGTGCTGATTGTCTTCACTACGAACAATAAAAGCATGCATTAACCAGCAATTTACAGTAGATCTGAATAAAACACTAATACTGCAGTCAAATTGAAAACCTTGAATCTTTGTATCTAGGCATTAATAGTGTTTGAGAACAGGGAACAGAAATAGTAACTCTGAAACACACATTGTGAACTGCTGATAACATAGAAACTTGTTCAAAATTGGAATTAAAATGCCAACATAAACTTAAATGTATTTGATTTTTTTGGGATTTCAAATGATGTAGGAAAATATAACCATGTTGTTAAATATTAGCTTATAAAAGCAGTGATAAATTCTCAATTCCTAATTTAGTTTATTACATCAGCTAAGCATTGTCACTAATCTAGATGTCTCTAACTTTCCAGTGCCCAGTAACTTGACAGTGTAGGCATCCCCATTGCACTGTGTTACTGGTTTATCGAGCCATAAGCTATTTATAGCATAATGATGAATGTGCAATTGAATAGTTATACATTCTTAGTGGTTTGGAGATTGGTGTATAGAATTATAAATGTTACTGTCTAGAAATAAACTATTTTGTTTTTGATGCTTGCTGCTGCTCTTACAAGAATACAGTCAAATCTATTTCTATTCACCTGTCCACTCCCCAATTCATATCAGTCTTTCTTTTCAGTTCAGTTCAATCACGTTATCATTGCCATTGGATCAGTCAGTTGTTAAGGATTCAAAGCTCTAAAAACTGTGGGCAAATGTTTCCCCAGTTGTGAAGTATGGGGTGAGGATGTTAGGTGGTGACCACATGTCACACCCACCATCAAGAAAATACCTTCAATCAGCTCATTAAGGGTTTGGGCAAGCTTCTCAGAGAATCACAGGACTTGGCACTGCCAAACACTGTCAGCAAATCAGAATTTGGCAGCTACTGCGGGTTCTAAAGTCCGTCGCTTCAGGCCTCCTCTCTGGGGGAGCCAACAGTGCGGAGGTATGGAATTTTTATACTCCTCTTTCAGGGTATGTGCAGTGGAAGGGGTGGTGTGAGGGCTTTGGAGGTAAAGGCAGACATGCGGCTTTTAGCGGTCAACCCTTTGCCTTCCATATCTATCACTCCGATTGCTCCACGACTGGAGAAATTTGAGCACTCACACCAACCTTGGCAGTTTCCTGCTTTCCCAGTTGGGAAACAGCTGAGGAGGCAGAGTGATCAGAGAAGTAGCAAACTGGACTCTTAAGTGAGCATTCATGGGCTGCATAAGAGCCTTAGCCAGTGATGGGATGAGAATATTTTTGCTCAGCCCATAATCAGTGAACTGATCAGAAGAGGGTGAAACTCTAATGGTTACTCATCCATTATTTTCCCTTCTTGCCACTGGATAAAAAGGGAAAAGTTGCACAATGTGCGGTCAAAGAGATATGCTCTAACTTTGCCCGGTTTTCTAGATGAAAGACATTTGTAGAGTTATAGAGCTATACAGTGCAGATATAGACTCTTCAGTCCAACTTGTTCATTCGACATTAGTTCATTTTTCAATGCAATTCCTTACTAACTACTAATCTTCTAGTTTAGTGACTCACCAACGGTGAAAATTGGAAAGCTATCATGCTCTGCTACGTACTTGTGAACTTCTCCACTATATTTTTTCTTGTCCTGTTTCCATTTTCATTCTTGGGATGTGGGCTTTGTGAGCTGTCTTCTTGAAGCATTGCAGTCCATGAGCTGTAGGTCAACCCATAGTGCAGTTAGGGAGGGAATTCTAACATTTCGACCTAGCAACACCAAAGGAACAATGATTATATTTCCGAGTAATTTGATATATTTCAAATTAACAGTTTATTTTTTCAAAGTGAGTTATACCAAATAAATCATCTTAGAAAATCATTCAATTTGCACTAATTTTTTTTGACTCAGCAAGTTACAGTGAAGATGAATCTTTGTGCAATAATATCATAGAACTGATAACAAATCTGTTTAATACTTCTCCCAAATTATATTTGCATCGAAGTCAATAAAAAGCAGTGATATAAATTATTCATTATGATATATTTTACAATATTGCACAAAGCCAAACTGACACTAATTTTATACCTTTTGAGTATCTTCTTAAAACGAAGGCTGACTAAAATTTCAGCCATGTGACAGATCTTATGCAATTGCCTTTTGTATCTCTATGACCATTTGTTAAGGATTACGTGGAAAAATTAACTTTAAGAACCAGTGTCATTGTCTGTAACAAGGACACACAATGGAATGTCTCATGAAACACACAGGTTTAGATTGAATGATATTGACAAACTGCGTTGAATCTCTCCGAATTTCCATTTCCATTATTATTCCAACAATAAACATATGGGTCAGATGTGAACTGTACTGTTGACTCATATTCCCACAATTACAGCCTTGTACTACAACAAATCTACCCTTTACAATTGCCTCGAGTCTAACAAGCAGGAGGCTGGAAGAACACAACAAGCCAGGCAGCATCAGGAGGTGGAGAAGTCGACGTTTCGGGCGTAACCCTTCTTCAGCCCTCAAGTCTGACAAGTGTCTATCATATTTCAGTTGTTATTGCCTTGAAGATATATTAGCAAATTAAATTAGCAAATTATTAACTATCATTTATTCTGTTTTAATACTGCAGGCCACTGGTGGTTTGTACAAAATTCGAATCTATGAACGGACAGAGTTTGGTGGACAAATGGTAGAACTGACAGGAGATTGCCCATCTATCCATGATCGTTTCCCTTACCGTGAACTGCAATCCTGCCAAGTGATAGAAGGAGCTTGGGCCTTTTATGAGCATCCTAATTACAGGGGCAGACAGTATCTGCTTGAAAAAGGAGAATACAAGCACTACAGTGATTGGGGTGCAAACTTTCCCACTGTGGGATCCTGCCGTCGCATTATGGAGTTCTAGAAGATTCCACCTTGTGGTCTTTCTTTCCCCCTAGCTGGTATTTTAAATATCCAATAAAGTCTGAGAAGCAGCATATCTGATTTATGTGTTTTATATCTGAGTGTACCATACAAGCTTAATAATGGATTAGGAAGCTGAAAGCACAATCTGACTGGTCTTTTCCAGCATATATATGTGAAACAAACACAGAAGCAACACCAAAAGATTTGAACCAAAAATAAATTAGGCAAATTATTAACTGATGAAGAAATTGAATCAAATTTGACCTAAGCTAAACTTTTTTAACATGTTGAGAAATTTTTAAAAAGACTAACACATGCAAAACTAGAAGCTAACATAAAACCTTATTTGATTTAAATCATTAAGAATTAACTTCAAACACATTGCATAATTTTAATAAGCATATCCAAGTATGATTGCACATCTGATGTTAATATACTTTAACATTAATTCTATGAAGTCTATAAATTCCTAAAAACAGTTCATCATCTACTCAAGCATATTCCCATTGCAATTCTCTAATCCCACTGTCAAGCATGGCTTCTCAAGTCAAGGACTGAGCCATCTTTTGCATTCACTGGCAAAAGTAGCCTGAATGCTTTTAGTCTTTTGAAAGCTAGTATTTGCCCTTTTTCTGGATAAACTGCCTACAATCACTTCTTGCGGGAGCTGGCATTACTGATTCACTGAGGCATTGTGCTTCACTTTAAACTGTATAAAGGAATGCTTTTCAAAATGAGATTCTTTTTACTCATCCTGTCACAGTTGATTCTCACAATCCGTCTGATACGAATTGGAGTTCAGGTTTTGGCTGTTTATTTCCTCTTCCTGCCATTTCAATGTAATTTGCTCTCTGAAAATGATTTCTTCCTTGCTTTTTTTTTGTTCCTTACTTGCTGTCAGTTGGCACCTTGTTGAGTTTATTCTATTTTCGTCTTCTTGTAAACTAAAAGCTTTTATGATGCAACATTAGGACTTCACCCTGCTTATTCTCGCACCCTCATCAGTCTTACATTTCTACCCTTGTTAATGGCTTTCATTGTGGGCTTAGCCTTGTCTTAATACTAAAGATATTTTAGCCTTTCAGTTATTTACTGATAAATTTCATTCGAGGTATCTACTCATCTACTTAATATTCTCCATATCACCAAGTACAAATGGTTTAAAGCAAAAAGCAAAATGGATTCATATAGCACCTTACATGGTCCCAGGAAGTTCCAAGGTTTTCCACAGCCAATGAAATATGAATGAAATGCATTTTGTTGAAAGGTAGAAAATGATGAAGCTTTTTTTTTTCAAATTGAGGTCCGACAAATAACAATGCTGTTATGAGCGGATAACCATTTCTGCTATTATGAGCGGATAACCATTTCTACTGAGAGGTAAATACTGACCATCACAAGAACAAACCTCCTCAGCTTTCTTCTCAAAACTTTTAAATCCTCCAAATGGACTGGTGGGACTTCAGTTTAGTGATCAGTCCAGAAGACATTACTTTCAGCAGCAAGCAGCCCCTCAGTCAATTATCAACATGAATATTGCATTCCTGAGGTCATTGAGCTGACTCGAGGCAAGAATATTACCACTGGGATATAGCTAACACTCAGGCAACAATAAAAAAAATGAAAATTGTTCTTGAAATAACACATCTGAATTTTCATAACAAGATTCAAAGTTTCTGATAAAAATCATATTTCATTTATGTAAAGACCAATCAGAATATCAACATCTCTCTCCAATGAACTTTCAAAAAAGATCTAACTCTCCAAAATGCTGTGCACATATTTTGTAGATTTAGAATTAGATTTTAGACTTTATTGTCACGTGCACTCAAGGACAGAAGTGCAGGAGCACAGTGAAATGAGTATAATGTTGTCATGGATAGACATCTTAGGTATCAAGGTAATTAGGTACAGAAAAAAAGCTGAGGTACAAAGTAGTAAGAGAAATCCTCCAGTCCAGTGGAGGCCTGGAAAATGAGATGAGTTGTTGTCAGGACCAATACCAACACCTACATATTGCCACCCAAGTAAGTACCAGGCTGGAAGACTCATGGGTGACCTTCTCATCCTAATTCCACTTGAAACCCTTAAGTGGTTAATTAAGGACCAGTTAAAGTCTTATTCTGGCCCAACTGGGAGACACACTCATGCCCTTGATTCTGACCCTTCTATGCCTTTTTAGCCTCACTCCTCAAGAAACCCCACTCCCCAGCAACATATATGTTTTTTCCTGGTTACTGCTCCATCCTGGGTGCCCATGAGTGCTGGCTACCACAGCCTCCTCCAGGACATCACCAAGTGTTGGAATGTCCATCTTCTGTTTGGGCGGCAGCTTCAGGTGGCTGAGACATTGTATCCTGAGCTCCTCATTTGAGAGGAAGGTCCACTGGTGTCCACTGGTATCTGATAGATATCAGTTCTTTCTAAGCGTTAACATGTACATCTTGACACTTTTGCAGGCACCACATGAGATCAAGATTGCGCTCTTGAATTTTGACTACCCATAGCCAGGGACAATTACTCTCGTAATGCATGAATAAAAAGCAATAAAGATGCATCATAGAAAAGCAAATTCCAATAATTCACAAGTGTACAGTAATTAGATAGAGAAGTTAGTGATAATTATCTGACATCTAGATATCCACAAAGAAGTCCAGAAATTGAAATGTGCAGATGCTTTAAATATAAATTTGATGTTTGAATTCATGCAGTAAAATAACTTGTGAGGATTAGTTTTCTTTTTGTCAAGATCCACCATAATATTATTACAAATTTGTAGACAAATAACTCCATAGAGGCCAGTATCCTGTCACCAAGTCACCCTTTATTTACACATGGAAAGTCCTTGAGACTGATCCAGCTCCTTCAGTGCCAGCTGTCAGAGCAAACAGGATGGTTGACACTCCTGTTTACATCTGCCAGCCTGGGCTCCCTGATTGGAGCAGATTAACAACTCCAATCAGAGACCTCATATTCTGTGAGTTCCACTTTGCTGACCATATTGCAATCATTACAGTTGGAGAGAAGAGGAGATAAAATCCTGAGGTCATAGCCTGGCAACGTAAAACTTTTATATATTATTTCATCTCACCACTGAAATGAATATGATCAATTATAAAACCACAGGCCCCATTCTGGCAGCATAGTTATCCTTGTCACTACAATCACTGTAAAAATTTCCTCCAAATTATTCAACCTATGTTCAGAAAATTAATCCTGGCGATATGCATTGTTGAATCTTTGATTTGTCCATAAACTATTCTGTATATCTCATCATTTTTCTTTCAGTGCTCCTGCATTTAGAGGCAGTATCATATAGAACTTGTCCTGGAAGTTGCCAAAGTGCATTCAGTTGCGATGGTACAGAGCTCCTTATTAGTTCAGAGAGCATGGGCAAATATTCTGGGCTCTGGTTAGTAAAATTTGAGAAGTTTAAAATTTTGAATGGGCCATTAGCCTGTGTACAGAGCCCTGTGGAAAGATTTCCTATTGTGAACTAAGGCCTCCAGAGGACTACATTGCATTTAACTGGGTAGTTAGCCAGGACGTACATATATACACACATACATACATCGATACATAGACAGATAGTTACATAGATAGATACATACATACACACATAGATAGATAGATAGATAGATAGATAGATAGATAGATAGATAGATAGATAGATTAGATAGATAGAATTTACAGTACAGAAGGACGCTATTTGATACATTGTCTCTGTACTAGCTCCCAAAAGCGCTTCTCAGCTAGTCCCACTCTCCAGCCCTATCTCTATTGCTCTCATCACGTTCCTCACTTTCATCACTTTTAAATGCATATTCAGCTCTCTTTTAAAACCTCACATGGAATCCCCCTCCTCCACTCTCATACTCAACACACTTCAAATCCTAATGACTCTCTGAGTAAAGATGTTTCTCCCCATCTCATTCATATCTCTCTCACTGGTAATCTTGAAATTGCGATCCCTAGTTACTAGTGACTAGTGGAAATGGAATATCCTTGGATGTCTAGCTTGTTCGGTGTACTTGGGAAGATAGGAAACTGAATATTAATGAGGTGAGCTGTGTCAATAATAAGGTGTTGAACAAGCAGTAATCCACCAGAATTGGCAACTCCTCTCTGCCTAATAAGAAACTCATTTCACTCAATAGGTGCTTAAGGGATGCAATGTAGGCCTTGTTGGACTTCTCAGGCAATTCTGCCCTAAATCCTACCATAGCACACATCATTCAGGCCCATACAAAAATCTAACCAATAATTCTTTTAGATCTAATATAGGCATTGCCTTATTACGAATAATTTGGATGTTCCTCTCATAGATACATTATGACAGAACTACTGTGTCATGAGGTATACACAAACACAAGCTAAATGCATTTGCAGTCATCATTTGGAGACGGCGGTATTGGACTGGGGTCCAATTAAAATCAATTAAAGTTAAAATCACACAACACCAGGTTATAGTCCAACAGGTTTATTTGGGAGCACTAGCTTTCAGAGAACTGCACAACCACCTGATGAAGGAGCAGTGCTCCGAAAGCTAGTGCTTCCAAATAAACCTGTTGGACTGTATTTGCAGTTGTCAGTTTTCATCTCGATTTCTGTGCTATCTTGAATGCAAGATTGCATGCGAGCTTGCAACTGATGCTTCATGAAACTATCATTAATCTACTTCTATATTATTTACCAATATTATTGGGTGGGGGGGAGGAAAATTTTAGACTCTAAGGGTGTTGATTCTGCCAGCTGGGCACGGAGGTGAATGGGTCCATGGGGCAGGGAGAGAGACTGCTGAGACCCAGGTGGAGAAGGCATTATCAGGTCCAAGGATTAGGGTTAGGGTTAGGGTTAGGGGGTTATTGCATCCAGTGATTAAGAGTGTTGTCCCCTTCATGAGAGGTGGGTATCAGTCCAGGATGGGTGTTGAAGAGGTCCAGGGAGGTATGGTTGGTTGGGTGGGTGTGTGTGTGTATGTGTGTGTTGAATTGTGATGAAACAGCTAGGGTTATTTTGCAAATGAAAAATTAACATTGCATTCAATAATGCTCCCCAATTACACTGTATCATATAAGAGCACATCTTTGTAATTTTGAAAATGAATCCTTGCCGAAACCAGAAACATAACCCAACCAATGCAATTTAATTTGCTCTTTCTCAATTATGCCTGAAGGAAAGCTCTATAACCTAAATATTTATAATAAAGAACAGATGCATCCAATTCTCAAGATTGTGAATAAATATAAAATTTGATTATAAATTAATCAGCAACCCTCACCATGGATTTTTTTTGCAATCACTTTGCTCCTTTTCAGGCATTAAAAGAAAATCTTTGTCCCTTAATGTGAAGGCTTACTGAGGAAAGAAAACCAGTAAGTTAAAAATTCAGGAGCCTAAAATCTCTGCTTTTACTTCATTTATGCAGATTGAATCATGAATCTGTAAATGATCATTGGAAAGATAAATGATACACACACAAACACACACACACACAATTTCTTCGGCTTGCACCGAAACTAAGAAACTAGAATTCAGGTCATGTTAACATTTTACGGATCACCTTCCTGTTTTAATTTCACAGGCGACCTGGTTCAAAACTAGACAATCAAAGGTGAAGACACAGAGAAAAAAGTTTAAGAAATGCCAACTTTACGGTGACAGACAATTTTCTGCTCAAACCAACAGCTGATTGGCAGAGCCATTGAAAAACAACAGATTGCTCAAACGTGAACAGCAGAAGTTAGGAGCCTAGCTTGACGTCAGGAGGTAGGTGTAAACTGTCCATGTTGGGTAAGAATAAGTATTTAAAGATGTCTTGAACTTTTCAAAACCTCTTCTACTTAGATCAGAAAGGTGTTATCCCCCGTCCACACTATTACACATCAGGCTTGAAGGAACACACATGCACAATATGGTAACCTGTATTGCCTGACCTTAAACTGACTGAAGAGTCATGACTGTTGCAAATGAATCTGAAAGGTTCCATCCTTGATTAATTTTGGTAAATAGTGCCACTCACTGTGTTGATGCTGTGAGGGTTGGGAGAGAGTGCTGTGGGCAATGGTTGCACACCTGAGGGTAGCACCCACACCATTCCCCTCACCTCTGACCAAGGACCAAAGGGATGGTTCCACATCCATCAGAAATTTACCTGTACCTGTACCAATGTCATCCACTGCATCAATTGCACCCAGTGTGGTCTCCTCTACATCGGGGAGGCAGGACGCCTTCTTGTGGATCATTTCAGAGAACATCTCTGGGACATCCCCAGCCACCAACCCCACTGCCCCATGGCTGAACACTTCAACTCCCGTGTGGTTGCAGGGTCCCAAGGCAGAATATGCGGTGTTCCTCCACCAGGTGTCGGATGGTAACGATTTGGCAGGGGAGGCAGTCCAGCAGGTCCTGGGCTGCCTCCATGGCCAAACTGTTACCACCAAACGCCTGGAGGAGGAACACCTCATATTCTGCCTTGGGTCTCTGCAACCACACGGGATAAATGTGGATTTCAACAGCTTCCTCATTTCCCTTCCTCCCACATTATCCCAGTCCCAAGCCTCCAACTCGGCACCGCCCTCTGGACCCCGTCCATCACTCCCCCCTCTGACCTATTACCTTTTGCCTCACCTTCATCCACCTATCACTTTCCCAGCTACCTCCCCCCAACTCCGCCCCTCTCAAATTTATCTCTCAGCTCCGACCCACAAGTTTCATTCCTGATGAAGGGCTTATGCCTGAAACGTTGTTTCTCCTGCTCCTTGGATGCTGCCTGACTGATTGTGCTTTTCCAGCACCACACTCTCGACTCTGATCTCCAGCATCTGCAGTTCCTCACTTTCTCCTACCTGAGGGTAGTGTGTTCCTCACAGTTCTCAGTAATAATCTGCACATCCATATGATCTATAAATTGTTTCAGGATTGCAATAACCTTCCTGTTGTTTATACAACAAAGCTCTTATAATTAGACATTTCCGCTACCTCCAAACGGACCCCACCACCAGGGATATATTTCCCTCCCCACCCATTTCCGCTTTCCACAAAGACCGTTCCGTCCGTGACTACCTGATCTGGTCCACACCCTCCCATTAACCCACCCTCCCCTCCTGGCACCTTTCCCAGCCACCGCAGGAATTGCAAAACCTGCGCCCACACCTCTCCCCTCACCTCCATCCAAGGCCCCAAAGGAGCCTTCCACATCCATCAAAGTTTCACCTACACATCCACAAATATCATTTATTGTATCCGTTGCTCCCGATGCAGTCTCCTCTACATTGGGGAGACAGGGCGCCTTCTCTCAGAGCACTTTAGGGAACATCTCCGGGACACACACACCAATCAACACCAACATCCCGTGGCCCAACATTTCAACTCCCCCTCCCACTCTGCCGAGGACATGCAGGTCCTGGGCCTCCTTCACCGCCGATCCCTCACCACCCGACGCCTAGAGGAAGAACGCCTCATCTTCTGCTTCGGAACATTTCAATCGCAGGGAATCAATGTGGACTTCACCAGTTTCCTCATTTCTCCTCCCCCCACCTTACCCCAGCTCCAACCTTCCAGCTCAGCACCATCCTCATGACTTGTCCTACCTACCAATCTTCCTTTCCACCTATCCGCTCCAACCTCCTCTCTGACCTATCACCTATCACTATTGTACTCTTTGCTACCTTTTCCCAGGTCCACCCCCCTCCCATTTATCTCTCCATCCTGGAGGGTCCCTGCCTTCAGTCCTGATGAACGGCTTTTGCCTAAAACATCAGTTGTCCTGCTCCTCGGATCTGCCTGACCTGCTGCGCTTTTCCAGCACCACTCTACTCTAGACTCTTATAGTTAGACCGACAGGTGGCTACCTGCATCCACACGAAAATCCAACAGACTTGATAAGAGACCCCATACAACCTGGTGAGCAGCAGGTGCTGAAAATGGTGAGTCCCTGACACAGCTAAGTGATCAATGGTGACCGGCACTAATTCTAAACAATGGAAACTAAGAGAAGTTAGGCTTTGGGCCTTCAAGATTAACCACAAAAAAAACTGTTGATAAAGAAGATGGATTTCAAGACTGGGGTCACGTTTTTAAGGTGAGAGGAGAGAGGTTTAAAAAGACATGAGGGGCAATTATTTTACCCGAAGGGCAGTTCCCGTGTGGAACGAGCTTCCTGAGGAAGTGGGGGATGTGGGTACTGTTTCAACATTTAACAGATATTTGGATAAATAGGAAAGGAACATGGGCCATGAGCAGACAGGTGGGACTAGTTTAGTTTGGGATTAGGTTCAGCATGAACTGGTTGGACAAAACGGTTTGTTTCCAAGCTGTATGACTCTATGACTATATAAGATTTCAAAATAAACAGGTACCGCTGATTGCTGTTGACAGTGAATCCCGAAAACCTTATGGCAACAAAGAAAGCCACTTCAGAGAATGATACAAAGAGAAAGTGAGGACTGCAGATGCTGAGATCAGAGTCGAGAGTGTGATGCTGGAAAAGCGAAGCAGTTCAGGCAGCATCCAAGGAGTAGGAGACTCAACATTTCACTCATAAGCTCAAATTCTGATGAAGAGCTCCTGCCCAAAACATCGATTCTCCTGCTCCTTGGATGCTGCCTGACTTGCTGTGCTTTTCCAGCTCCACACTCTCGACAGAGAATCATACAGAAAACTTCTCAAACCTTACAGAAGACGTACAGTGACAGAAAAATCTGCAACTCCAAAGCAGAAGTACAGAGAGCATCATAGTGTGGCTGGCTGTGCAAATGATCTCCTGTCCTAACTGAGTCCATGAATTACTGTGGCATCAAAGATAGCGTAAGCTAAAGCAAAGTAAAACCCTTGCTCAACCAGGAGACTTTAAATTATGCGGCAATTAAGGATGAAAGGGCATTAATTCTAAAAAAAAAAGTCACAGATCTGACAAAGTATTGTCACGGTAGAGCATGGATACAAAAAAGCAGGACAGGTAAATTGGAACTAAGAAAGCCAGGAGTGAAACTGGCATAATCCAGGAGCAGTTGAGAGTGTGGTACTGGAAAAGCACAGCAGGTCAGGCAGCATCCAAGAAGCAGGAAAATTGACATTTCGGGCATAAGCTCAAAACGTCGATTCTCCTGCTCCTCGGATGCTGTCTGACCTGCTGTGCTTTGCCAGCATCACACTCTCGACTCTGATCTCCAGCATCTGCAGTCCTCACTTTCTCCTCATAACCCAGGAGCAGCTGGATGGGTGTTACAAGTCAATGCATTATGCACTAAGAACATTATCTACTACAGTAACATAGTATAGTATTATTGAGAACGAATATCTCCCGGTTACATAGCCCTGCAAGACATTTTCAGACTACCTCCTTGGTCTGAAAGTGGTCATAGAAATGGATAAAAAGCTCTTCATTTATCTGTTGGAGCAAGAGAACCTTGCAAGAATGCCTCCAAGAATGTAAAGATTTCAACTTTACTTCATGAGGTTCATTCACAAAACATAATGTGCAGGGGAAACTGCACACTCTGGTAGATGTGCTCTCCAAGTGAAGTTTGACAGCCTTACCAGTCCCACTGTAGATTTCATCCAAGATATTTAAATCATACTCCTCATCTCTAGTGGCACAGTGGCCAGCAAGTCGTAATTGGTTTAGTTAGATTCAGCCATAACAAATGAGAGATAAGGAATTACTTACAATCAGCTGATACTACTCATGGAGTTAGCAGCACCCAAAGGGCAGTGTTGTGGCTGTGAAGATGAATATACAACACAGGAATAATTTTGCATTGTTGACAAAGTACCAACACATGCTGAATCAGTGGCTATCCGTCAAGAGTTTTACCAAGTTCATGTCGCAATCACCAACTGCAGGACCAGGGCTGAATCATCAGTGAAGTGACCTGTCACCTCAAAGAATGCTGAGGAACTCATGGTCAAATGTCACATATGTTTCATCTACAGGCAACAATATAGAAAACCTTTAATGCCCTTCACATCCCCACTAGACTTTGGGCGTGTGTGGAGGTGGATCTGTTTATTTTCAATGTTTCCATCATCATTTTTTTTTCCAAGTGGGATGAAGTTAAAAAAGTTGCATAAAACAACCACCGGTGCAGTGATTCATGATGCAAGAAGACACATGGTATCCCTGATGTGGTTGTTTTGACCAGTAGGGCAAAGTTGTCATGGCTCTAGCCACTTTGCAACTCGATCTGAATATGAACATGTCACAAGCTCACCACTGCATTCAAAATCGAATGGGGGGAATTGAATGAGGGGGTCTGAATGTATTGTCTCTTTTGAAGAATTCTGAATTGTACGCAGCGCTGTTAAACTAAAAGTTCACCTATTCCACTGTGGTTCTGGTGACCATTAAAGCTATTAACAAACAGGGAGCTGAAGAATCTGATACCTATCTTACTTACAAAATTGGTTCCACAGTTATAGCTTCATAATTACCAAGCAGGGTATGATAAATTGCGATCGTATCACACACAGCAAGCCACCCACTACAAGAAATACTTTTCATGCATGAAATCTACCAGAGGTAGGAGAGGTTCAACACATGTGGGTGTATTCTTTAAATATCAAATGTCCAATCATCCCGGAGAGGCAAAACAATGGAAATTGTCCATTACCCATACTGCCAAAGGAATCATGGGAAGGAAATGCAGCAATCTCATTCCATTATGGTGGAGATGTCTACAGATTATATTTTGGAGTGAAATGACTGTTGAAAGTGGGAACAGAAAACAGGGAATATCTACAAGGTCCACTTTATCAATCACCTTTAGCATTTTATAGATCTCAATCTGATCCCCTACTCATTCTTCTGAACTGCAGTGAGTAGAAGCCTGAAATATTCAATTGCTCCTTGTATGACAGACCTTTCATCCCTGGAATCAATCAGGTAAACCTCTCCTGAACTGCTCCTAGTCCAACCACATCCTTCTTAAAGTAAGGAGGCCAAAACTGGACACAATATTCCAAGTATGGTTGTAGCAATCCTTATATAACTGTAACAACACTTCTTCACTTTTATAATCGAGTCCTTTTGCAATAAATGCCAAGATTCCATTTCAACTCTATAGCACATGATAATAATCATCATCTTCAGTCTAACTAGGTAGGGAAATTCTGGTCATGAATAGATCACAAAAGCTGTTTTCTGTTCAAATTGGATGAGATTGAAGCACATCACCGTAATATTGATTTGAATATGTGTTTGACTGCCATTCTGTCATTAAATTAATGATGCTGTCTTACAATTAAACATATATTCCAATTATTTGCATCTTGAAAATGATCTTTTTCCTAAAATATTAATCACCTCCGACAGATTTATCACACAATTCAAATGTGTTTCTTTATTATATGTATTGATAACTTGCAGTAACATTCTTGGTCATATTATCTATGGATAAATGTTTGACTCTTTCAGTATGAAAGATGACAATCTGCAGTTTAATTGGAAGCATTCTGTATTAGTACTGTCATTAATAAAGGATTCAATACAACTTAACTTCCTGTTCACAATTACATCTAACCATTTATCCAATATTAATTATTTCAAACTTAATCTTCACACTTTCTCATTCGCTTTCAAACAAAGACGAGCAGTTGGTTAACATTCTTGTGAGGTGCAGTTAATTTACTTTGTCAATGTCCAGTACAGTAGAACATAAGGAAGCACTATCAACCCAGTGGGAGCTCTAGCTATTAATAGGTAAGGAATTCAGTCATTGCGTAATACTGTCTGAAAGGTAGTTTAATACATGATTTGTAGGAACAATAAAAGTTGTGATTTTTTTTAGAAGCTCATAACAGTAATAAAGTTATACCTTAAACCGGGTGTAATAAAGCTTTTTCTTTCTGCACAATATTGTTGCAAAACAAAATACATATCCAGTCTTCACTTAGAAGGATTTAAATGCCTTTTGAAGTAAATAATGCAAATAATTCCATTTTCTGGAACCATAACAGCTTACAGCACTGCAGGGGCATTTTGGCCTATTGTAACTGTGCAACCACTTTGAAAACATTATCCCACTCCATTATTGAATTGAAATGAATTGAATTGAATTTATTGTCACATGCACCAAGGCACAGTGATGCAAGACCTTTGTCTTGTGAGTAATACAGGCAGATCACAGAGTTAAGTAGCACAGATAAGTAAATAATAGGTAACAGTGGCAAAAACAAAAACACAGGTACAGGCGAATGTTTAAGAGTTTGTGAGTCCATTCAGTATTCTAACAACAGTAGGGGAGAAAATGTTATGAAACTGGCTGGTGTTCAGGCTTCTGTACTTCTCTCCGATGGTAGATGTTGTAGAAAAACATTTCCAGGGCAGGATGGATCTTTAAGAATGCTGTCAGCCTTTCCTTGACAGTGGGCCTGGTAGATGGATTCTGTGGATGGGAGGTTGGCCTTTGTGATTGTCCAGGCTGAGTTCACTACTCTCCGAAACTGACTCCAACCTTGAATGGTCCATTGCCATACCAGGTCGTGATACACCAAACAGAATGCTCTTGATGGCGCACCAATAAAAATTGGCAAGGGTATTCACCATTATGCCAAATTTCCTCAGCTGCCTGGGGAAGAAGAGACATTGTTAGGCCTTTGTAACCAGTGTGGAGAAAGTGAGGTCTGCAGATGCTGGAGATCAGAGCTGAAAATGTGTTGCTGGAAAAGCGCAGCAGGTCAGGCAGCATACAGGGAACAGGAGAATCGACGTTTCGGGCACAAGCCCTTCCTCAGGGCTTGTGTCATGAAGAAAGCTTGTTGTGGATGACCAATCCCAGGAGCTTGACACTCTCCACTCATTCCACCTCTGTGCTGTTAATGTGTAGGGGGGCATGAATAACATTCCGCCGAAAGTCAATAATGAGTTCCTTGGCTTTGCCGACATTGAGAGCTAAGTTGTTCTCCGTGCACCATTTTTCCAGGTCTTCCATTTCCCATCTGTGGTCTGTTTCATCACCATCTGAGATTTGACCGACTATGGTGGTGTCATCACTGAACGTGTAAATGGCATTAGTCTGATATTTGGCGACGCAGTCATGGGTATACAGTGAGTATAGTAGGGGGCTGAATACGCACCCCTGGGGTCTCCAGTGTTGAATCTGAGTGAGGATGAAATATTGTCCCAATCTTCACTGATTGTGGCCTGTGGGTCAGGAAACTGAGGATCCAGTTGCAGAGAGTGGAGCTTAGTCTGAGATCACTAAGTTTAGTAATCAATCTCAAGGGGATAATAGTGTTGATAGCTGAACTGTAGTCAATGAGTAGGATTCTTACGTAGCTGTTCTTGGCGTCAAGATATTCTAGGAGGAGTGAAGGGCAAGAGATATGGCATCTGACGTGGATCTGCTGGTCCGATAGGCAAATTGGAGTGGGTCAAGAACAGTGGGTCACTGGAGTTGATTAATGCCATGACCAGCCTTTCAAAGCACTTTGTGAGGACCAAAGTTAGGCCACTGGGCCGTAGTCATTGAGACATGCTGCATGAGCCGCCTTAGGCACAGGGATGATGTTGGCCCTCTTGAAACAGGCAGGGACAGCGGCCTGCTGCAGGGAGAGGTTGAAGATGTCCGAGAAGATCTCTGCCAGTTAATCTGTGCATGCTCTGAGTGCACGGCCTGGTACTTCTCTGATCCCATTGCTTTCCTTGGATTCACACAAAGGAAAACTGATCTGACCTCTGATGCAGTGACTGTTGGGATAGCTTCATCAGGACTTGTCGGAATAGGTGTTACCTCTCCGCCGCAATTCTGCTCAAAGCGAGCTTAGAAGGTGTTGAGACAATCTGGGAGGGATATGTCATCGTTTGCTATCTTGCACTGCTTTTTAAGAACCTGTGATGTCATTCAGTCCTTGCCACATTCGCTGGGTGTCTGTCTGGGTCGCTAATTTGGATCAGTATTGGTCTTTGGCTGTCTTAATGGCTCTGCAAAGGTCATACTTGGATTCCTTACATTTGAGTGGGTTTCCTGATCTGAAGGCCTCATGCCTGGATATTAGCAGGTTCTGTACATCCTGATTCATCCAGGGTTTCCTGTTGGGGAACACCCAGATTTACTTCCTCAGTATGCAGTCCTCCACACACTTGCTGATAAAGTCTGTGACCATGGTGGTGTACTCGTCCAAGGTACCTGCAGACTGTTTGAACATGGCCCAATCAGCTGATTCCAGACAGCACCGGAGTTGATCCTCTGTTTCCTTCAACCAGCGTGAGGGGATCTCCTCCTTGAGCTTTTGCTTGTTAGCCAGGAGAAGAAACACGGGATTGTGGTCGGAATTCCCAAAATGACGGTGGGGATGGAGCGATAGGCATCTTTTCACAGTGGTGTAGCAGTGGTCTAAAATGTTCGGGCCCCTGGTGAGACAGTTAATGTGCTGGTGGTACTTGGGCAACACCTTCCTTAGATTGGTTTGACTGAAGTCACCAGTTACAATAAACAGGGCCTCAGGGTGTTCCGTCTCCAGGGTACTTGTAGTGGAGTACAGCACATCCAGAGCTTCCTCAACCTTTGCTCTTGGCGGTATGTACACAGCAGTTAGTACAGCAGCAGTAAATTCCTGTGGTAGGTAGAAGGGGCGGCATTTGATGGTGAGGAGTTCAAGGTTTGGGGAGCAATGGCTTCCCAGGGTTGCAATGTCCGTGCACCACAAGTTCTTGATTAAAAAGCAAACCCCTCCACACCCTTTGTCTTACCTGAGGACGTTGTATGATCCTTACGATGGATAGAAAAACCATCAGCCTGAAGTGCGGAGTCGGGAATGGCTGGATTGAGCCAGGTTTTTGTGAAGCAGAGTGCGCAGCAGTCCCACAGTTCACGCTGGAAGCTGAGCTGTGATCTGAGTTTATCCATCTTGTTCTCCAGAGATTTTATATTTGTTAGGAGTAAGCTAGGAAGAGGGGTCTTGAAACCACATAGTCTCAGTCTTACTAGCAGGCCAGCACGCTTACCCCGCTTCCTCATAGGTTTCTTACATCTGAGTGGTCTGCTGGAGTGGATTCTGACTGTTTCCAGTTAAGTGATCCTTCCTAGGACCGTGTGGACCAGGTAGGTTGCAATTTGGTGTATTTTTGCAGAGGGTCTGCTTAGGACCAAAGTATCAGGTAATTTACAGAAGGCAGTGTGCTTAGGACCCAGTAGTTTCTGCTTGTGTTCCGATTTGTCCAGTTAGTTCCTGGCCCTTGGCTCTGCAATCATTTCCCTTTCAAATAAGTACCTAATTCCTTTTTGAAAGCTTCTACTGAATTTACTTGCACTGTCCTTTCAATGCATTCTATGTATGTATATTCAATCATATTTAAAAAAAATACATTGCACAAACAATGAAGTCTCTTACACCAACCACTGTTAAAGTAGTCACTTTTCATGTTCTGGCCCACAAGGTTGAGATTACCTAAATCCTTTCCATTTTGCCCAGTTACAGAATTGACGCATTTATGTGGAATAATAATGTTCTCATACCATTTGGAACAGATAGTTTAATTCAATGGTCTAATGCAGGGTTTAATTCAATATTAAATGGTCTAATGCAGGGTTTAGCTTTACTCTATGAGCTTTTTGAAGATATCTGAAAATTACTCATTTCGTCAGACAGTTATGATTCATTATTCTTGTTAAAACGGTTTCTTGCACTTATTATTTAATATACTTGGATTTCCCGGTAAATGTTTAGTCAAAAACTCATTATATTGCAAACTCATACTTAGTTACGTTCATGTTATGCATCAGTTATCCATATCAAATATAGATTAAAGATACAGCTCCCTTTCCAACATATCTGATGGAATTCAGCCATAATTACCCATCCACTTGCACTGCAATAAATTCCACGCCAGACAGAAGGTTTTTGGATCACCTTCAATATTCTGAGTGTACAGAGCAGTGACAGCAGGGTGTACCATCTAAAATAAGCATAGCAGCAACTCACTGAGGCTTCATTGACAGCACTTCCCAACTCTGTGACTTCCACAACCTTGGAAGGATTATCATTTGATAGGTTATTAGAGATGGGTAATAGACTCTGGCCTTGCTAACAAATCCATGACCCGTGAAGGAATAATAAAGCAGAAACTGATGATCAAGCCTTCCAGTATAAAATCATGAGGGGTAAAGATAGGGTTAATGGCAGTTGTCTTTTCCCTAGGGTGGGGAATATGAAGACAAGGGGACACATTTTTAAGAGGAGAGAGACTTAAAAGAAACATGAGGGCTTTTCTTTTACACAGAAAGTGGTTCATGTGCAGAATGAACTTTCTGAGGAAATGGTGGATGTGGGCATAATTGCAACATTTAAAAGAGATTTGGACAAGTACACGAATAAGAAAGGTTTGGAGGGATATGGGCCAGGAGCAGACAGGTGGGACTAGTTCAGTTTGGGGATTATGTTTGGCATGGACTGGTAGGAGTGAAGGGTCTGTTTCTGTGCTGTATGATGCTATGACTCTATAAGGTAGTTGCAAATAATCTGATGAATCATAAGCATAACCCCAAAGAGTTTCAAAGATGGAATTGATTGCAGTGAGATGCACTGCAGTCTATAGCACAGATAGGAAAGGGCAAGTTGTCTTGCTGAAATGTAAAATTAATCCAAAGAGGTGTAAAATAGACTGTCAATCCTCTATCACCAATTTTACATTTTCATATTAAGTCAAACTCTATCCCATGTTGTTTCATTATCCAGTATTACATAGTATTGACAGCATTTAGTCTAATGGTTCCATGGGAATATTGATGCTGCACATAAACTCTTTATCAAACCTCATTAAGAAACTCCCCTTAAAAGTGTTCATGCTAAGCGTTTTAACTACTACTTCTGGTGAAGATTTTCACACTTTAATCACTGCCACTGTAGAGATGTTTCTTATGAATTCTCTACTGGGCTTATCACTGCCTTATGGGCATGGTTTCTGGTGTCCCCCCGTCAAACCCTTTCCATGATTTTCCAAGCACCTCTCCAGTCACCCCTTATTCTCTTTTGTAGCAAAGATTTTTAGATCATTCTGATAAATAGAACTTATTAGTTCTCAATTTTTTGTCACTTTCTCAGGAATCTCCATTCCTGTTGCATAATATGGAGACTAGGAAATGTTCACAACACTTCATGCATGGTCTCATCAAGCTTCTATGAACATTTAAAATAAACTCTCTGTTTCTCACTTCACTTTCCCTTGATGTGAACCCCAGTTGTGTGTTTACCTTTTATGGTATCATTAACCTGTGTCTCTACTTTAGTAGCTTTCTCTGGTCTTCTTCCATATTTACACGCACTGCAAAATTTATCTCCATGCTGCATGTAGTTTCAGAGTTTCAGTGTTATTTTAGTTTCAAATTATCAACATAAGGAAAATACACTTTTGCCATAGTTTGCATTTTGGTGAGTCAGTTGCAAGAGAGTTAGGAGCATTTGCTGAAATGCACAATAGGACTTTTGTGATTTAGTTGTGGTGAAAAAATGATTTGACACTATGCTGCCTGAAATAACTCCACAGAGATCAGTATCTCGTCACCAAGTCACCCTTTACTTACACGTGGAGAATCTTTAATACTGATCCAGCTCCCACAGAGCCAGCTCTCAGAGTGAACAGAACCTCTGTTTATGTCTGTCAGACAGGACTCCCTGATTGGACCAGATTGACAGCCCCAATTATATTCTGCGGTCTACCTGGCTGACCTCATTACAATCACTACACTGCCATTATTGACTTTGTGGTTCCAGCCAATGCCATCCTTACACAGCTGACATCTGCTCAGCAATGTGAAGAACATGCCCCCATCCCCCAATCCATTCTCTCTCACCAGTGCTATTTAAAGAGATAATCAATCACATACAGGCTAGTTGCTGGTCAATTTTCATTTGTTCTATCTGGCTCTGGAGAAACTGCTGTGGGGTATCCATGATGTTCGAATTTGATGGAATCAACAGCAAATAGTATTGCATGTGGCGCAGGTGTTGATTCTGACTTTAAAAGTTCTAGTCAGAATACTTGCTGCCAATCATTGTTTCTGTTACTGGCCCTGTATGAAAGGGTTGCAGTCTTTGGATTCCTCCCTTTGCCACCTGCTAGTGAGGACAGCAATATGAAGATAATAGAGTTGAAAATGTGGCTAAAGAGCTGATGTGGGAAGGAGAACTTCAGATATCTGGATCACTGGGATCTCTTCCAGGGCAGGTAGAACCTGTACAAGGAGGATGGGTTGCATCTAAACTGGAGACCATCAATATTCCTGCCGGGAATTTTGCTAGCACTACTCAGGAGGTTGTAAACTAGTGTGGCAGGGGCTGGGAACCAGAGCAGTAGGTCAGCACGTGGGAGTTATTGAGAAGGTAAAGGTTCAGTCAAGTAAGTCTAACAGAAAGAACAGGGCAGAGCCAGGTTAGTGACTATAGCAGTATCGAGATGATGTGAGCTAATACATTTTGGGAGGCCAAATGCAAGAATAAAATATACCAGAGACCCGGGTTCAATTCCCACCTCAGGTGACTGACTGTGTGGAGTTTGCACGTTCTCCCCGTGTCTGTGTGGGTTTCCTCCGGGTGCTCCGGTTTCCTCCCACAGTCCAAAGCTGTGCAGGTCAGGTGAATTGGCCATGCTAAATTGCCTGTAGTGTTAGGTAAGGGGTAAATGTAGGGGTATGGGTGGGTTGCGCTTCGGCGGGTCAGTGTGGACTTGTTGGGCCAAAGGGCCTGTTTCCACACTGTAATGTAATCTAATCTAATGTAATCTAATTTGTAATCTGATTATACAGTAAACTGAAGGACTCTTAGGAGCAAGGATATACAAAGGGATCTTGGGCTCCAAGTCCATAGCTCTCAGACATTGGGAACACAAGTGGAAAATCAAGTAAAGAAACAATTTGCCTTCACTGGTCAGGGTATTAAGTACAAAAGTTGGCAAGTCATGTTGCACTCATATAAGATTTTAGTTATGTCATAATTTGGAGTATAGTATGCAGTTTTGATTGCCTTGCTGTAGGATGGATGTGCAGCTTTGGAGAGGGTGCAAAAGAGGTTTACCAGGATGTTGCCTGGATTGCAGTGTATTGGTTAAAGGCAGAGGTTAGACAAACTTAGATTGTTTTTGCGAGAGCATCGGAGGCTGGGGGGCGATCTGATAGAAGCATATAAAGTTATGAGAGGTATGGATAGAATGGATAGTCAGCCCCTTTTTCCCAGGGTAGAAATGCTAGGGGCATAGATTTAAGGTGAAAGGGAGAAAGTTTAAAGGAGTTGTGCGAGGAAAGTTTTTTACATAGAGGGTGGTAGGTCCCTGGAACGTGCTGCCAGAGGGAGTGTTGGAAGTAGATACTATAGCAACATTTAAGAGGCATTTAGACAGACACATGAATAGGCAGGTAATAGAGGCAGGAGAAAGTGAGGACTGCAGATGCTGGAGATCAGAGTCAAAATGTGTGGTGCTGGAAAAGCACAGTGGTCAGGCAGCATCCGAGGAGCAGGAGAGTTGACGGTTCAAACATAAGCTCTTCATCAAGAATGCTCCTGTGCAGGCAGATGGGGATAGCTTAGTCGTGGTCGGCACAAACATAGTGGGCAGAACAGCCTGTTCCTGTGCTGTACTATTCTATGAAAGGGCAGCATAGCAGAGGTGACAAGAGGATCTGCTTGCAAAGAGGGGAGTAGGAGTGAATAAGGGTGCTCAGGAACAATTCTCAAATGTCAACTTAAGCCAACAGTATGGAATACAAAAACTGCATTTTATGCCAAATTTAAAGACAACAGGTTGGAATGAGAGGTAAATGGGGAAGCAAGAGGTGCATATCTACATGACCTGAAGCTTAATTAATGACATGATGGAATGACAGAGAAGTGGGATGTGAGAAGATGGATTAGGTAAAATCATACTTTAATCCATAATGGAAGGGGGCCTACTTTTGACTGTAGTCTCTGTCATACTGCTGTGATGATATTCAGCATGGTCCCTTTGGGGAGGAAGACATGCCCCAGAACTGTCCCTATGTGTTCGATGTGACTGCCTCTAGTTATTGCAAAGTAAGAATTTGGGCCAGGAGTAGGTTACTCAACTCTTCAAGCCTGCTTCAACTTGTAGGTCTGTGTCACTTTGTTTGCAAAACAGTGAGTGGGCCAGTGAGCAGTGTGGGATGTAAAGTATTTAGATGATGTTCCTGTCAAAGATAGCTATCGGAACATGTATGCAACAATCTAAAAGGCATTAGCATCCATCCTCAGCCAAAAGTACTGAGCGGATGATTAATCTCAGCTTTCTCTTAGGGCCCCCTTGCTTAAGGTGTGAATATTTTGGGAGAATGGAATGGTAAAGGATTAATACACATGGGAACTCTCAGGGAATATTACGGAAAACATGCATATTGATATTTAGTGGTAATGGGTCACCAGACCATTGATGGAGTGAACTCACTTTTGATGATGATTTCATGTGTACATCCCATGATCTATAAGAATTCAGCCAGAACAACAAATCCCCAAGGTCCTCTTGTTTCGCCTTGCAGCAGGAAAGACCTACTGGTGATGTGCACTAGCTTAGTCCACTTGGAAGGTGATCTTCTTCTAGGAGGCTGTTACTGTCAACACTGGCCTGGTGGGAAAGTCTGACCCTCTTGAGGCACTGATGCTCATTAATGTCAAGGAGGCTATTCCTTATCCTTTAAACAATTTGTTGGGGCTCTCTCTTCCCAAGAGCTGGAGCTTGGAGCTCATCACCTCCATCTTAGGTCTTGAAAGAAGGTTTACTGCTGTTCATGTTGCTACTTTTTCTCACTGCCTTCAGCATTGATGCTACTCCACCCCTTATCCTTCATCTGATCTAAAAGGTAAAGGCGTGTCAGCTTCTCCCATTCACATCTGAAGATAGACAATTGAAACAAGAAGAGCAAAGGTAATAGACTCCACAGTGGCAAAAATGTTATGAAACATCTTGGGAACTGCTTCCAAAGCTGTGAAAGCACACTCTCAGAAAAACACTTGTGAAAAAAAAGCCATTAAATTAGACATTGAAGCAGAAGTTACATGTGAAGCTTTTCTTGACAGTTACAGTCCTGTCAATTCCCACTATGCTGTGGTTCTGTTCGCCGAGCTGGAAGTTTTTGTTGCAAACGTTTCGTCCCCTGTCTAGGTGACGTCCTCAGTGCTTGGGAGCCTCCTGTGAAGCGCTTCTGTGGTGTTTCCTCCGGCATTTATAGTGGCCTGTCCCTGCCGCTTCCGGTTGTCAGTTTCAGCTGTCCACAGAAGCGCTTCTTCTTTGTTTGGCTTGATCTATAATGGTAGTGTGTCCCAGTCAAATTCATGTTGCTTGTCGTCTGCGTGTGTGGCTACTAGTGATAGCTGGTCATGTCATTTCGTGGCTAGTTGATGTTCGTAGATGCGGATCGTTAGCTGTCTTCCTGTTTGTCCTATAGGAACATCAACTAGCCACTAAACGACACGAACAGCTATCCCTAGTAGCCACACATGCATACGACAAGCAACATGAATTTGACTGGGACAACACTACCATTATAGGGCAAGCGAAACAAAGAACAGCCAGGGAATTCCTAGAAGCATGGCACTCATCCACAAACTCCATCAACAAACACATCGACCTGGACCCAATATACCGGCCACTACAGCGGACAGCTGAAACTGACAACCGGAAGCGGCAGGGACAGGCCACTATAAATGCCGGAGGAAACACCACAGAAGCGCTTCACAGGAGGCTCCCAAGCACTGAGGATGTCACCTAGACAGGGGACAAAACATTTGCAACAAAAACTTCCAGCTCGGCGAACAGAACCACAGCAACGAGCACCCGAGCTACAAATCTTCTCACAAACTTTGAATTCCCACTATCGTCTGGCAAATTCCAGGAAGTCCAGGATTATGGACACAGAGTTAATGTCAAACCCTGGGTTCAAATTATAGTTTTAATAGCTCACCACCACCTTCTCAAAGATGGGCATTAAATGCTCGCCCAGCCAGCAATGCTCACATCCTGTGAATTAATACAGAATGAAGCTATTGAGCATGTATCATATTTAAATGGCAAGCCTAATTGACCCAAAGGATTTTCTCATGCACAATGGAATGCACTGCAGTTAAGGATGGAAGTCAGTAGCTCTTGTCAATTTCCCAACACTCTGGTAGTTCAGGGGATTTAACCTGCTGCCTGTACAGAAATAGACCCAACTCGTTTGATTAAAATTCTCCCCTTAGTCTGTATAACTTTGGCAAGAGAATTCGCTACCTGAGTTACCAAGGAACTTACTACATAATTCAGCTTAACTTTTCAGGATACATCTAGTCATATACCAAGGTCAATGAGAATTCTGGGCAACATGATTTCGAAAGGTTTGACATATCCCTCCTCATTTACAAAATGAATAGCAGTAGCTAATGCTTGATCAGGCATCAGAAAGGCAGTTCCTACACTATACTGGCATAAGGACAATACTTAAGCTCTTTGTGCTTTTAGAATGTGCTTCTCTTTGGGCTGGCATTGGAAAATGCATGGTACAGTGGGCCGGGAATGTTAAATGAAATCATCTGCACTAATCAATAGAACGGACTTATTTTTACAAGGAATCTGAAGGACTTTGATCACTGAAGCATCTCAAATTCTACTTTCATGCAAAGGCTGATCTTTGCAAAATTACTTGAGGAATTTATTAAATGGGAAAATTCCAATCTACTTTGGAATATTTTAATACACTAAAATTAAGATTTAAGATATTATTCTTATTTACTGTCAAATAGGTTTTGTGGCATAATAATATCACCCTGAAACTTGCTTTACAAATTTTTGCCTCTGAGGAAATAAATTTTAACAATATCTCCTAAAAAAAAGGGCAGACCTTCAGAGACTGGTGTGTGACTGAAAACACATGGTGGGAATCTTGTAGCACAGATATACATGGGAATTGTGTTGGATTTCTCCTGAATAGCTCTGATTCTGAGTTTGAGTCAAAGAATGCCGGCAAAGGCAGATTAGGTTAGGATATCTGGTCGGCATGGGTAAGTTGGACTGAAGTGTCTCTTTCCGTACAACTCTATGTTTCTATGACTCTAATTTGGACAGTAACAGTAACAACAATAACAAGGACAGAACCTCCCCCCCGGTGCTCACCTTCCACCCTACCAACCTTTGCATAAACCACATCATCCGCCGACATTTCCACCACCTCCAAATGGACCCCACCACCAGGGATATATTTCCGTCCCCACCCCTTTCCGCTTTCCGCAAAGACCGTTCCCTCCGTGACTACCTGGTCAGGTCCACGCCCCCCTAAAACCCACCCTCCCATCCTGGCACTTTCCCCTGCCACCGCAGGAATTGCAAAACCTGCACCCACACCTCCTCCCTCACCTCCATCCAAGGCCCTAAAGGAGCCTTCCACATCCATCAAAGTTTTACTTGCACATCCACTAATATAATTTATTGTATCCATTGCTCCCGATGCAGTCTCCTCTACATTGAGGAGACTGGATGCCTCCTAGCAGAGCGCTTTAGGGAACAGCTCCAGGACACCCGCACCAATCAACCAGACCGCCCTGTGGCCAAACATTTCAAATCCCCCACCCACTCTGCCGAGGACATGGAGGTCCTGGGCCTCCTTCACCACCGCTCCCTCACCACCAGGCGCCTGGAAGAAGAACGCCTCATCTTCTGCCTCGGAACACTTCAACCCCAGGGTATCAATGTGGACTTCAACAGTTTCCACATTTCCTCTTCCCCCCACCTCTCCCTAGTTCCAAGCTTCCAGCTCAGCACTGTCCTCATGACCTGTCCTACCTGCCTATCTTCTTTTCCACCTATCCACTCCACCCTCCTCTCTGACCTATCACCTTC
>NC_057716.1:10655617-10686447 GCF_004010195.1 Chiloscyllium plagiosum | reverse complement strand
TGAACTGCTGTGCTCTTCCAGCACCACTAATCCGGAATCTAATTTGGGCAGTTCTGCAACATGTATCTGAGTAGATGTTCATGAAATGATAGAGGGGTTAAAGTTTAGTCTAATATTTGGATAATGACACAACTAACCACCCAAATACTCCAATGAATCCATGACTATCTCCAACAAACCTCCAACCAAATTATCCATTCACTCATCAATCCACCACCCACAGACTCACTCATGTACCTGTCCACACTACTCAAGGACCAACCTACCTACTCAACTAATGATCCTACCCATCTCAACTACTCCACACTCTGACTCATCAGTTAACCAGTCACCTACCTACAAATCTACCCTTCACTCCCTCTACAATCTGCCCATTCATTTACTCACCCATTTACTCATTTGTTCATTGATGTATAAAGACTGAACCTTAACAATTACCACATGGCAGCCCCAGTGCCTTAAAATGAGGGGGTGTTTTTATCTGATTCTGTTCCACTCCGATAGGTTTCATATGGAGTGCTGCACTGCTCATTGCTTTGCTGGCCAAGATCAATATTTATTCTTCTTTCCCCTCGCCTTCTAAACTTGAGATATTGTTCAAGAATCTTATTTTATATGGAATCCCTATAGTGTGGAACCAGGCCATTCGGCCCAATAAGTCCACACCGACCCTTTGAAGAGCATCCCATCCAGACCCACCCCATCCCTGTAACTCTGCATTTCCCATACCTAACCCACCTAACCTATGCTATGAACAACTTAGCATGGCCAATCCGCCTATCTTCATATTTTTGGACCATGGGAGCACCCAGCAGAAACCCACGCAGACAGGGGGAGAACATACAATCACCCGAGGGTGGAATCGAACCCGGGTCCCTGATGCTGTGTGGCAGCAGTGCTAACCACTGAGCCACCATCCCTCCCTCAGAGGCACAATGTGTAAACCAACTGCGGGAATGTGTGCTGATGATTGCACGATGTTCAGCACCATTTATGACTCCTCAGATACTGAAGCTGCCCACATCCAGATGCAGCAAGGCCTGTACAATATTCTGTCTGGGCAGACTAGTGGCAAGGAACATTCATACCACATATGTGTCAGGCCATGATCATTTCCAATAGCAGAGAATCGTATTTGCATCACATATAGATAAAATGGTTAAGAAGGTATTTACCACACTTGCCTTCATTGCTCAGACCTTTGAATATAGGAGTAGAGATGTTGAAGATGTACAGGATATTGGTGAAGCCTCTTCAGGAGTACTGTGTCCAGTTCTGGTCGTCTTGTTATAGGAAGGATATTATTAAGCTGCAGAGGGTTCAGAAGAGATTTACTAGGATCGAGAATGAAGGGTTTGAGTTATAAAGAGAGGCTGGATTGGCTGGGACTTATTTCATGGGAATGTAGGAGGTTGACAGGTGACCTTATATAAATTTATAAAATTATGAGGGATATAGACAAGGTGAATGACAGGTGTCTTTTCCCTGGGGTGGGGATTTTAAGACTGGGGGCATATTTTTAGGATGAGAGGAGAAGGAGTTAAAAAAAGACATGAGGGGCAATTTCTTTACACAGAGAATAGTTTGTGTATGAAATGAACTTCCAGAGGGGAAGTTTGAAAAAGAGATGCACATGAAGAAGGAATGTTTAGAAGGATATGGACCAGGCATAGGCAGGTGGTAGTTTGGGATTATGGTCAGCAAGGAATGGTTGGATCGAAGGGTCTGTTTCTGTGCTGTACGACTCTATGACTCTACAATCACCATGCCTTAACATTCAATGGTATTATCATTACTGAGTTCCCTACCACCAACATCCTGCTGGTGACCCTTAACCAGAGACTGAACTGGACTAGCCATATAAATAATGTGGCAACTAAGCAGGTCTGAGTCTAGGAATCCTGCCGCGAGTAAGTCATCTCCTGATTCCGCAAAGCCTGTCCACCATCTACGGGGCACAAGTGAGGAACGTGATGGAATGCTCTCCACCTGCCTGGATGGGTGCAGCTCCAACAACCCTCAAGAAACATGACATGATCCAGGACAAAGCAGCCGGTTGGATTGGAACCATATCAATACCAACCCTCCACAACATTAGCACAATAGCAGGAGTGCAAGCCATTTACAAGATGTACAGCAGAAATTCTCAAGTTCCTAGAATTCTCAAGTTCCTAGAAAGTATCTCCCAAATGCATGTTCACATCTTCTCCAGAATGACATGCTTAAATGACACATGGAATCACTATCCCCTCCATGTCCTTCCCACATCATCATGACTTGGAAATGTGTTACTGTTCCGTCAGTGTCACTGGCTCAAAATCAAGCAAGTCCCTCCCTAAATGCACTGTATGCGCATATATACATATATATGAAATAAGAGATACACAGGGAGGTTGTCAGGGTTGGAAGGAGCTATAGAGGTAGGCTGGGGCTGTTTTCCCTGGGGCGTCGGAGGCTGAAGAAGTGACCTTATAGAGGTTTGTAAAATCATGAGGTGTATGGATAGGGTGAATAGCCAAGGTCTTTTTCCCAGCGCAGTGGAGTCCAAAACTAGAGGGCATAGGTTTAAGGTTAAAAGGGACCTAAGGGTCAACTTTCTCATGCAGAGAGTGGTGCGTGTATGGAATGAGCTGCCAGAGGAAGTGGTGGAGGCGGGTACAATTACAACATTTAAAAAGGCACCTGGATAGATAAATGAATAGGAAGGGTTTAGAGGGATGTGAGCCAAGTGCCAGCAAATGGAACCAGATTAATTTAGGAAATCTGGTCAGCATGGATTAGTTAGACTAAAAGATGTACATACTGTACATCTCTATGACTCAATGACTTATAATTAACTTGTGAAAAATTATATAAAACTCTTTCATGCCTCATATTAAATTTATTATTCAATAATCAGAAAGTCACCCATTTATGTCAATGTAATAATTTATTTTTACATTCATTTTAACAAGTTGAAGGTTTAAATTTCAAAATCTGAGGGATTAATTTTGAAATTATATGGTGCTATAAAGTGGATGTTGGCCCATCTTTGTACATCTCTGCTGAGTTTTATTTCCTTCTTATGCTACTGGTGTCGTTGGCATTGAGCCTGAAAGTGCTGATGTATGTTGGCAATTGGGAAACATTACTCTCAAGGAGAATATTTCAACATCTGAATGAAACAGCTAACTTAGTAAATAAGGGAGGTTTTTAAGACAACATAAAGAAATTATGCTGGGCGGCACCGTGGGCGGCACGGTGGCACAGTGGTTAGCACTGCTGCCTCGCAGCGCATAAAGAAATTGCCTATTGCCCAATATCAATTGATATATAAATAAACGTATTTCAAAAAGCCAGGTGGCAACTGTTTTGGGGAAGAAACATTAAAAATTCACATTACAGAGTCATCTAGTGGCCCAATCCTGTAACTATGCCATTAATACATTTGATGTAGCAAAACTGAATTAGACATTTGATATATCAATTTAAAATAGCAAATCTTAAATAATGTTTTTGTGCTATGTCTTAAAACAGAGAACAAAGGTGCACACCTTTTGCAAGATCTTTTTTCAGATATATTTTTAAATGTTTTCCTTAGAACGACCTCTATTAGTTCAGCAGATTTTCACCTATTTTGTCAATGTATCTTGGTGTGGCAAAGATCTCCACATTGTATCTTTTTCCTAAAATAAGCATCAAAATATTTCTTAAGTTTTTTTTAATTCCAGATTTCAGCCTAATGGAACACTGCATGTGTACAATTTACAGAATGTATGTATCTCATCGAGTCATAGAGTTATATACAGCACAGAAACAGACCCTTCAGTCCAACTCGTCCACGCCAATTGGACATCCCAATCTGACCTAATCCCATTTGCCAGCATTTGGCACACATCCCTCTAAACCCTTCCTATTCATGTACCCATCCAAATGCCTTTTAAATGTTGTAATTGTACCAGCCTCCACCACCCCCTCTGGCAACTCATTCCAGACACGCACCACCCTCTGCGTGAAAAAGTTACCCCTCATGTCTCTGTTAAATCTTTTCCCTCTCTTGTTAAATCTGACTAAATAAAATAAATTATTTCAGTCAATGTATATCACATGACCTGTAAATAGTCCAAATTTTATTGTTAGTTTCAGTTGCTTACGAGCATTTAAATGCATTTTAGAACAGCAACAACATCTATTTATGAACTAAAAACTGAAAGTAATGCAGATGCTGGAAATCAGAAACAAAAACAGAAATTGCTAGAAACGCTCAGCAGATCTGACATCATGGGAGAGAACGTTTTGGGTTCTCGTTTTGGGTTCAGCGAGGAACATGTGGGACATAGTGTAGGCAGACATCTTAAGCTTCATTTCACTAAAGTTCCCATGTTGAACACTATGCTGTGTTGTACGCCTGAAATGCTATATCAAAATTGTTAAGTGTGCAAAGTTGAAACAAAAAGCACAGCTATAGAGCTATGAATTGCCATTGAAAAACGAAAAAAAAAATGCAAAGATCACAGTGAAAACACTACTTAAGAGAAAATGGCTGCAGCTTCTTCCTTATCAGCTCCTACTTGAACGATCAGGGATATGAGGTAGAACTGGGAAATCTTCCATTAACAACAGCAGAATGAGGCAATATTTATGGATTAATTGAGCAAACCAGAACAAGTCCACTTTTATCATTGTCGGGTAGAGACCGTTTCAAAATATGTTCCATCCTAAATCTCCCAGAAAGGCAGAAAGTTACACGTGGCAGAAATATTAAAAACATTGATGGAACAGTTTGAACCTTAAGTGAACATTACGTATGCACAGTACATATTCAATGCTAATGATCAGAAGTCAATGATGAAGATGTAACATCATTAACTCAGCTGGCAGAAAGCTGTGAACTTGCACAATTAAAAGCTGAGCTAAGTCGAAACAGGATTATGCTTGGAACAAGAGACTTAAACATGAAAGCCTGCCTACTGAGAAAAGACAAGCTCAGGAGAGCAATTGACCTTTGCAGAAGTGACCAGGTTGTGAATCAACAGATTGACCATCTTTGTGGCAGAACAGACCAGGTCTTGCAGTCTGTTGACATGCTCCAGACAGACTGAGCAGAACAATCACAGACAAAAGGGCAGATGCAAGTTCTACAGAAGGCATTGTGCAAACACAAAGGCACAAACAGTATGGGAAAATCAATGTCCTCACTGTAAAAAACCAAATAATTTTGTACATGGGTGTGTAGCTAAATGGAAACACAACAAGCAGGCACAGATAGCCACTGGAGAGATATGAGCTGAAGATTCTGATCAATCACCATAAAACAGGCTAGTTCAGTTAAGACGACAGGTGAGGTGTGGTTTGTAACTGTTAAAAAATGAAGACTGCAGAAGGACACATCAGGTCAACGAAAGTGTCAAATAGATATTTGCGTGATTGCAAAATCACATCCTTCACTGACTTGTGCAATGTAGCTCAATATGACAATCTAAAAACAAAACCCTTGGAAGTAAACTTATTGATGGCCTCATACATGTGCCAAGAGAATAGATTACTATGTCAGCTCAATGCAATAATTTGAACAGGGAGCTGTTTTTTCCAGACATCCATGGCAAGTAAGTACCATTCATCAGATGGAGCAAGTCTAAAGCTGGGACAGGTAAATGTGTTGCAGCACACTAAGCTTTGAACATGGAACACATCCTAAAGGTGTAGAACAATGTGTTAATAGCGTTAGGACGATAAACCAGGAGAATAAACCTCAAAAAAGTTGAGGATGCAATATAAATGCAAAATCTAAGCAAAAAGAATTACAAATATCAGCTCCTCAAAGGAGGGAAGAGACAAGTTAAAAATGAATGGACTATTATCTTGTGTGATTGCAAAATTAATGAGGGTCAGATGCTCAATGGCAATCTCCCCAACCCCCACTATGTCCAAAACTACAGGTACATTTTGTGTTTATCACATTGAGGAATACAGAAAGACAGCAAATTAAAAAGCCAGTTTCAATCTATGGAGTGAGCTTTTGGGATTGAAGAGGGCTATATTACCCAAAAGTATTAACCCAGCATGCGACAAAGGGCCCTGTCAAAGAGGTATCCACTCATCATTCATATATTGCAAGCCAGACGAAAGGAAATAGGACAATGAAAGGGCACTTTCTCACCTTCAATGCTGAAATTCAGTCACAGTTGAAAGGAATCAGAACAACAGAATCTCGACCAACTTGCATTGCAGAGGTTTATAAAATCATGAGGGGCGTTGATAGGGTGAACATCCAATGTCTTTTCCCTAGGGTGGGGAGTCCAAAACTGGAGGGCATTGATTCAAGGTGAGAGGAGAAAGGTTTAAAAAGGACCTGAGGGGTCCATTTTTCACACAGAGAGTGGTGCATATATGAAATGAGCTGCCAGAGGAAGTGGTGGAATTGGATACAAGTACAATATTTAAAATGTATCTGATGGGAGTATGAATAGGAAAGTTTTAGAGAGATATGGGCCAAATGTTGACAATTGGAACTAGGTCAGGTTGGGATGTCAGATCGGCGTGGATGTATTAGATCATAGGATCTGTTTGCATGTTGTATGACTCTATGACTCTAACAAGGAAACTGCCAGCTGGAGATGGAACTCCCTCAAGTACAGCATGAAAGACAAGAAAGAAGATTTGGAAAAAAAGGGAGCAATCAAGAAAATTCCAACTCCCTCCGAATAGAAAATTAGCAGCAAGGCAGCAATGAAGCAACTTGGAAAGCTGGGAGCATACATTGACACAAATGATCCACGTAATGTTTTGAAGATATCTCTCTATTCCATTCCAACCACTGAAGGAATTTTACCATGACTTGCAATGGCATAAATCTACATCACCTTAGTGTAAAGGGTGACTCCTAGCAAGTGATGCTATATGAAAGTGATATCTTTCCAATTACATTCTGGATGGCCTTCGGGTGCTACAGATGATTGTGCATGCTGTTTGACATTTCCACTACTCCAGAAGAATATCAATGCAGACAACGCAAGATAGTTAGTGATTCTCCTGGACTGAAAACTAGACACAATGGAAGAGGCCATTGCTGATCAGGATCAAATTCTTGTGTGACTGTTTGACAGACTTTGCTCGGTAAACCTGAAGTTACACAAGAAAGAAATATAATTACAGGCACGTGAATCAAGCATGTAGGCCATGAACTGACAGCAAAAAGAATGATAAGGTAAGATAGCAGGAGGCTCATATGGAGGTTATACACCAGGCTAAAATGGTTGGGCAAATGGACGTTTTCTGTATTGTAAAATCCTATGTAATACAGTGAAATACATCATTTGTTGCTTCAGAAATTGTTCATTGCATAATAGTGTCAAACTATATTGGATACTTTCCTTGAAAATTGCAAATATTCCACTTTTGTTTAAAAAAATCTCATTTTTATACTTCATCTAATCTTGATACACAACAGTTTTCACGATTCCTAAGTTAAGATCCTTAATATTTCATTTTGAAATCAAAAATACATTGTACTTGTGACATGCCAGAGTAAATCTACTGAACAAAGACCTGATACATCAATTAGTCAAATGCGTGCCTCCAAAAACTACAAGACATTACAAGGAGGAATCTGCTGATTTGGAATTCCTTAATGAAATAACAAAGATTCGATCTATAAAAAGCCATGATCTCCAACTTCTGGTACACAAGATTAGTTCCGGCAGTGTTACCAAAATGGTTAAGGTAAAAAGTGAAGTATTGTTGTGTTGTTTTTTCTGTTAAAATTAGTTATGCTCCAGCCTAACTAACAGATTTCTAATACTACAGGTAATCTTTTATGAAAGCAGGAACTTCCAGGGTCAGCGCTATGAGTGTAGTAGTGACTGTGCTGACCTGCACTCTTACATCAACAGCTGTAACTCCATCCGTGTTGAGAGTGGCTGCTGGGTGCTGTATGAGAGACCCAATTACATGGGATACCAGTATGTTCTGACCAGGGGAGAATACCCTGACTACCAGCACTGGATGGGATTCAATGACAACATCAGGTCATGTCGCACTTTTAGCTATGTAAGTGATCCAATCATTTGAAATTAGCTACATCTTTTTAGGTTGTGTTATTTTTAATGATTATCTGTATACTTTCTTGCCACATTGACAAAAGTAAAACTTTAAGTTATGTAATGTATAAAAAATGAACAGGTTTGTTATCTTCTCACTTCATATAACTGTTATGAGTCTTTGGAATTCCCTTCCTGAAATGGCAGTGGATGCAGAACCTTTAATTATTTTTTAAGATTCTT
Organism: Chiloscyllium plagiosum; assembly: GCF_004010195.1. NCBI lineage: Eukaryota > Metazoa > Chordata > Chondrichthyes > Orectolobiformes > Hemiscylliidae > Chiloscyllium > Chiloscyllium plagiosum. Next base: position 10,678,186 of record NC_057716.1, on the reverse strand, counting down.
GATTACCAAGGGGATGAAAGATAATCAGGGATATACAGGAGTGTAGAGTTGAGGTTAAAATCAGATCAGCTATGATCTTATTGAATGGTGGAACAGGCTTAAAGGGCCAAGTCTTCTACTGTGGTTCCATTCGTACTCACCATCACGTATCACACATATTAATGAACAAAGAAAGAGGGTGAATAGAGTCCAAATTCTCTACTGTCATTGTAAGCTTCTATCTCAACTTCCAATCACAAAACAACTCAGCAAGACTTATCAGAGAAATCTAGTTCAATTCCATCATGCTTTTTTCCCTTTATAAATTACTGAGTATGCCTCAGCTTGGAGTATGAATCCTGACTCATTTAGGAAAGATACCAAGATTTGAAGAAGCAGATTTTCCAGAATGATACCAAGAAGGGTGAGTTCCAGATTTCTGGAGAGAAGAGCAAAGGTTGCGATTGTTCTCTTCGAAACTGAAACGTTGAGGGGAGACTTAATTGTGGAATTCAAAGTTATGATGGGTTTTGATAATTAAAAATGAACCAGTTGTTTGCACAGATGGAGTAGTCAGTAACAGAGGACGCAAATTTAAAATAATGGACAAAGATTCCAGAAAGGATATATAGAGAACTATTTTTAATGTAGGAGTTCTTGAAGTCCAGAAGCCTCACTTAAAAAGATGGTGAAAGTCGATTCGACTTTGTGGGTATTGGATAAATAGTGTAATAGTACACAGTATAACAAAATATCTACAATACAAAAACAGGCCCTTCAGTTCAAGATGTTCGTGCTGATGCTAATAATCTGTATAAGCCTTGTCCCCAAGTCCTTCTTCATTCAACTCTATGTCCTCCTATTCCTTTTCTCTCATGTTAACCTAACTTCCTCTTTTATGTGTGTATCCTTTTGGTTCAACTTTTCCGTCCAGTAGTGAGTTCCATGTTTTAACAGCTTTCAATGTAAAGAAGTTCCACTTGAATTCCTGTTGGATCATCTGGGATATTTTTTGTTAGCTCCTCACTTGGAAACATCTCTTTATCTAACATTTTGTAAGATTAAAGACCACTATTACTGTTTGTTTTTTCAGAAGCAACAGCCTTCTCACCTGTCCTGAAAGACATTACAGCTCAGTTCTGGTATCAACTTTATTGTCTTTTTCTCTTTTTTATAAAATGGAGACAGAAATGTTCATAGCAGTATGATCTCTTCAAGATTCAGCATAAATTTAATATAACGTCTTTGCTTTTCAATTCTTTCCCACTGGGAACATGCCCAATACTTTGTCTACATTTTGTTATCTTTAGCAAATTGTTACATCTGTACTTCCAGTATCCCTCTGTCACACATAGACATTCACTTCACAAGGAGTAAGGGGCTCCCTTATTCACCCTACAAAATGAAAAAACTTCAACACTCAAGTATACTTACATTGAATGTATCCATTTGCAGCCTCCCTTCAGTTTTTTTGAAGGAGCTGCTCCTCAATTTCTGTTTACACTTCAGCAACATTCCTCGTGATCTATGGGCACCATGTGTAGGGGATAGGTGAACATGTCTGAGGGTGTGCTTGGGGCTCTGCTCCTAAAGTGGCCATTAACAGGGCCAGCCAGTAGGCTGTGGCAGGGAATCATTGGACCTGACTGTCTGGCCCCTCTTTCATGGTTATGTGTGTGCTCAAGTATCTATGAGAGGGAGCAGATGGTGTCCACCAATACGATCAAGGTCTTCAGAGAGGTGTGTGCACTGCACGGGTTGAAATACATCATCACCTTGGATAATGTCTTTTTAATTTAGTAAGTTTCTATTCCCCATTTAAGAAGTTTTCATTAATCGTTAGTTTGCATTTTTGTTATGGTGTCCAATCAAGAGCTGTCTAATCTAATTTTGGTTTTTAAAGAATCAAAATTAATTTGCCAATTGTATGTATGTTCTATAAGTGTATTAAAGTCTCACCTTACTTTGTCGTTGTCCTTCTCTGTGTAAATTGCACTCCCCTGTAAGTTGTTTTGCTATCATCCACATATTTTAATACTCACTATTTTGATACTCAAGTCCAAATTACTTGCTTGAACATTTGAACATAAATACAAAGAACTGCAGTGTTGTGAGAAAAGAGCAGGGAAATGGGACTAATTAAGCATCTATTTCAAAAAGGATGGATAGTTTCTGTGTTGTCAAGAATGATAGACTATCTACAGTGTGGAAGAAGGCCATTTGGCCCATCGAATCCACACCAGCCCTTTGAAGAGCATCCCACTCAGACCCACCCAGCTACCCTATCCGTGTAACCCTGCATTTCCCATGGCTTACCCACCTAGCCTGCACACCCCCGGACAATACGGGCCATTTAGCATGGCCAATCCACCTAACCTGCACACCTTTGGACTAACTGTAGCACCTGAAGGAAACCCATGCAGACATGGGGAGAATGTGCAAACTCCACACAGACAGTTGCCTGAGGGTGGAATCTAACCTGGGTCCCTGGTGCTGTGAGGCAGCAGTGTTGACCATGGAGCCACCATGCTACCCTCATGTTTTACTTACTCTGCATAAATCTTCACTCGGTGCGGAATCAGCTGATCTCAGTTAGAGAGAACCTGGTCCTTGGGAGAGAGAGACAGAGAAAATATTGGCTGGGATTCCTCCTTTTCATAATTTTTTAGTACAGTCAGAATATCTGTGTGAATATAGGATTGTAGCATGAAGCTCAATTTTTATGGTGCCACTAATCTAGTGAAGTTATTAGGTTCCCACATAAATATCTCATTGCTCAGTCCAGATATTGAAGGATGCTCATTGGTTCTGGAGCAAAATCGCATGAGAGACGTTGTTTTAAGGTATGAAGAAGAGGTAATGGATACCAAAATGAATAAATAAATTCATTCTTCTCTAAATGCAATTTAGAAGTACAGCAGAGTCAACTTTGTTATCCATTTAATGTCTCTCAGGGTCCTTTCAGTTCATTAATGCAAGATACTTTTGGTGATCATTGAGTCATAGAGTCATAGAGATGTACAGCACGGAAACAGACTCTTTGGTCCAACACGTCCATGCCGACCAGATAACCCAATCTAATCTAGTCCCATTTCCCAGCACTTGGCCCATATTCCTCTAAATCCTTCCTATTCATATACCCATCCAGATGCCTTTTAAATGTTGCAATTGTACCACCACCTCCTCTGGCAGCTCATTCCATACACACATCACCCTCTGCGTGAAAAAGTTGCCCCTTAGTTCCCTTTGAAATCTTTCCCCTCTCACCTAAACCTATGCTCTTGTTCTAGACTCCCCCACCTCCAGTGAAAAGACCCTATCTATTTACCCTATCTGTGTATTATTTGTATTGATTTAATATGCCTGATTCAAGAATGATGAATTCCAGTGCGGATAAATTTGTGTTAGATTTATCTGGTTAAACAATAAAATGCTTCATCTCACAGGCAAGTGGGGCTTCATACAGAATGAAGATTTACGAGAGGCCTGACTTTGGAGGACAGATGATGGAATTCATGGATGACTGTCCATCTGTCTACGATCGTTTCCGTTACCGTGACATCCACTCCTGCCATGTGATGGACGGTTACTGGATCTTCTATGAACATCCCAACTACAGAGGGCGACAGTACTTCATGAGGCCTGGTGAATATAGGAGATACAGTGACTGGGGCGCCACTGTAGCTACTGTCGGCTCTTTCCGTCGGGTTGTGGATATTTAAGAAAAATTTCAAGAAAAATTGGTCAAAAATAAAAATTGCTTCCCCACATTTAAATTGCAGTCCAAGCCTTTTCTTGTACATACCATTTAGCTTGTAAGTTATTCTGGCTGAAAATCAGCACATTAAATTGGGAGGCATTATTTCCTTTCAAACATTACTTCAAAGAAGCTGTTCTGTCTTTTTTTTAATTACTTATTGCCAAATGAAAAATAAGTTTTCAAAACCTTTCAAACTGAATAAAATTCCCCTTGTCATTTTTAACATTTAAATTCATAGAGTAACGATAGCTTCATTTCTTGTCACAGAAGTTTAATATCCCAAGGTACTTGGCAAACTATTATCACCAACGGCTTGAGACAAGAAGTCAAACACTGCTCCAGTTTCTAAAAATACACATTCAAACGTGATCTCACAAAGTTACTGAGGATCTAAAAATATCCATGTTTCACAACAAAAGCCATATATTTAAGCTATTCAAAATAAGAAATCTGGTGTTTACATTAATTACATATCCACTGTCAAAATGCAGCAGGTTTTATTTAACTGTACAGTGTGTTAAATCTGGAACCTATTAGTAACTGAAAGGCTGTTGACAATGTGGTATTTCAGTAATCCATGGGAAACGGGATTACTCTGCATGATGTACAGAGTGCCAGAAATATAAAAATAATCCATGGTTAAATCGGAAAGTCGAGGCATTCCAAGGCATTAGAATTTTACCAGAAATCAGCTAAGCGTCAATTTTGGTGATTTTGGAGGGTTTCTCTCCTTGAGCACTAGCAAGATTTCTCACACAATCTTCACAAACTCACCTCTTTACCAATACGCCTATGGGATCCCACTTGTCATACCATTCCTTTTATCAGAGGTGGAAGTACTCACCATTGCTGGGACCTCCTGGGGTTCGCTTGTGTCATTTTTAATGCAGGTCTTAGCATCATCTCATATTGGAACCCTTACCTGAGGGAGCACCCCTCTTTACCCAATGCCAATTGTAGCCCAACGTTTTATCACTGCTCAATGTGGGACCATCACATTCTGAAAGCCCTCAAAAGGTTGAAAATGTTCACTTTTATTCAGCAACTGCAAAATCAAAGTGAAAACAAGCAGACAAAAATAGACAGAGGCTGCTTGCCTTTCAAGTGCAAATATTTACAGTCAGTCAAAGAGTGATCACTGCACCCAGCTCATATCTGTTGGAACTGAGCATCAATTACAACCTGTCTGGCTTGCTGTGCCTCACGCTGCACTGCTCTATCATGACGAATCTGATATTTCTCCTGGATGCCTCCTCTTCGTCCTCGGCAGTCTGCTTTGGCTCTCCTAGCTGTTCAATGACTATCACATTCCAGATCTGCCTGCTCCAAGTTCAGAGTGCAAAATGCAAGGGTTATGCAGTACGTTCGATCCAGGCTTTACTAAACGTCTGCCCACCTCAGGCTGATCCAAGCATTGGAATTTCACCTTCAGCAACACTTGGTGTCTGGACTATGATGGCCCTGATCAAAAAAATGGGTTTCATTGCACCTACTCAGCCAGGGGGTTGCTAAAGGAATCATTAACCCGGGTTACAGAGGGCAATCCTGTCTCCCACTAACTATCCTTGTAAGGCTGATGGTCCATTACAGTTTAATATACTCCTCCATATAATGGGACAAGGGGGCCTCTGACAAAGAAGTCTGTGCAATTCTACATTATGGGCCTTTTGCATTGGAATCTAATTCCAGTAACATGGATTGTTGCGCCTTTGTATGGCCTATGAGACAGACCTTGGATTGTCTTTGTGAATTGTGGACATTTCACAATTCTTGCTTATCATCCTTCATTACTTGTGCTTCACAGGGATAGCTGTCTTTAATCTGCAACGATCAATGCTATAACTCCAGGATTTGTATCCCACACAGTTGGGCACTGTGGGCATTTCACATGCAGGGTTCCATATTTACATATGACCATCAATCTATAACATGATTAATGCAAATGGCCCTCACATCACCCTCATGCAGAGCCCACAAGTCCAGACAGAAAAGAAATATTTACTCCACCTGCTCCAGGTGCGTTCACTGCCGCTTTGTATTCCCAGTGCACATTTATGATTTGCAATGAGTACAGAAGGTAATGCAGGATAGGTTTGTTACAGCGGTTTGCAAGATCAGCCTGATAAACAAGTCCTCCCACCATGCCCCCAAATCTTGATGTTGTCTCGTCTCCCTGTCAAGTCCATCAGTCCTGAGTTTTCACTTCTCACATATTTCATTGAATTACCATTTCATCTCCCAACATTGCCCCTCCTGGACCAACCCCCCACCGCACCCCCCCCCCCCCCAAGCCCTGTCCTACAGCTTAGTCACTCCAACTATTGCAATGTACTATGCCCATGCCCCCACCAGTCCCCAACCCCCAGCCTTCCCCACCTTGAGTTTGGCTATGACTGTCATTTAACCCTACTCCTCCAACAGTAATCCAACCATGTCCACCAGTGCCCCCACTTATATGTTGAGTTAGTCCCCTCTGTAATTATTATTCCCTCTGAGTGTCACCATGCAGTTTCCAATCCCCGCAGTTGACTATCTCAATTTCCCAGCCACGCAGTTGCACCTGATAAACCCCTGAAAATTTCATTGAGCTGACCCATATGACCAACAGTGGCCTAACTCCCTCACCAAGTTGGATGGATTGTCGTGACTGATGACTGTTCCGATTGTTGACTGATCCATGTGCGGCTTCCTGACTGATCTACTGCAAATCCCGGGACTGGTTGGTGTTCAACAGAACTGAATGTGGCCCATTCTCCCGACTGCAGTGATACCCACAACCCTGACTGCCCCAAATAGCTAACTAACTCTATCCAAGCCCAAGATTGAAAGCGGGCAATACTCTTGATTTACTGATTTGGCACCCTCTGACTGAATGCTGTGTCCCTCGGCCAGACTGAGAACTACTCCGTTAGACATTGAGATATTTAGTTGAGTGTGTTTGCCGTGTATTGCAAGAGTGACATTAATGTAGCCCAGTATAGAAATATGTACACCCCCTTGACTGATGAGTGCTGACAAGTTTCTTGGCTTTGTAGCTGCATTAAATTGCGAGGCAAGACAAGAGTATAGCCAGCCTTCCCAGACGGTGGCAGCAAAGCACAAACAGGCAAGGCAAGGTAAAGCAATGATGTTGTAAACATCCAAGTCAGCACAAAGTGAGTGAACGCAAAGGTGAGGAGCCCTGATGTGTACCCTGGTCGAATTCAGAAAATAGGTGCTTATCTCAATGCCTGAAGTGTCATGGCGACAACTTTACACTGAAGGTAACTCACTCCAAAGTGAAGCATTGAACTGCACAAATGCATTACAACAGCATCAGAGATGAGCCATGAAGGTGTGGTAATGCTGATATATCTTCAATATTTACCTCTGTTAACTCAATTTGAGGGTAGTCCAAGGCAAATGTTCTGAGAGTTTGGGGTGTGCTGTCTAAGATAAATGCCTGGAGGAGCAAGGGGCAAGCTGGAGTTATCAGGTACTCTGACTTGCATGTCAAGAATTGTCACCATCTAGTTTCTGCCCAATAGCTGAGAGAAAAGGAAACTCTATATAAGTGAAGAATGATTAGGAAATAATAGCATGCTAATGCTTGCAAATGGATGTGATCAGTTCTCTCACTGCTCATGAATGAAATTCTCATTTCACTGTTCAAAATCTGAACTGGATTTTTTTTTCTTGATGTTGAGAATCTCATTTCTACCAATGTCACCCGATTTTCCCAAATAACTTACCAAGACCCACATTGTTCAGGAACTGGAAGATTCCATCCATTGTAGTAATCACGAAATATTCAATCAAAATTATCATAAAATGGCATCAAAAGCAAGCAGAAATCAGAGAGAGTTTCAGGTAGGAATGGCAAATATGGAATTTTATATTTGTGTGCAGCAAATGTTAATTTTCAAACTTGCATGTCATATCCACTTTGCTGCACGGAGATTTGAAATAAAAATGTATAAATTTAAATAATGATCATCCTCTTTAAAATGATGCATGACTTATTTCTACATTAATATACAGGAAGTAATATTGTCAGGGATGAATTTCTAAATTGCAAATAACTTCTCCAAATCACTGAAGCAAAACCCAAACTCCATTAAACATATACTTCTTGGAACCTTGCTGTCACAGTATGCAGTATTGCAATATTAGATTCTGGCAAGAACACTGACAGAGCAATTTTACTGGTGTGATGGAAGAGCCTGTCAGCTCCTGTGGCCTGATTTTCAGTTTTTCACTTGAAATAATTTCACTGGGTCAGATTAAAAACTGCGTGCATCGCAGCAACAATTGCAGCCTTGAATATTTGCTTCTTCAATTAAACAGCCTAAATGATATTCAACTTCTGACGAGTGAGGTACTTTCGGATGGAGATCTGTGCAAAGTAATTACATGCTCAACTTTTCATGGAGCAAATTACTAAGAACCTCCTCTCCCCTATGTCAGGACAATTTAAATTTTAATTACATTCAAATAGACAGAAATGATAAATGAAACAAAAGTTCAGCTGTTTGAGAGAGCAGCATGTTGTCTATTCCTTTGACATTCACCCACACAATAACAGAACTACAAGCTTTGCAGCCTTCTTAGAAATGTTTAGAAAAACAGTATGATAATGATCACTAAATGTATTTAAGTGATGTTGGTTGATAAATTCTGGCCAGAATGCAGGGGGAATCCTTGATTTCTCTTTGAATTTTGGCAATAGACTTTCTATGTCCAACACAGAGATTGACATTGTTTCACAAAGGACAGTGCAGCACTCTGGACACTGGAGTTCCAGCATCAATTTTAAGCTCAATGCCCTGGAAGGTATCATTAAGCCTCATAATCTCTACTGAAGGTGATGATTAATATTGATGGTGGTGATAGGGAGGGGGTAGGGGAGGAGGTGGTGATTCCAAATGGACTAGGTCCAGGTTTTCCTTTTTGGTTTGAAATACTAGTAAGCTACACCTGCCAACCATTGCTCCTGAACAATTCCAACATCAACCCACTCCCCCAAGAATATGAGATCAATGAGTTAGCTCATTGGTCTTCTGGAAAAAGTTCAGACACAGATCACCAGCGAAGGAATGGAAGAAATCCCAACAATGCTACAGCAACAGATGTGGTAGCTTATCCTTATGTTACCCTTTGTATTACTGTTGGTAGATTTCTTCATCTACATCTCCAAGTTGTCCCCTCAGCTTTCACCTCTTTCTCCCTCCATCATTTCCCTGTGTCCACAATTAGTCATTGCCATCCCTAACAGCCACCTGCTGATGAACTGGATGAGTGCCCCATTTTGCTCACTTCCAATGGGATCATTGTCATTCGCAAAATTAATAAAGTATCAAATCTACTGGAACTCGTCCTTTGCAGAGCAGAGGAGCCTGCTGTGGAGTGGAGGAGTCAAGGTGGGCAGTGCTGAGGGAATGAGAGAAACTGAAGCAACAAGGAGAGATAAACTTGATTTACGTTGATCCTTACTCAGCAAACACATTGAGCTGGCGCCTAAATATTACAGGTTAGCATGAACGTTTGAACCTCAACCGCAGAAAAATCATACAATAGAATCCCAACAGTGCAAAAACAGGCGAATCAGCTTGTCATGTCTGCACCAAGCCCCCTCCCAAAGAGGATTCCACCCCATCCCTCTAACGCCTGCATGTTTTTTTTTGTCATGGCCATCGTTCAGTTGTGGGAGTAAACCCGAAGCTCCTGGAGGAAACCCACACAGACACAGGGACTTGATTCAGATCACCAATTAACATTCTAAATTCCAGGCAAAGCAGTCTCACTATGTGCAATCTCTCCTCATAATTTAACCCCTGAAATCCAGGTCTCGTTCTTGTAAACCTACATCGTATTGCCTCCAAGGCTAGAAAAAAGTCCTACTGTGTGTTATTTCACGTAATCATCAACACTTTCTACCATGCTGCCTAACTTTGTGTCGTCAGCAAATTTGGATATGTGACTTTCTACTCTATTATTCAAGTTGTTAATACATAATTTGAATAATTGAGGCACATCCTGCCAATTTGAGTACCTACCCATTATCAGAATACTTACTTTCTGTTGCCTGCCGCTCAACCAGTTTCTGGGTCATGTCAGTAACTTGCCCTCAGTTCCATGGGCTTCTACCTTAGTTAACAGTCTCTTGTGTGGGACTTTATCAAATGCATTCTGCAAGTCCATATAAACAACATCCATAGACATTCACCTGTCCACTACCATAGTTATCTCTGAAAAAAAAACAATGGGTTTGTCAGACATAACCATGTATCCATGTCGGCTCTCCCTGATTAACTAGAAATTTTCAAGTTACCCCATTCATGAATATACACTCTGACAATTTCCCCGTTGCAGATGTTATGTCTGCAAATCCCTCATTTTCCTCTTTTGCCTTTCTTAAAAAGCAACGTCCCTTGTGCAAATTTCCAGTCCCGAGGCCGGTCTGCATAGCTTGGGAACTCTGAAGGATTATACTTAGGGTTTCTACAATGTGCTCGCCTACTTCCTTTAATACCCTCAGATGGAAACCTTCAAGCTTCAAAAGAAATATCATGTTAACTTGTTTCCAACTTCTTCGTATCCAATGGCTCCACCAACAACTATTGCCTATAGCATAAAAAAACTAATTCTTTTCAATACATCAGGATAATTCCTACATCTGCCAGTGTACTTCTATTTCATTTTGAGCACTTTTAGATTCTCTAAGATTCCCCTCGCTTACATCTAGTCCCATTAATTTAGTTTAGAGTACTTTAGTTATTGTGACTTGGGGAAAGGCTGTTCATGTTCACTTAGAGTGAAAATTTGAACAATCAGCCCTATTTCCAGTTTTTATACTTTCCACCTTTTCTCTGATTGCTTTCTTATTGTCAACTACTGCTAACATTTCTCAGGTAATGTTTCATTTGGGCCATAACAATGGGCAATCTGATTCACTCACTTCCATTCTAAGATCAATTGAATGTTTTGGAACATTCCAGAAAGACTACTGCAGATCAGAGCTGATCATCAGTACAAGGTCTTCAGCAGATAAAATGTCTGCTCACTGGACAATATTTCATCCTTGATCTGAATTTAGCATCTTTAGGTTCCCAACTTGCCTCATCTTACAGAAAAAAAGGTATTCAGTATCCTGATTAACTTTGATTATATATCTCTTATTCTGTTCAGTTGTATTGCCTCTGTCAAATTATGGTCCATTCAAATTTATTTTCACACAAATGTTAATAATGTTAGTAAATAGCATTGCCAACAAATTTCCTACACTTCAATATACTTGATGAAACACTGCGAAGAGTACACAGAAAATTAGATTAGATTAGATTACTTACAGTGTGGAAACAGGCCCTTTGGCCCAACAAGTCCACACCGACCCGCCGAAGCGCAACCCACACCATACCCCTAACCTAACACTACGGGCAATTTAGCATGGCCAATTCACCTGACCTGCACATCTTTGGACTGTGGGAGGAAACCGGAGCACCCGGAGGAAACCCACGCAGACACGGGGAGAACGTGCAAACTCCACACAGTCAGTCGCGGGAATTGAACCTGGGTCTCTGGCGCTGTGAGGCAGCAGTGCTAACCACTGTGCTACGATGCCGCCCACTTGCCATCATTATCAGTATTTTGTGGACAATTGTGTTATGCTAAATTGCATTTTAATTTTTGTCAGCTTTGGTCTCCAACTTCTGCCTGATGGCACTATTTGCATAACATCTCACCAATTTGCATGTTGCTCTTTTCTTCATGGTGATTGATGTATTTTGTGTTTTTTGATATTTAGCCATGTAACATATACCACAGAGAGTCAGCTTCTAATTGAGCCAGATATCTGTGAGTGTATTAACATATAGTTATGGCACAGCAATAAACTGAGCCTGATATCTCTGGCTGAGGGGCAAGACACAAAAAGGCATCAAAGTGGGCTTAAAGTGAAAGAGCACTAAGGGAGCAAGTGAAAAGTCCCGAGATGTAGCCTGGTCCAGTCCATGGGCTGGGTGTGTTCCTTGAACTCAGTGTCCCCCTTGCTGCAGCTTTACAGTAATAACTAACATTGTGCCCCGAGGTGTAGCATTGAAGTGCAAAAGTGTGGATTAGAGATGAGCCAATAGGGTTCTTGGAGGCTGGCACATGTTGGAGCCAAACCCCCTGTGGACGTGGGATGGATATAGTCAGTGCCCATGGAGCATGCTCTGTGATATTGATGCATGATATCCCACATGGAGACTCTTTGGATCAAGCAGCAAGCTGAACACTCCAGGTCCTTCCTCTGGACTTTTGATATAGAGAATTCTCAGCATCTGGTTTACTGATAATGAGTGGTATTCTGGAAATACTAATGGGGTGAGGTGCACAGTTAAGAAGGTTGTTACAAGCAATATTCCCCCTCACTCCGAAAGGCTTATGCCCGAAACGTCGATTCTCCTGTTCCTTGAATGCTGCCTGACCTGCTGCGCTTTTCCAGCAACACATTTGCAGTTCTATGGATTAATAGTCCAGCAATAATACCAGAGGCCATCACCTCTCTTAAATGGAAAGGTCTTTTAAAGATGATGCCAGTACAAGGAATGTCGGTTCATTCAGGAAGATCCTGGATGTCAACTTGTCGACGAATAGAAAAAGTGCTTTTCTATCCACCTTGAATTCCTCAAAATCTTATACATCTCTGTCAGGTTCCCCCTCAATCTTCACTGGTCCAAGGAAAACAACCTTAGCCTATCCAATCAGCCTTTCCTCATAACTTAGATCCTGCAGGAATATCAGACAAGAGGGGCACGCCAGATTCAGGGAGTTAATGAGGTGTGTTTGGTAAGATGTGGGCCCCATAGAAAGAAACTCTCCATGAAATTCGACAAAACCAAAAGTCCACTAAAGAAATCACAATATTCAGCTCATTATATCCCTGATTGACTGGCTGACGAACTGATGAACCAGCAGGCTGACTACCAATTGAATGTACGGAGACTAAGTACCTTTTGTACTCAAGTGTTACATGTTATGATATCATCTAGCTATCTTAAAGCTATAGTGACTTCAGAGAGCTGTGTAATAGTACAACAATGATACTGTGGCAACATTCCCCTACTCTCATTTTGGGAAGTCAGATTGATGTATTGGCTTCTGGTTAGTTTTAAACTCTTTTATTCAAATTTTAGCAAACTGTCCATAAGAATAGTAATCCTCTTATAAGAGTCTTGTTTCCGATCATACAAATCCATTGGATGAGAAAAGGTCAGCTAGTCTTTTTAGATTGTCCCACATGTTCTTTATTCTTTCATGGTATGTGGGCATCACTGGTTGGGCCCTCCCTAATTGTCCTGGAACCGAGTGGCTTTCTAGTCCATTCCATGGGTAATTAAGAGTCAGCCACATTACTATGTGCCTGGAGTCACATGTAGACCAGACCATGGATGGCAGATTTCCTTCCTTAAAGTATATCAGTGAAGCAGATGGGTTTATATTATAATCAACAATAGTTTCATGGTCATGACAAGTACAGGTTTATTCATTGAATACATCTCCGTCTAACTGCCATGTTGTGACTTCAACCCCTTTTCCCAGCACATCAACCTGGGCTTTTCGATTGCTACTCCCTGAACTGTCTCCAATGACTCCATAACTGTCTGTTTAAATAAAGCAACTAAAACTGCTCACAGCACTCCAGATGTGGTTTCACCAGCACCTTGTACAGTTGCAGTAAGACTTCCCTACTCTTAAAGTCCAACCCCCTTTGAAATAAGGGCCAACATTCCATTAGCTTTCCTGAATGTCTGTTTTCTTTCTTTTTGTGTGTGTACAAGTACCCAAAAGTTGCAGCTTTCTGCAGGTTTTCTCCATTTAAATAATATTCTGTTCTTTTATTCTCCCTTCCAAAATAAACAACTTTGCATTTTCCCACATTATATTCCATTTGCTGACTTTTTGCTTACTTAACCTATTAATATTTCTCTGTAAACCGTTGTATCGCTCTCATAACTTGCCTGTCCACTTATTTTAGTGCTGTCTGAAAATTTGGCTACAGTCGATTCACTTCCCTCCTCCAAGTCATTAATATCTATTGTAAACAGTTGTGGTTCCAGCACCAATCCTTATAGAGCCCCAATGGTCGTATGTCATCAACCTAGAAAAGAATCCCTTATCCCCATTTTGTTTCCTGTCCATTAGCCAATGCTCTATCCATACCAATATGTCACCTCCAACACTGTGGGCGTTCTCGAAGTCTAAACACAACATATCTACTGATTCTCCTCTAGCCACTCTGGTTGAGGCTTCCTGAAAATACTCTAATAAATTAGTCAGACACTGTTTCCCTTTCATGAAGCCACGCTTGATTAGATTATAATTTTCCAAATGTCCTGCTCTTAATTCCTTACTGATTGATTCCAACAATAGATGTCAGGCTAATCAACTTATAGTTACCCACTTTCTGCCTCCCTATCTTTTTGAATAGGGGTGTCACATCAACAGTTGAGTCATTGAGAGTCATAGAGATGTACAGCATGGAAACAGACCCTTCGGTCCAACCCGTCCATGCCGACTAGATATCCCAACCAAATCTAGTCCCACCTGCCAGCACCCATCCCATATCCCTCCAAACCCTTACTATACCCATCCAGTTGCCTCTTAAATGTTGCAATTGCACCAGCCTCCACCACATCCTCTGGAAGCTCATTCCATACACGTACCACCCTCTGCATGAAACAGTTGCCCCTTAGGTCTCTTTTATATCTTTTCCCTCTCACCCTAAACCTATGCCCTCTAGTTTGGACTCCCCGACCCCAGGGAAAAGACTTTGCCTATTTACCCTATCCATGCCCCTCATAATTTTGTAAACCTCTATAAGGTCATCCCTCAGCCTCTGACGCTCCAGGGAAAACAGCCCCAGCCTGTTCAGCCTCTTCCTGTAGCTCAAATCCTTCAACCCTCGCAACATCCTTATAAATCTTTTCTGAACCCTTTCAAGTTTCACAACATCTTTCCGATAGGAAGGTGACCAGAATTGCACGCAATATTCCAAAAGTGACCTAACCAATGTCCTGTACAGCCGCAACATGACCTCCCAACTCCTGTATTCAATACTCTGACCAATAAAGGAAAGCATACCAAATGCCTTCTTCACCATCCTATCTACCTGCAACTCCACTTTCAAGGAGCTATGCACCTGCACTCCAAGGTCTCATTGTTCAGCAACACTCCCTAGAACTTTGTGTATAAGTCCTGCTGAGATTTCCTTTCCCAAAATGCAGCACCTTGCATTTATCTGAATTAAACTCCAAAATTTCATTCCCCACAGTGTGGAAACAGGCCCTTTGCTGAAAATGTGTTGCTGGAAAAGCGGAGCAGGTCAGGCAGCATCCAGGGAACAGGAGAATCGACATTTCGGGCATTTCAGGAATCCTGAAGAAGGGCTTATGCCCGAAACGTCGATTCTCCTGTTCCCTGGATGCTGCCTGACCTGCTGCGCTTTTCCAGCAACACATTTTCAGCTCTGATCTCCAGCATCTGCAGACCTCACTTTCTCCTCAAACAGGCCCTTTGGCCCAACAAGTCCACACCGACCCTCCAAGACCCATGCCCCTGCACCTAACAATTCACCTAACCTGCACATCATTGGACTGTGGGAGCACGCAGAGGAAACCCGCGCAGACACGGGAAGAATGTGCAAACTCCACACAGACAGTTGCCACGGGAATTGAACCCGGGTCCCTGGCACTGTGAGACAGCAGTGCAAACCACTGGGCCACCACACTGCCCCAGTTTCCAATCCTCTGATACTTCTCCAGAATTCAATTACTTTTGGAAAATTACAACCAATTCATCAACTACTTCTTTCAGGATGCGAGGATGCAAGCAATCAGGGCCAGGGGACTTTGTCTTTAGTCCCAGTAGTTGGAGTAGAAGCCAAATTGTTACATAAGAAAAATAGCAAAATAACAAAGATGGAATGTACATTAGTCTTTTAATTTACTTCAGATCTATACTCTGCCTTAAATGTGAAATTTAAACTGTGAAATCTATGATTTGTTACTGTATTTGTAATTAGCATATTGTCACAATGCTTCATCATGAACTTTCAAGACAAATAATTATATAATTTGGGAGGCATGTAGCAAATTACCTCAATTTCACACATTTAATCGAACTGCCTGGAAAAATTAATAAGAGAATGAGCAGTATACTAATGCTTTTTGCCCCATGCCTAACCATTTCAGACAGTTGGCATTGTTAAACAATCCATTTCAATTTCATATTAAGCTCAAGATCAAGAATGTAGCAAAAAGGAAATCAAAAACAGCTGTCTGTTTGCTGTTGACGTCAATATCTATAGTCTATTCGTCAAAGCTAAGATTAGCCATTCTTGTTTCCATTGGAAAAAAAAATGAACTCTTTGTGCCAATTTACATTTTCAGACATTTCCATGCTCCTGGTCCTTTATAAGATGCTGTTATCTAACCTTTCATCTAAGAATAGTATGTGTTTACAACTTGTGAAGAAAGGCATGTCATAGTTCAAGATTAGTTCCACATCTCGGGTTGAAGGAGTATAAATTGCTGACATATACTTGATATGTTTAGTCAAAACTTTATTGAGGTGATGAAATAAAGAGAGTTGACTTTACAAATAAAAGTTGAAATTATGGTTAAAATAATGAGAAACTTTAAATAATGGGATGCTGAAAATAATTGTGGATTGCATAATAAATCATTATTCAAAGTAATTTCTTTTAGTTACTGCTCTATTACGTCAAAAACATGATTTCTAAATATATTTTTTCTTATCTCCAATAAGTCATCTTTCAGGGAAAGAACACTGTGATCGACAAAGACTTTTACAATTCTGGAATGTGCGACATTGCTCACTGTGTGAATCAGTGGATGGTAATGTGTTAAAATGCAGTAACTTTGTCTCTCAATAATTAATGTGCATTTAGTGCCATTTAGAAGTTGAATCAATAGAGCAGAATCATTACCCCTTTATAATAATATAATGTTCAGAAATAGATAACCCTCCAGTTTTAGGTAATTTCCTTGTAGGGTTAACAAAATTGGTTAGGTCTGCAAAAAGGCTTGAAAATGAGAATCTACAATTACTCAATGCTTGGTTGCATTGATTCAGACTGTACACAAATTTTGTTCTGCCTGTTCGCATTAATGACTGCAGTGTGCATGCTGTGCTAAATGTGCCTCTAACAGGATGCGCACATAATTTGGGTCCAGATGCATGCTTGATCCTCATGTCAGATATGGTTTTTACCTGCAGGACAGTTGTGAGATGAACAGTACTTGCCACTTTATCAACACAAACATGAATCCTGTTAGGGTCTTGCTGCATGGGTTTTTTTGATTTTTTAGGAATTGTGTGAATGGTACTGAACACTGTGCAATCATCAGCTAAACGTCCTTTATGATGGATAGAGGTTAATGATGAAGCAATGGAAATGGTTGAGGCCAAGACATTACCCTGAGGAATTCTTGCAATGATGGCCTTTGGGCTCAGAAACTTGATTTCCAACAGTCAAGTCATCACAGCCATTAGCTTGCACCACATAAACAGAAGGTGTAGTCAGGCTCCAACAACAAGTGGAACTGTTTCAGAAAAACCAATAAAACTCAAATGAAGCAGTAGGTCAGATAGAGCCTCCCATTGTATCAAATGCACTGCTAGAGGCTTTGGTCTAGAGGATAGAAAGAAGAGAGGTCATTATTCATAGGTGGGCAGATGGATGAATGCCCAATTATGTTCATCTATAAATAAATAACCACAAGATTTCAGTAGAAATTTAGAAACCTAATTGAAGATCAACTAGCCAACAGCCCTGGACATCAAAACATTCAGACACCCAGTAGCATCAGCTTCTATGAGTATAGATTTGTTAATAGTCTTTAACTAGCTAGAAGATAGAACTATTTTCCTTATTACTAAAATGTAAGCTCTTGCACGCTGGAAGACTTGTATCTCTTTGCCTTCATTGATTTGAATTAGAGCCTTATGGTGGCTCTGTGGTTAGCATTGCAGCCTTACAGTATCAGGGACCTGGGTTCATTTTGAAGTACAAGAAAGATGGAAGAAAGTACTTAAATAGAGTTCATCCTCATCAGCCAATATCCCAAACATGGCTCTGCAAGGTCCCTGGTGCGGGCGTACCACAGCCAAGAGTCCCCAATCAAGGCACTGACACTGTTGCAGTCAATAAACTAACCCCATCGAAAGGGTTAATGCTCCGGCCCACTGCAGCTAGGAGCCCCTGTTCTGGAAACCGATACCACCGCAGTCAACAATTGAATACCACAGCCTGACGTTCACGCTCTAGACATACCTACCACCGCCAGGAGTCCTTGCTTTAGACCTACTACAGCCAGGAGTTTATGCTCTAGGCCTACCACTGCCAGGAGTCCATGCTCTAGGCCTACCACAGCCAGGAATTCGCGCTCTAGACTTACCACAGCGAGGAGCCCGCGCTAGGCTGACCACCATCAGGAATCCAGGCACTAGGCCTACCACAGCCAGGAATCCATGCTCAAGGCCTGACAGAGCCAGGAGTTCACGCTCTCGGCCTACCACAGCTAGGAATCCACTCTAGGCTTACCACAGCAAGGAGCCCACGCTAGGCCTATCACCATCAGGAATCCACGCTCTAGGTCTGACACAGCCAGGATTCCCACTCTACCCTCGCTGCAGACAACACCCAACCAACATTCCAGCAGTCCACGCATCAGGGCTATGAAGCCAGGAGTCCCTGCCCACACAGTTCTGGCCTCCCCCGTGATGTCAGGAAGATGAAAGAAAAAGAAGCAGAAGACAAAAAAGAGAGAGGGAGAAAAAGATTGTGGCTAACCTGGAGTGGATGGGCTCAGCCCGAACACTGCCTGCGCCTGGCTTGCTTTAGACCTACTACAGCCAGGAGTTTATGCTCTAGGCCTACCACAGCCAGGAGTCCATGCTCTAGGCCTACCACAGCCAGGAATTCGCGCTCTAGACTTACCACAGTGAGGAGCCCGCGCTAGGCTGACCACCATCAGGAATCCAGGCTCTAGGCCTACCACAGCCAGGAATACATGCTCGAGGCCTGACAGAGCCAGGAGTTCACGCTCTAGGCCTACCACAGCTAGGAATCCACTCTAGGCTTACCACAGCAAGGAGCCCACGCGAGGCCTACCACCATCAGGAATCCACGCTCTAGGCCTGACACAGCCAGGATTCCCACTCTACCCTCGCTGCAGACAACACCCAGCCAACATTCCAGCAGTCCACGCATCAGGGCTATGAAGCCAGGAGTCCCTGCCCACACAGTTCTGGCCTCCCCCGTGATGTCAGGAAGATGAAAGAAAAAGAAGCAGAAGACAAAAAAGAGAGAGGGAGAAAAAGATTGTGGCTAACCTGGAGTGGATGGGCTCAGCCCGAACACTGCCTGCGCCTGGCTCACCTGGGTGTGACTGGCTCGTCCTGGCATTGCTGTCGTTGCCTCCGGAGACCTCCTCCTTCACCTGCCACTCTCCAGGCTTTAAAGCAAAGACAAAGAAGAAAGAAAGAGCTGAAGTAAAAACAAGAAAACTAAGAAAAGTAAGAAAGCAGACGGAAGCAGACAAGCCGCGGTCTCAGCACTGCTACTCTGTTGCCATCATATACTAAAAGGCTGCTAGTTTATCACAATTATGATTATCCCCTATGGAAACAACTTTTATTAACTAGATTCCCTTCGGCATTCTGCTTTAAACAAGAACTAGTGCCAGAGAAATAGTTCTATTTAACAGTTATTTTTCTTCATCCTCTTCTGCTCCAGTTTTCTGTTGTATATACTTCTGTTGCACATGCTTCCTTAGGATCAGTGGACTTTCTGTTATTTATTTTTCTTCACGGAACAATTCTTGTGGTATTGCCATCTTATTTGCAATTATTTTGGAATCGCTAATGTAACAACAACCTCAAATTCTTATTTTGCATGTTTTTGTATACACTTCTTAGAAAATCTTCTAAGCCATAGATGTCGGTATGTCAGCAGATGATAGTTTATTTTGGTCTTTGCAGTTGTGCATCCATTTAAGGGTACACACCATTTGATGGCTGTACATATCAACAGGACATTGGAACAAATTCCAATCCAGGAATAATTCAGTCAACCTCAACCAGAGTGACAGTACTAGTGTCACAGTGGATTAGTCCTGAATAAGATAGGGGAGAAATCAGGATGCCACACATGTTTACTATGACTTGTATTGAAAACTGAATAATGACCATGCACTTGTGATGGTTCAATAGTAGAATATCTACTAGCTGGATATCTACCTGCTATTGGGGTAATTCTCACCATATACCAACAGCAATGGACTGGATTCCATCCGTCCAGCTCAATTTTCAAGGAGGGCCCTCTAGCAGCTATGGCCACTCCTGCACCAATGGTACATTTGCCTTTGCCAATCCTACGCTCACTGCTGTGTGATCCCGGTACCCCAAGTCTCCACTTTCAGATGGAGAGAATGTCATCCATTCATTGCATCCTATTCTTCCAGGCATTGTCCCAGTACTGATTGCCAACCCCTTGGAAAATGTAGCATTACACTAGACCATAAAAATGTGGGAGGCGATGACAAAGCAGTATTATCATTGGACTATTAATCCAGAAAGTCAGCTAATGGTCTGGGGACACTGGTTTGAATCCCACCATGGCAGATGGTGGAATTCAAATTCAATAAAATAGAAATCTGGAATTAAGAATCTACTGATAACCATGAAATTATTGTCATTTGTCAGGAAAAAAAACAGGTCTGGTTCACTAATGTCCTTCAGGGAAGGAAATCTGTCATCCTCACTGAGTCTGGCCTACATGTGACCCCAGACTAACGGCAATGTGGTTGACTTGATTCTCAATTGCCTTCTGAAATGGCCTAGTAAGCAATTCAGTTGTTCTAATTGCTACAAAGTTTCACCACAAACCTTCCCAAGGGTAACTAGGGGTCTGCAATAAATGCTGACCAGTCGGCAACCCACAAATGAATAAATAAATAAAGATTCCTCTCCTTCAAACCCATCATAGGGTAAGCCACGAGAATAAAAAAAATCCGGCCTGATGATTTAATAATAGCAGTCATTATTCTTCTGAAGGAAGAAAATCCTAGCACTCCAAAATTAGATTGTTCTGTAAATATCCCTGATGGAGCAGAATTATGTTCAACCCCTGACTTATATTTGGCAGGATGAGGGACAATACTATAGTCTCCAATTCAGGTAAATCTTACACTGATTTGGTGCTGGGTGTACTGTCCAGCTAAATCATTCGCTAATGCAATAGTACTCCCAACATAAAACGTTATTTATTACTTCTTGTTACATTTGCGTCAATGCTCACAGTTTATGGAGTCACTTAATCAAAAACAGAATTGCATTTATCTGCCTTTGAAATCAACTTTGACATTGCGATGTTGTAATAAACAGCATTTTATTCTTATGTTGCTACTCCAAGTTCTTCTGTGCCTGACTAGAATTGGAGGATTTCTGAAGAAGCAAGTGAATTTTAATGTTCAACTCATTTTCTAAAAGGATAAAACCATGGTGCCTTTCGATTGGTCTTGTCATTAATTAGAATACACCTGAAATCTGAGTGCAACTAATTCCGTTGAATCAGTATTTGGAAGGTAACGATATCATGCTGGGAAAGTTGGAACAGAATCATATATCCCAACTTGATTTATAAACTTTGCAAGATTTCGGCTGCGACCAGAGCTCAAGAAAAAGTAGTGACAAAAGAAGCAGAGGTCAAAGATAACAGTGATTGAGTGCAGGAGAGTTAAGAGGAGTAGAAATGGATAGAGAGAGAGAGAGAGCGCTGTGAAAGTGGGATTAGTGCCTGAAATTAAGGGTGATTAAAACAGTTGGAATGGAGAGAGAAATAAATGGTATCAGCAATTTGGAGGAGCAGGGATAAGTGGTACACTTTTATCAGTCCTGTCATTTCACAGCAAAACTGAGAGGAAGGGAAGAGGAATCAGCACCAAGGCTGTAGGCTGAGGAGCTTCCATTCCAAGCCCTCCATGCCAGAGGTAAGGGTAAGAGCTGGCTGCGTGGCAGCAGTATTTAGCCAATTTGTATATGTCAGTGCCACCGTGGAGGGCAGACTGGGAACACTGGCGGGATCGAGAAGGATGGCACTGGAAAAGCATAGCAGGTCAGGCAGCATCTGAGGAGCAGCAGAGTTGACATTTCAGGCATAAGCCCTTTTTCAAGAATGGGGGATATCTGGGTGCACCACTGATAGATGACAAAGTCCAACAGATGCCTGCAGATGGTGACCAAGGGGATCACAACGTTGTTTACTGCCAACTGACTGCACCCTCACCCCCAACGGCATCACAGCAGCCAATCACATGGGAGCACTTCTCCTATAGGCCAGTGGACCAGCAGCTGGAGCCATAGTCACGTTAACAACATTGCAACATCTTCAGAGGACCGCTCAAGAGAACCCCTGGTAACAGCACCCACTTAATCCAATGGGGCTGTTGTCTGTCCAAAGTCGCACACACTGACTGGGGTTGATGGCTTGAGAAATTGTTTGCTTTCCTTAACTGAGTGATGAATGAGGAGGCAGCCATTTAGGAGCCTGTCTCCAAGAAGAGTTAAACTGCAGGGAAGGTGATCAATGTGATCATGATACAATGATGTAAAAACAATGACTGCAGATGCTGGAAACCAGATATGATGTCACACGCTCAGTGACTTCTGCCCCCTGCCGTGTTTGCCACCACTTTCGCCCCCACCAACGCCAGTCACCTGCATCCTGCTGACATGCCCCCACCGTCACCATCCCCACTCCCCAGAACCCTGAGGGGAACACCACC
>NC_057716.1:10638631-10652826 GCF_004010195.1 Chiloscyllium plagiosum | reverse complement strand
ACTCTATGCTACTTTCTCCCTACCCCCACCCTCCTTTCATTTATCTCTCAAACCTTCAGGCTCTCTGCCTGTATTCCTGATGAAGGGCTTTTGCCCAAAATGTTGATTTTCCTGCTCCTTGGATACTATCTGACCTGCTGTGCTTTTCCAGCACCACTCTAATCCAGAATCATGACACAATGATGCAGGAGGCCATTCAAGTCTGGTGGTAAAAAGGAGTGTGGTAGTGGTACAGGATAGCATAGTCTGGGGGACAGATACAATACAATCTGCAATCAATCCACCTCCTGCACAAAAATCTGTCACTTGGAATCTAAACAAATCGAGAGATATGGAGATTGGTTAGTGATGTGGATTTGAGATCAAATGTCAGCATTGAGCAGTTTCAAGGATCTGAATGAAGAACTTTTATCTTTCATGTTCTAAAAGCCTCCTATTCTATTGCAAATGAATGATATCCTGAATTTAATACAGCCAAACATTTTGCTATAAACCAAATCAAGAAATTTCTGTCGAAACATTATCAAGAGAAGTTACCTGCTTCTCTATTCTCTTGAGCACACAGCAGCACTTCAAATTTGATTAGATAAATTTCTTCTTCATGTATAACTTTGAAACTTTTTTTTAAAATGTTCGCACAAGGATATTGCTTGCTAATGGTGCTGCATTAAGACTGCTTATGGTAATGAGCTCAATATCACAGCTTGAGAGCTATAAATAGCACTTGGGTAATGCAAAACAGTCATTAGAGTAATAGATTACAACACATTTCTGACCCTTGGATATAGAATCCATGTGTGCATGAATTAGAGTTTGTTAAGCAAAGCCTTAAGTATTCTCAGGTGGATTTCCTTTATTGTAGAAGAGGTTACGTCTGGAGGGATTTGGTAGCTGCTTGATATCTTTCTGTCTGACACCTATTGATCCTCATCGCGGCATGGTCTGATCATTAGCTGCAAGGACAGACAGAAGTTAAACCATCTGAATCCACCGAGGCCAGAAGTATTTAAGATTTAACATTAGCAATTTATCGGCATACAAAAACATACAATTTATTTCCAGCTGTAATATTGTGAGAAAAGCACAACTCAGTTACTCATTAAAACGTCTTAACAAATGCATTAAGTGTCACATTAAAATGTTAGTAAAATCTTTCTAGGGATTCCAAACCTACAGTGTTGAACATTCATATTTGAGTCTAACGTTACCCAAGAAAGGTTTTCCCCTTCAAAGAATTTTTTTGAACTTTAAATTAAGGTTTTACATGAGTCAACTCATTTTCAACATTAGATTTGCTTCTGTCACTGCTTGACTGCTTTCCACTTTTTGTTGCCCCAATCAACTTACTTTTGGTTGTCATTTATATGCATGGTTTAGACGAGGAAACTGAAAGCATGGTTAGTAAGTTTGCAGTTGACACCAAGATTGGTGGTATAGTTGACAGTGAAGAAGAGGTCTGTGATTACAAATTGGGTCGATGGGCTGCAGAGTGGCTGATCGAGTGTAATTTGGATAAATGTGAGGTATCGCATTTTGGCAAAACAAACAAAGGCAAGAATGATACAACTAAAAGTAAGGCCTTGGGCAATGTGGTAGAACAGAGAGTCCTACAGTTCAAGTATATCATTCTTTCATGTTTGCATCCCATTTGATAAAGGAGATGCTTAACATGCTTGTCTCCAGGGCTCAGAATTTTGGGTATAGGAAATGGGACGTTAAGTTGAAGTTGTACAGGACGTTGGTGAGGCCTGTTCTGGAGTACTGCATCCAGTTCTGGTTTCCCTGTTTTGGGAAAGGTATTATTAAGATGGAGAGGATGAAGAAGAAATTTACCAGGATGTTGCCAGGAATGGAGAGTTTGAGTTCTAAGGAGTGACTTGATAGTCTGAGTCATTTTTCACTAGGTTGAGGGCTGACTTTGTAGAGGTCTATGAAATAATGAACGGTAAGGATAAGGTGAATTTCAGGTGTCTTTTCCATTGGATGGGGAATTTCAAGTCTGGAGATAGATTTTTAAGGTGAGAGGAGAAAGATTTAAAACAGACATTAGGGGCAATTGTTTTAGATAGCGAGTTGTTCATGTGTGGAATGAACCTCCTGAGGAAGTGGTGGATGCAGGTACACCTAATTTAAAAAACGTTTAGGTAAGTACATGAATAAGAAATGTTTGGAGGGATATGGGCCAAGTAGGGCAGGCAGGATTAGTTTAGTTTGGGGTTATGCTTGGCATGGATTGGTTGGACCGAAGGGTCTGTTTCTGTGCTGTATGACTCTATAACTCGATGACTGCATAACTCAGGCTTCCTTATGCTTTTTATGCCTTCCCCAACCTTTGCCTATTATGACTTTATCTCCGAAGACCACCAAAGTCAAACATACACATACAATAAGGATGTCAAGCTATTACAAGTGTTGCAGAAGAGATTTATTCTAATTGTGTCAGGTAAGGGGCAACCTTAGTTATTTAAAAAGGCTAGACATCATTGGATCATTCCTACAGTGACTACACCTCAAAAGTAAAAAAGAGTGCCAACTTCTGTTTTGAATTTAGGACACATAGGGGATACTCCTTCCTTAAATTTTTCAAGCCGTTCAGGTGCTATATGAGCCCTGTGGAATATCTTTATTTGAATAGCTTGAGTTCTATTACAAATAGAGATCTTTCTGGCATTTTCCCAGATGCCCTCCCATATTTCTAAAGAGATTTCTAACCCCAATTCTTGGTTCCATGTTTTAAATAATCGTTCCATGTCTTTCAATACCTCATTATATAATGAGTGATAAAGAGGGCGGCTCCATCAGCCATAGCACTCTCCTTTCCCTATCCGATTTGTAAGGATTGCCTATCAATGTGGTCTTCTTCTGTATATAATCTCGTGTTTGGAAATACCGAAAAAGGTCCCCGTTAGGCAGTCCAAACTTCTGGTGCAATTGCTCAAAAGACATCATAACCTCCCCATCGAACAGGTCCCTCAAGCAGGAGATACCTCTGGACTTCCAAGTTTTAAATGTACTGTCTGTCAGCCCTGGCTGAAATCCCGATGCTCCCACTATAGGAGTATAAGGGGAGGTTTTTTTGCAGGTTACCCTCATCTTGTTGCATTATCCTCCAGGCTTTAATTGTATTTAATGCAATAGGGTTTTTGCAATAGTCCATAATAGCTCTCATCTTATCCATAAATAAAAGATTGATGAGGGGACACTTTGCTTGGGATGTCTCAATGTCTAACCAAATTGATTGTGGGTCACAAGAGACCCAACCAGCCACATAGGATAATAAGGAGCTCAATTGATACCTCCTAAAGTCTGGAAAATCCAGTCCTCCCCTTGCCAGTGGAAGCTGCAGCTTTTCTGATTTGATAAGGGGCCGTCTCTGATTCCAGATAAAGAAACTAAGCCAGCCATGGAGCTAATGCAATGCCAGTCTCGGCAACATCAGAGGGAGCAATCTCTTAGGATATAGAAGACAAGGTAGAATATTCATTTTAACTAGGGCTACTCTGCCCAGCCAGGATATTGGGAGATCTCCCCAGCATTAAAGGTCTTGCCTTATTTTCTCTAATAGGTGCACAAAATTGGCTTTATACAGCTGACCAAATACTGGGGTGATAAAAATACCTAAGTATAGAAAACCTTCCAGCGACCACCGAAATGGAAAACAAGATCCGTCTGATAAGTTCTATGGACGTGCCATAAGATCCGCTGGTTTTGGGATAGAGTAGCGAATGCCTTGACAGAGATCTTGGGTACGGAGATTAGATTGGATTCAGTGTCTCTACTGTTGGGTGTTCAGATTTCCCCTCCCTGGACGTGCACGGGAGGGAACTATTTTCCATTCTCTCCTTTTGTGCAAGGAAAAATATTTTAGTGAATTGGGCAGCTGAAGGCCCTCCAGGACTTTCGAACTGGCACAGAATAGTCATGGAATATATCCCCCTTGACTTCTTCACAAATATGATGCACCAATAAACTGAATTATTCTATAAAATATGGCAGCCCTTTCTGAACTATATCGACACAGATATTTTGGCCATATTGCCAGGGCTATTGTCTGGCTGTGGTAATGGTTCTGGCTGGACTGGGGACCCCCAGGAGGAGGAATCCCACATAAATACGGGTTTCATTATGACTTGATGTAAATCTATTTTGAGCATGTACTAAGTTATTTAATTATTCTGTTGTTTATTGCTAGTAATGTATGATATCCTATTTTTATGTTTTGGTTGTTTATAGGATAGATCAGTGGTTAGTTGGGTTTTTCTCTTTTTTTTGTTTCGGTTATTATTGATTTCTTATCTTTTTTCTTATTTATTTAATTTTATATTGATGTTTATACTTGTTTGTATTACTTTTGTAATTTTGTAAAAAAATCTTTAAAAATTTCCTTTTCTTCAATAAAAATACCTATTTAAAAAAAGTAAAAAAAGAGAAAATGCTGATGAAACTCAGCAAGTCTGTCAGCATTTGTGGAAAGAAAACAGTTAATATTTTGCATTCATAATAACCTTTCTTCAGAACCCCTCAAAAATACATTATTGTCTATAAAGCTCTATGAGATGTGTGATAGTTGTGAAAGGCATAATGCAAAAGTGCGAAATAGTTTTTCTTTCTTTGAGAAGGGAAGATTAAAGGGAAATAGTGGTATCAAAGTCATGATGCATTTTGATAGGAGTCAAGGATAAACTGCTTCCACTGGCTGGAGGAGTGGTAGCAAAAAAGAGCAAATGAGGAGATGGATAAGGAATGAGTTTCATGCAGTAAATTGTTACGATCTAGTATGTGCTACCTAGAAGGTTACTGTAAGTTAATCTATAACTGACTTTTATATGGCATTAGTTAAGTACTTGAAAAGGATAGATTTACTGCACCATGGGGAAAGGATAGAAAATTGGCTAATTAGATAGCTCTTTCCGAAGGACACAGTGGGTCTAATGATCTCTGTGCTGTAAGATTCTATGATGCTATGATTTCACGTGATAATTTATTTATATTTTCTACCTGACATTTGCTATATAATCAACATTTTTTTTGGTTCTTTTCCTTACATTTCTGCCCTTATTTCTCTACATTTTCCAAACTTACTGAAATTGTTGCTATTCCTCCAAACCTTCATTCGGACAAAGTTCATTAATTGCTTCTCCTGCTTATAGACAAAGACTAATTGTTTATTTTCAGAATTGTCTGTTGTAATTTGAAATTTAATCCAATAAATCTTTAAAATTTATGAAATGTCTTTGAGCAGATTTTTCCCAAGCCTTCAGCAATGAGAATCATGGGAAAATACCGCAAGAATGAAAATACCTGATTTTCAGTGTTAAGAAGAAGCTTCCAATTTTCCCATTAAAGATTAAACAGCAAATTCTTAATCTCACTAATGAAAAGTGTCTACTTTATTCTCATTTGTTTGCATTCATTATTAGTTAATCTCAACTTATTTACATACAGTCCGTGATTCTCCCATGCACTGCTGAGAAACTGTAGACAGACAATTCCTGACTTTCTGCTGGAATGAGGAAAAAGAAGAGATTGAGTGTGGTGAAAATGTACAGAAGAATTGTTGGTGGTGGTGCAGGAGCAGCAGAGATGGTGAGGTGCCCCAATGTTACAGTAGGAAGTGGTGGTGCTGGTGGTGTACAGGTAGAGTTAGTAGTTAAAGAGGATGAGGTGGATGAGAACCAATGAGTGAGGATGTTGCGTGCAGTAGTGAGGCCGGCAGTCCAACTGTTGGTGAGATTTGTGTGCAGTAGTAAAGCTACAGTAAATGTGAAGTACCAGAAAAAATATAGCAACACTTGTCACTGTGTAGCACAGAAGATCATGATCCTTCTTCCTCATTGCTTGGTTTTTCTTTAAGTATACAAAATAGCATTGACCTGGGCTGGAGTCTGTGTCTAGATTGGCTAAGACTGGCACTGTGATTTCTTTTAGTGGTCCATTGGAAAACAGATGTCTACTATCCCTCATCCCCATTCCTTCCCTTTTTCTGAAATGGCAGGGATCACTTGTGACATCTCATTGCCACAAATGGTTGAACAGTAGACTATGAAGGGCAGCTCCTAGCTTACGGTGTTTGAAGTGGTACCAAGTTGGGTTTAAATATAGCACCAGCAGAACAATTGGCACACTGTCTCAGCATCAGTGAGCACGACTGGACAGAGAGGGCGCTTTCGAAACTGGATGCATAATTAACAAGGTGAGCATCGGAAGACTGTGTGAGAAAATTTGCCAAGTTAGGAAGCTCCCCGAAAAAATCACCCAGGCACAAAATGGGAAAATTCAACCCATTTTGTTTTCCTCGGTTACAGTTGGCGTTTTTCTGAAGTGGATAAATGTAAGCTCTTGTTCCAAATTAG
Source organism: Chiloscyllium plagiosum (assembly GCF_004010195.1). Taxonomy (NCBI): domain Eukaryota; kingdom Metazoa; phylum Chordata; class Chondrichthyes; order Orectolobiformes; family Hemiscylliidae; genus Chiloscyllium; species Chiloscyllium plagiosum. The sequence goes on along the minus strand of NC_057716.1, from coordinate 10,646,473 downwards.
ACATCACTATAAATCGGAATGAATCAAAATATCTCAGCCAGCAGCAGTTCTTCTGAAAGAAGACTTACTGAGATTTTATATGCAAGATGCAATTAAATGGTTGAGCAACAATAATCGGGGTCATTTTCTGCTTCAACAACAGATGACAAGCTCAGTAATTTCAAAGTTTCTTATCTTACTTTCAGTCATAAGCTGCTCAAGATGTCCTGGTCATGCAGTTAAATTGATAGCAAATTGTAAGCAGTTCACGCCATGGTCTACATTAACAGATATCACCCACAGAAAGTATTTACGATAGTGATTCTTGACATCTCTCAGAGCCAGGGTGACTTCCATCTCAACTCCACACACACCCTCACCCGAGATGTAATCCCATTGAGAGCAAAGGGCAACCTATCTCACTCTTTCCTGACTTTTGCTTCCTGAGAGACTTATCAGTGGTGAGTATGTGTGCACTAACCTGCCACTGCAGGCAGTAATACTGTAGCTTGTTCATTCACCATACTCATAGCTAATGCTCATCTCATGCTAGAATCACAGGTTTAATTCCATTTACAATTGAAAGAACATTGTCGTTAAGCTAAATATTTTACAATCAATATTCCAAACAAAAATCCCATCAGTAATATATATATATGACTGATCAGCTATTATATTCATGTTTTTTGGTCCCATTAGATTTCATCTTCTTCCATTCTACAGCAAATATTGTGTGTGGATTTACTTTCTGACCAGGGCAGGATCTTGCTACAGGGCTGTCATTCAAAAAAATTAATGGAAATACACCCATCCTCTGGATGCTCAATACTTATTGTCAGTCGTCCACCATCTTCACCAGTTATATTTTATTTAAGGTTTCAGTTTAACCTAACTGGTTAATGGAAAAATAAAGAGGCTTTGCTGGTTCCACCCTTGAACAAAAGCTGCAGAATCAAACCTACTGGATAACATATCCAATTACTACACATCCATTTGTCTAACCAGCAACTCAAACGCAATGTGACATGTTATGCTTTAATATAAAAGATTTTGAGTAGCAATTAATCTTACTGTAAGGATGGGGATGATGTAAGGATGCCCAATTAAGTTGACCTACTCAAAAGACACGATTGAAGGCCTCTCAACTGGTCTACAGTTCTTGATTTGAGCTTAAGGCAATTTTAAATTTATGACATGCAGGCAATGACAGGCTTGCATTACTCCTGTTGTCAGTACTAGATAATTTGCAACCCGGTTTCTGTGTTCCTGATAGTGCTGAGAACCAAACCTCTCATCAGCTCAAAGAGTAGCAGTCAGAGATACAAACAAAAACAAGCAGCTCTTCATAATGGCTAACAAGGAGCAAAGGTACAAAATGGTTTGATGTTAGCATGATGATAAGCCTCACAAAACTGAGCGTCCTCAATTACAAAGGCTTTGGATAAAATTCCACGTGAGCATCTATTGATTAAACTGAAAACTGTGAGGATTCAAAGGGAAGCCCTGAAAATGGACAGGAACCTCGATGAAGGTTAGAAATGATTCACTACATGGAGTTAAATTTGAAGCAGCTGCAAATTTAAGAGAGAAAATGGAATGAAAAGCAGTGAGAGAAACGACAGAATAAGCTGTACATTATATGTAACTCTACAGGACATTTTTTCAGCATGAAGTGGATTTAAATAACAACTGTATTAGATTTCTAAACGTTTATTTTTTTCATTTCTATTTCAAAACCCTTTCATTGTAATTAAATGGCTCCAAAGGTCTGTCCATACTGGACACTTAGTGAATGGCCATGGAGAAGAAATGTAGGGCATGATGATATGGGGAGATAGGGTCACATTTAAAGAGCATTAAGGTATGATCCTGTACGGATGGGGCATGGATATGTGAAGAGGGCATGGGAGTATGGGGGATATGAGGACATGAGGGAGCATGGAGGGGTCATGGATTTATAGAGTGGGCATCTGGGATGGGTGGATGGTGATCAGCTGAAGGGTGAGTGTTTGAGGGTCTGATAGTGAATATTATAAGTTGATTCATTTCCTAGTAAATGGAGATAGTCATCCTTGCCACCCACGCTCCTCTGTCACTGTCTGAGGCTACTTCAGTTAGCCATTACTTTAGCTAGCCACTGGCTTCTCAAAATTAAAACACGATGGACATGGATGTTTGAAAAGGTGTTGTCAACAGCAGTTCAGAGACCAGGAATTCTGTAGTGAGCAACGCACCTTCTGTATCCTCAATGTCTGCCTCTACCTACAAGAATGGAATAGTCCCCAGTTGTCTAGACAGATGTACCTTCAACAGCACTCAAGAAAATCAACATCATGCAGGTCAAATTGTCTCACTAGATTATTATTCATACTGGAGTGTTCTTCCTCAATCTCTTCGTGGATACAGAGATCTGAGTTGGCTTCAGTTCCTTTGCAATGTGGCACTATGATCAGTAATTACTTCATATGATTTGACCTGTTTGCACATTCTATGAGCCCTTGCTAGTATCCAAATATCGTATTTGCATTTATAACTCACTTTCTGTCCTGTGCACAGTTTTGATTGTTCTTCACCTGCTCTTTCATCATGTACCCCTCTTATTCTCCTCTGTGTTTCAAGCATGTCTTGTGCCTCAGGATGTTTCAATATATAGTTTCTGGGCAAGGTTGTCCACAATTTCCTTCAAAGTGTAAGTTGCTCTGGCGATGATAGCCCCTGTTTCTTTATTGTTGAATGCAAGTGCAGCAATGCAGTGCAAAAGTCTTGCTTTGTTGCTTGACTTTTAATGATTGTACGTACTGTAGTTTGCTAGGCCATTTGAGTATTGGTAATGACATGATAATGTGATATGGGTTACTCACCATTTAGTACAAATGGTTTCAATCAGTTTGCCAGAGTAGTGCAGTCCATTATCTAACACAACCTGTTATGGATAATCAATAAACTGAAAATAGCACACAGTTACAGCAGTAGTCATTGTGTTTCTAAGCAATTGAACAATGGAAAATATATTGAAGTTACCCATCGCATTGAAGTAATCATCCTCATGCACTGTGAGTAGGTCGACTGTCGCTTTTGTCCAAGGAGTCAGTGGAACATTATGTTTATGGTGATGATCATCCTGCTGTTTAGGTTGATGTGTTTAGCATGCTGCATATGTTCTTGAATATCCTGATTTCATCCCCAACAAGTAGACAGATTCAGAAGCCAGTCATTTTGTGCATCCAATATCTATATGTTCTGAGTGTAACACGTGCATGAGACAGTGATGTAACTGTTTTCACATTTGGACTAGTTTGCCCTTGAAAATGACTTGCTATGATATACCAAGTTTGTCTCTGTATGACCAAAATGAACAAATATTCTCAGGTAATACCTTTAATATGGTTAGGCCTTCTCTGGATAATAATCGCTTTCAACTCTTGCAGTTGATCATTTCTGCAATGGATGACCATAATAGTTTAAACTGGCTCTGGTCAAACCTTGAGAACATCTTCAGCTTCATAACCATGAGCATCAATATGTAGATCAGGAGGACTAACTTATTCTTCTTGTGTTGTTGAGTAATGTGCTCAGCATTTCAGACAAAACCATCTTGATACTTGGTCTATATCTCACTACAAAGTCATGGCCTTGCACTCTGACAGATAGCTCTTGCAAACATGATGGTATACCCATTAGCAGTTTGCAGGACATCATTTCAACAGTGAATATTTTGCCAAGTAAGTATGTGTTAAACTACATGATACCAAATACCAGAATATTTCATGGTCTGCAAGGAACAGTTGGCTTGTGGAAATGACAAGTCTTTTGTGTTCTAAATGCTTTTTTATGACACATACAATTCGAGAACCATTGCTTTCATGGGGCTACAGTATTGCAGTTGGCAAAATTTCAATGACAGAACCTGCTTGAGAGACTTGGAGACTTATTGGTGGTTGTCTTGTCACACATAGGAATGGTCCTTCTTGAACAAACCTCTCAATGGGTACATCTGAAAGATACATCATCGATCCTCCTTATCCTATGGGATCAGCAGTTGTTTAACATCTTATATCTTACCTGGATCGAGATGACATGATTACAACCAAAGGCTTTATCTGGCTGACAGTGACCTGGCAATGCCAATCCTTGTCAATGCACTGCTGACATTAGTAAATGAAGCTGATGTTCATGCTCTGTCTTTATCTTACTGCGACTGCCATATTGTCAACTATACAAATATCATTAAGTATATTCCCACTAACCCTATCCATGTGTGACCGAAATAGATCTTGGTGTAACTGATAGTTCAAATGGTAACCATCAGAGCTAGTCCAGTCCAAAAGGCATTCTAACTGTTTTGAGTTTTTCTGATACTTCTGCTCAACAGGCAGATGCTAACTATCCATTGCATCTAACTTGGAAAATAATCATGGTCTGGAAAATTTATGATTTTTTTTAGCTTTTGAAAGTTTTATGGACACCTTTTAAGAGAGGCATGTCGTGGAATCTTTCTTTGAAATTAAGATCTGTGTGTTGGTTGACCTTCCGAATTATACCATTTTGTTCCATCTTGTTCAGTTCCACTTGAAGCTTTTCTTGACTGTGGAGTCCTTGTCTACATGATTTTAAAGCTGTAATGATGCATCATCCTTAAAAATTCCAAATACTGCAAATCCACCTGAGTAAAGTGGTTTGAGGTCATTGACTGATTCATATGCATCACATGTGGTTTGTTCCACCACAGTGGATGTGACCACACTGAGACCTGTGCAAACTGGTAGCCCTCTCAACTCTGGATTGTTGGTATCTACTGAGAAGAAAATATCGTGAAGTTGAAGATGAGTTTGCGTGTTGGTTCTGTGGTATGATTCTGCCAATTGAACAGAATTAGTGATCTGTTACTCAGTTAAAAGTCACATAATACCAGGTTATAGTCCAATAGGTTACCTTGGAAGCACGAGCTTTCGGAGGGCTGCTCGTTCACCAGGTAGCACTCCAAAAGCTAATGCTTCCAAATAAATCTGATAGACTATAACCTGGTGTTGTGTGAGTTTTAACTTTGTCCACCCCAGTCCAACACCAGCTCATCCACATCATGGCTGCTATACAGTAGTCTCTCCTTGGCTCTACTATGGATTCCAGATGAAATGTCCTGACCTGAGGTGACTCCCCTCCTCCTCTGATGTTGCTTCACCTGCTGTGCTTTTTCCAGCTCCACACTTTATCGACTCTATACCATGGATGCCACTTGGTTAAATGCTTTCGGATGTGTACTGGTAATGCGTTGGAGCAATTTCACATGTTGATTTTAACTTTCAGTATGTGTCAATGTGCCACTTCATGTTGTATAATATTAGTGCCTTGGATACCTTGTATAAGCTTCAGGTCATCTTATACCACAGACATAATGTGGATGATTAACAATACAGGAGGTGTGATAATCTTCCGAAATTTGTGTTTTGCTTGGTTGAAGGTGAACTTCATCAACATGGTTGCATTTGCAAGAACATAAGGAACTAGGAGCAGAAGTAGACAGTTCACCCCCTCAAGCCTCTTCCACCACTTGGTACAATCATGACTGTGCACATTCTTAACACTTTTCCAGCTGCCAGCGTTGAGATGGTCTACCAGATTATCAGATCTCCAGACTTTCAGCACTTGCATTAACAACGTCACTTGAGACAGCATGCTTTACGCATGTCAAGAAAAGCTGAACAGTTTTGGATGGGCTCAGCAAACTGCATTTGTTCCACTATAAACCCACTGACTCCCACAACTACCTGGACTATACATCCTCGCACCTTGCTTCCTGTAAAGACTCCATTACATTCTCCCAGTTCTTCCTTCTCCATCATGTACGTTCCGCCGAGGCTAACTTCAACAAGGGAGGCTCCGAAATGCCCACCTTCTTCTTCCACTGAAGACTCCCCAGAACCTTTGTCGACAGAGCCCTCAACTGGGTCCGACCAATCTCCCACACTTCTGTCCTCACCATCTCTCTTCCCTTCCACAACAGTGATAGCGTTCCCCTTGTCCTTACCTACCATCCCATCAGCATCTACATCCAGAAGGTAATCAGCCCCCATTTCTGCTAGCTCCAGCAAGATGTTACCACCAAACACATATTCCCCTCACCTCTCTTGTCCACCATCTGCAGGAACCATTCCCTCCGGGGCATCCTGGTCCACTCTTCCTTCACTTGCCACACCTCCCCCTCCCACCCTCCACAGCTCTACGGCACCTTCCCCTGCGATCACCATAGATGTAACAAATGTTCATTTACCTCTCCCTCCTCAGCCACTAAGGGCCCAAATATATCTTCCAAGTGAAGCAACATTTTACCTGCACTTCTCACATTCTAGTCTACTGCACTCACTGCTCACAATGTGATCTCCTCTACACCAGGGAAACGAAGTGTAGAATGGGTGACTGCTTTGCAGAACATTTATGTTCCGCCAGCAAAAAAGAGCCTGAGCTTTCAGTTGCCTGCCATTTTAACCCTGTTCCCTGTTCACTGGCCAACCACCTCTGTCTCAGGCTTGCTGCAGTGATCTCATGAAGCTCAGCACAAGTTGGAAATTTTCTGCTTGGGGAACCTGCAGCCCTCTGGAATCAATATCACCTACAATAATTTTGGGGCCTGAACTCTCCTATGTTCAAGCCCACACACTGCCATAAACAGGTCTTGTTATCACATATTTTGCCATTATACATTACCTATTGTTAGGCGCTAACAGTCTCCGTTAACAGCTATTCACCCTCCTAGCCAGATCGTTATTTACTCCTGTTTCTGTCCAACTGCTCTTCTCTCTTTTTGAGCTCTATTCACACCTATCATTTACTCCTTACCCCCCCCCCCCCCCCCCCCCCCCCCTTCTCCTCTCCCACCCTTATCCATGTTAATTCTGATTTCTCTTCACAGAAGCTGCCAGACCTGCTGAGCTTTACCAGCAACTTCTGTTGTTGTTTCTAAATTACAGCATCCTCAATTCTTTTGGTTTTTGTTACAAATATTGGTGGTTTGGCACATTTTGTTGACCGTAACGATATTGTTGACTGGACCTAAGATATGTAATTATTGTTGGTTACCATTATGAAATCAAACTTGTATCCATGCTCAAATAATTGAATCATTGCTACGGCTTTACTTTTTGCTCAAGCAATCCGTCCTGAGGACTATATTTGTTGTCGAGTAAAAGACAAACTCGATGAGTCTCTCTGACAATTCCTCTTCAAAAAAAAAGCTTATTCTCCTGTCTTTTACTGCAGCAATAATTTGGTTAGCTCGTGTAACATGAGAAACTGGATATGGGCCTCATGATATTGAAGAATCCAAAAGACCTTTAATATAAGTAAGTATTATCAATGTAAAATAAGTTTCTCGGGCACATAATTGACTGTGGGATATAGGTAAATTAATGTTATTTCTGCAATTATAAGTTTTGATACAGAGTAAATGAACTCACATCAGTGTGTAATTGTTTCAGCCAAGACCTGAGTCAACAAGAATGGGGACTATGTGGAGGAAATACATAATTGTTTTTGTCTCAGCTAAAAATGGTATGTCAGCATGAGACGTGACTGCAAAACAATGGTAGAAATACAGGCACTAGATAAAATGCTGTGAAGAGAGGCCTGTATAAACAGTAGGTTTCCCACTTGTACGGAGACATAGGAACAAACCCTAATTAAAGAGGTCATAAAGGTCAGAGTGGCCTCTGGAGAGGCCCAGATGAAAGGAATAGATACTGATAAAGAAAAAATACTTCTAACGATGACCTGCAGTGGGATGACGTCAAACGACCTTATGGGGCCAGAGATAGGCATTTGTCACGGACAAGGCCGGATAAACAGAAGTTGTGGGATCAGTCTTAGGGA
>NC_057716.1:10634375-10635512 GCF_004010195.1 Chiloscyllium plagiosum | reverse complement strand
GATCAAAGGGCCAGTGGATCCTCCAGTTGAGGAAGAAGTCTGGACAGCCGAATCAACGCAAGACCCGCTGAAACTCAGACTAAAGAGACTTTGAGTAACTGATTATACAGTGGCGACGCGAGCGCGGGATTATTTCTGTAAGATTGTATATTAAGTCTTTTTGTGCTTCAGCATGATGTTTAGAATACTGGGAATGCTTAGAGTTATGATACTAACCCTCTTAGTATTGGGATTTTGTCAAATGTCATTTTCATATGTATTATTAACGGTTCCTGAGTCTGATAATCCACAAGTAATAGACACTGATGCATGCAGCTTAGTAAATTGTGGGGATGTAGATAATCAGAGACAGTACCGGAGCTCTGAGATACATCTTAAGTCCATTGGGGATGGTACTTGGTATAATGGTCTCGTCACAGCACACCGGGCCCCCCTTCCGACCAGCTCGCGATTGTCCCGATAAAAAGTGTAACCCAATATACCTAACAATAAGGAAAACCACAGGGCACAAAGCAATTCTGGGGGGGGGGCACCTATGAGATACAATTAAATGAAACATTTGGGATCGAAATGAAAGCAAATGGGAAGGATTTCTTGGGCTGTTGTTTTTGAATTAGCATAGGACAGGGAAAATGGGTGGAATTACTGGGTAATAAGATACAACCTTTCACCCCTCCCAATGACCCTAAAGTAGTAAAAATTATAGAGGTATAGGACTTGAAACAGACCATCGAAATAGAAACTGGGTACGGGGATGCAAATGCCTAGGTTGAATGGGTAAAGTGTACTGTAAAGAGTCTGAACAAGAGCAATTGATATGCATGTGCCTCCGGTAGGCCAGTGGCCCAGGTGGTTCCCTTTCCGCTCGGGTGGAAGCGAGGCAGGAAGGGCATGAAATGTATGATAGCCCTGTATCAGGATGAGACTGCAAGGAATGATAAGAATTGTACCTCCCTATCTCTGATGTTCCCTCCCTTGAAGAAGAAAGATGCAAAAGTCCCCCCCACATTTTCCACCCCAGTTGGAAATCACACGTCGTGTGTGTGTAGACGAGGTACAAATCGGTCGAGAGATTTGGGGGAGCTGAAATTATGTACAGAGATTAAGAATGTTACCGAAACGGAGAAGGGAGGGAAC
>NC_057716.1:10629660-10633949 GCF_004010195.1 Chiloscyllium plagiosum | reverse complement strand
ATTACATTTTCTATAATCAACAGCGATTTATAAATTATACAAGAGATGCGGTTAAAGGAATATCAGAACAGCTTGATGCGACAAGTAGGATGGCATGGGAAAACAGAATAGCCCTTGATATGATTTTAGCAGAAAAAGGGTGTGTGTGTGTGTTAGGAGGAAGCTGTTGTACCTTTATTCCTAATAATACTGCACCTGATGATTTAATTACTCGGGCCTTACGGGGATTGACTACCTTAGCAGAGGAACTGGCTGAGAATTCAGGAGTAGACACATCTCTCACGGGATGGCTTGAATCCTGGTTTGGAAAATTGAAGGGGGTGCTGGTTTCTATCCTTACTTCCCTGATAGTAGTAGTCGGGGTATTGGTGGCCATTGGCTGTTGTATCATACCCTGTATACGAGGGCTCACCCAAAGACTGATTGAAACAGCCTTGATGAAACAGATGCCCCTAAAAGGGAATCAGACAGAGGAACTTTATCGACTAAATAATGAGGAAATGAGTGAAACCAAGATGGATGAAATCTCTGGAATGATGCTTGCGAATTTCGGGAACGATGTTAAAACAAAATGCAGAAGATAACAAATGGTAATTAAAGAAAAAGGGGGAAATTGTGGGATATAGGTAAATTAATGTTGTTTCTGCAATTATAAGTTTTGATACAGAGTAAATGAACTCACATCAGTATGTAATTATTTCAGCCAAGAGCTGAGTCAACAAGAATGGGGACTATGTGGAGGAAATACATAATTGTTTTCGCCTCAGCTAAAAATGGTATGTCAGCATGAGGCGTGATTGCAAAACAATGGTAGAAATACAGGCACTAGATAAAATGCTGTGAAGAGAGGCCTGTATAAACAGTAGGTTTCCCACTTGTACGGAGACATAGGAACAAACCCTAATTAAAGAGGTCATAAAGGTCAGAGTAGCCTCCGGAGAGGCCCAGATGGAAGGAATAGATACTGATAAAGAAAGAAAAAGAATATGCCTAACGATGACCTGCAGTGGGACTTGTCTGGCATTAGACATTGCACCCACTTGCAAGTGTAAAAATAAAGAACACTACTGATTCAGATTTTTGTCTCGGACTGCAATTATTGAAGTGAGTGAGCTTTGTTTCTCACAAAGTATTATCAATGTAAAATAAGTTTCTCGGGCACATAATTGGCTGAGTTAATATTAATCCATTAAAAAGAGCATGCTTCATTTAGACAGTCATGCCTCAAGTGATCTGAGGTAAGGTGTAGGATGGTATTTGCTATGATACAGTGATGATATAATGACCATGTCTTTTGCAGATATACTTACATAGTGCCTGTGAGACATAACGCATCACCACTTAAAAGGGCCAGGACTACAGATACATGGGAACACCACCTCCTGCAAGTTCTACTCCAAGCTACTACCAATCCTCACCTGGGAATATATCACCCACCGTTACTGAGTCATAATCCTTGAACATTCTGCCTAAAAGCAGTGTGGGCATAGAAACATACCAAGGGGCGCAATAGTTCAAGGTGGCAGCTTACTACGACTTTCTCAAGAACAATGCAAGATGGGCAACAAATAAAGATGGGAGTTGAAGTCCTCAGCCCATGAATGAATTTTAAAAAGGTTATGTGTCAGCTAGGATTTCTCCCAATTTAACATTTTTGATTTTTTTCACTAAAATCTGGCTCAAAGGTGCTCAAATCATCTTTCACATCATAAAACAAAGTTACTTACAGACATTAAGCTGTATGAACCTATTTGCATAAAAGCTACTTCATAATCTCAGACATTTCTATTTGCCTTTGGCATTAAACTAAACTCATTGGGCAAGGGTATAATTTACTGTGCAACATTTTCAATAAGAAATTTTAATTGTATACCATATTGTCGACAATTCGATGAATGGCTCCCTTTCATGATCTATGTGTATACACACTGGAATTTTAATCAAACAGGCAGAAAAAGGTGAATGATTAAAAAACACAGCAATAATGTTGCAGGGATAATCAAACCAATGCACCTTAGCACTAAACCCTCAAGAGTCTAATCTGACATTGTACTGTGGGGACAGGACTCTGTTTGAGGTGCTGTCTTTCAAATAAGGTGTTAAACTCATTGATGTAATAGACCCATGGAACTATTTTACAAAAAAAACATTGGAGTGATCCCAAAAATAAATTTGATGGTCACAGTTCCTACATGACCAAAGGAATCACTCTTCAAAAGGAATTAATGGGCTGTGAAAGGTTTGGTTATCTCAAGGTCATGAAAGGCTCGTAATAGAAATTAGGTTATTTTCCTTATTATGAGGTAAGTTAATTGATTCTAACTTTTACTTAGCTCCCATTTAAGTTTAAGGTTGCTCCATATCTACTCAAGTCATTTTCGTTCACAGCTAATCTTTGTCGTGAGCGATTATTGATTAGTCTGAGATTGAGGTCTTTAGGTCAGACAAGGCTGATTGCTCAATCACTCAAGAGCTTTTTGATAAGTGATTTTGTTTAAGTGTGCGACCTGTCCGCTACGTTTATCGTTTGTGGTTTATTCTTATTTATGTACTGTAAGGCATTCCACTTATTTTTAAAATTGTGATACTAAAATTGTCCTGCACCCTGTGAAATGTAATGCCTTGATTAAAATTTGGTTTGATCTGATGCGGCATTTAGTAAGTGTTTTCCTGTTCTTGGTAACTTCAGAAATTCATTGCCTCATGTAATGTTAATAGCATATTTCAAATGTTGAACTGGCAAAGAAGCTGAAAGTTTAGCTAGTCTACTTAGTTGGCAAAGAAATAATATATTGAGAGCTTAGCATTTTCTTCTTAATGCCTGAAAGAATAAAAAGCTAGCATTTATATGGCATTATGCTTCAATTTGCTTTACAACTAATGAAGTACAAATATATTCGGCAAAACATCCAAAGTGCACTTCCCCACCCAACTCGTTTACCTCTGTAATAGTGCCATTTGATCTTTTTAAATTCACCAGAGACAGCAGGCAGAGCCTCAGTTGAAGGTCTCAGTGGAAATCTGACACCTTTGGCAGTGTAGTACTCCCTCCTGACTGCAGTAGAGTTGATATCTCATTAATGTTACCTCATTCTAAACTAGATCAAGTTGATGGATGAAAATGAACAGCCTTATTAATATGGGAAAGATGGTTTAATTACCTGTCTTATTAATTTCCAATTGATTTTTGTCAGCTGAAAGAAGTTAATTTTAAAATTAGATTAAACATTAAATAAAAAGCAACTGGATATTAGGAAGAGAATAAACTTCAAAATTCCTTCACTCAGCACATTCCTCAAGTTAAATAGTCCAGTGAAGCTATATTCATTGAGCTGCACCTCATGCTGCTGCAATAATTAAGCAGCGATGAGTCACCATTCTTAAATAAATCAGCATATCTTTTCGGGGCAATATTTTCTTCTAAAAAAAGTCAGTTGTAAAACATTGCCTGGAGATATCTGATGACGGGATCAAGTCTGCAGATTCCAATTAAAATGGAAGAATTTCTCATCTAAGGGACAAGGTAGGACTAATAAATTAAACTGCATTTATTTCAATGCAAGGGGCCTAACAGGGAAGGCAGATGAACTCAGGGCATGGTTAGGAACATGGGACTGAGATATCATAGCAATTACAGAAACATGGCTCAGGGATGGGTAGGACTTGCAGCTTAATTTTCCAGGATACAAATGCGACAGGAAAGATAGAAAGGGAGGCAAGAGAGGAGAGGGAGTGGCATTTTTGATCAGGGATAGCATGACAGCTGTGCTGAGGGAGGATATTCCCGGAAATACATCCAGGGAAGTTATTTGGGTGGAACTGAGAAATAAGAAAAGGATGATCAGAGGGAAATTAAGAACATACTTGTAAGGAGGTCTCAATTATCTGTAAGAATAATAGGGTAGTTATGGTAGGGGGTTTTAACTTTCCAAACATCGACTGGGAATGCCATAGTGTTAAAGGTTTAGATGGAGAGGAATTTCTTAAGTGTGTACGAGACAATTTTCTGATTCAGTATGTGAATGTACCGACTAGAGAAGGTGCAAAACTTGACCTACTCTTGGGAAATAAGGCAGGGCAGGTGACTGAGGTGTCAGTGGGGGAGCACTTTGGGACCGGCGACCATAATTCTATTCATTGTAAAATAGTGATGGAAAAGGATAGACCAGATCTAAAAGTTGAAGTTCTAAATTGGAGAAAGGCCAATTTTGACGGTATTAGGCAAGAACTTTCGAAAGCTGATTGGAGGCAGATGTTCGCAGGTAAAGGGACGGCTGGAAAATGAGAAG
>NC_057716.1:10569606-10628242 GCF_004010195.1 Chiloscyllium plagiosum | reverse complement strand
GGAAAGCAAATCTTAGCAGGACTTATATACTTAATGGTAAGGTCCTAGGGAGTGTTGCTGAACAAAGAGACCTTGGAGTGCAGGTTCATAGCTCCTTGAAAGTGGAGTCGCAGGTAGATAGGATAGTGAAGAAGGCATTTCGTATGCTTTCTTTTATTGGTCAGAGTGTTGAGTACAGGAGTTGAGAGGTCATGTTGCAGCTGTGCAGGACGTTGATTAGGCCACTGTTGGAATATTGCGTGCAATTCTGGTCTCCTTCCTATCGGAAAGATGTTGTGAAACTTGAAAGGTTCAGAAAAGATTTACAAGGATGTTGCCAGGGTTGGAGGATTTGAGCTATAGGGAGAGGCTGGACAGGCTGGGGCTGTTTTCCCTGGAGCTTCGGAGGCTGAGGGGTGAGCTTATAGAGGTTTACAAAATGATGAGGGAAATGCATAGGATAAATAGGCAAAGTCTTTTCCCTGGGGCTGGGGAGTCCAGAACAAGAGGGCATAGGTTTAGGGTGAGAGGGGAAAGATATAAAAGAGACCTAAGGGGCAACTTTTTCACGCAGAGGGTGGTACGTGTGTAGAATGAGCTGCTCGAGGATGTGGTGGAGGCAGGTACAATTGCAACATTTAAGAGACATTTGGATGGGTGTATGAATAGGAGGGTGTTTGGAGGGATATGGGCCGGGTGCAGGCAGGTGGGACTAGATTGGGTTGGGATATCTGGTCGGCATGGACGGGTTGGACCGAAGGGTCTGTTTTCATGCTGTACATCTCTATGACTCTAAGACATGCTAAAATCATGCTTCCAGGGATTTTTTTCACCAGTAAAGATGGAATTCACACATCTGGGTTCCTTTTATCATGACACGGTTTCTTCCACAATTCTGTCTGCAGCCAGTGCATAACTGGCCAGTCACTGTGCACCAGAGGTAACAATCGAGTATATTTATTTATTTCCTCATATATGATGCTCCAACATTCCATTTAACTTCCCAATCACTTGCTGAAACTGCATACTAACTTAATAAAAGCAAATCACTGCGGATGTTGGAATCTGAAACCAAAAGAGAAAATGCTGGAAAATCTCAGCAGGTCTGGCAGGATCTGTGAGGAGAGAAAAGAGCTGACGTTTCAAGTCTAACTGACCCTTTGACAAAGCTCAACAGCTTTGAAAAAGGGTCAGTTGGACTCGAAGCATCAGCTCTTTCCTCTCCTTACAGACGCTGCCAGACCTGCTGAGATTTTCCAGCATTTTCTCTTTTGACTGCATACTAACTTGTTGTGATTTAAATATTTGCTTGGTGAAACAGAACCTTAAGACTGCATCAAGTCCTCATCTTGTCATGCATTCATTGCAACTGACATTCAAGAAACTTAGAAATCCAACATTGATTTGTACAGCATGAGAAGACAATGATGATTGATTGGAGCATGCCTGGCATGGAGATGTTGCATGAATGTTTCACTGTAAACCTTAACTCACTGATTAAACTCAGACCAGGCTCTAATAGGTCAGGTATTGCCGTGAGGAATGCAGCAGGAGGTGGCAGCCTGATGGCACTACCATCAGCTTCCGGTAGGAAAAAGAAGTGAGACCAAAGAGGATCTGTGTGGATAGAGATAAATTAATATAAAAAAAGTCATGTTAATACCTATAGGTTACAGGCCAATTAATATTGCAAGTGAGGTGGAGAAAGAAAGAGGTGAGCAAAGCCATTGGGTAGAATCTGACCAGGCTCCGAGCAGCACGATTTATAGTTAGATGAGTGGTGGAATTAGGTAAGATGTGAGGTGAGACCTAGCTCAATGGCTTCCATCTTGCCCACAGGCAAACTGCAAAGCAGGTCATATAAGCAAATCAGTCAGGGGCAGCTTCACATAGCAATCCCAGGTTCAGGCCATAGGTGGGCATCTGTCCAGTCAGGATACTGCTGCGCAAGGGGACTGCGCTTCTGTGCTCCTGCCAGTGAGTGATGGCCAGTTGTTTGTCTCCAGAGGGACCAGTCCAGAGCTTGGAAATTTGTAGTTGTTGATAGGTGCCCACTAGCCAGAGATCTGAACAAGTGAGGCCTGGCACCTAGCAGCTCAGGTCACATGACAGGATGGATCATGGTTGTCTCAACACCCTGCTCATGGGAATTAGTGGTGAAGGGGGTTTGGGGAAGTAGGTAAACAGGTAGGCAATTGGAGTCATATGTACACAGTTTGGATGATAACCTGGGGAAGAGTATGGTGTTCACAGAATGGCCACCTGGAACAAAAAGGGTGGTGTTGGGGGTTTCAGAGGCATGTTAACAGTGAGACTGAAAGCCACTAGCAAAGAACCACTTGCTGTCATTCCAGTCGTGAAGCACATGGATAGACCACAGTGTTGAGGAGGATAGCTACAAAGGACTATTCAATTGATAGGGCAAGTGAAGTGACTTATAAGGGAGGCCCTACATCTGCAAGCAATCACATGGTAACAACAATGTTCTGAAATGTGCATTGTCTTTGCTACAAAGATACACAGGGTCCTGACTCCCTAGCCATCCTATAGCATTAACTATCTCTATTATGGCTCTCCAATACTGTCCCCGTTGGGGAATTCCCTCAGATGTATGACTCCGTGCTCACAGTCAGCCAAACAGCTGATAATGGTGACTGGGGAGGGAGTCCTAAAATGTCAGAGTGAGCGAATGCCATACACACACATTGCAATCTCGGTCCCACATGATGTATTTGAAGATCACTGCTCACTCCCAAACATTGCACCTTGTTGATAGCCAATGAGTGATGAACAGTGAAATGCAACAGTTTATGAAATTCATAACTATTCAACTAACATTGTTTGAAAGCCAAACGTTCAACAGGACATTGTTTGCAAAACAAAGTTCATACATGATGTTGCATGCTAAACAAAACTTTCTTAAACCACATTGTATGTGCACAAATTATTTCCATCAGTTTTCCTGAGTCACTTATATATGCTATTAATAGAGTTTCCTCCTCCTCTCCCTCCACTGAGATGTACTGAGCTTACCTGCTTTGCCGGTGGGGTGGTGGGCTCTATCTCTGTAGTGACACCCATTGCCCCTAGAGGTTTGGTCAGGCTACCCTAGGGGCATTTGCATTTGCACCAACCAATCATGCAAGTTGACCGTCTTCGGTTAGAACTTCCAAGGATCAGAGTTGGGGAGATAGCGTGGAGGTGGAAGGCCAGGTCATCTACCCAGTCTTCTCCTTGGGCTGATGTCTCGAATCTCCTTGTCAGGTGGAGGCACCTGAACTAGGTTCAAGGCTCCCTGTCCCCTCTCACCACTCACTTCACATTTGGAGCGTTCAATGTCATTAATCAATGTGCAACACCGCCTTTGTTGGGTCCTAAGGTAACTGAGGGTAGGGGGAGAAGTTCTCATTGTATCTATATCAGCAAGAAACTCTCTATGTTTGTGTGGCAAAAGGCTGGAGCAATAGACATCTGAACTGAGAAAATAATGTACCACACCCATGTAGAGGCATCCCACTAGCTTCCTTGTCCTGGGTCTCCATGTTCCAAAGCTGGAAGGATGCTGTTGAAATGTGAGTTGTATTTGTGCCGCTGAATCATCACATTGCCAAGGAGTTGCTTTGTTTCTGATATTGCCCATATAAGCTCATTGGAATCATCCCCAATGGATCCAGGCAATGTGTGACCATCCCTGCACTTAAGGGCTGCTATGCAAATGGACAAGGAACCTGTGTGTCTGGAAGACCAGGTCCAGAATCAACCCCTGCAGTTGATGTGGAACCAACCCCTTTTGCAGTTATAGCTGCCCTCATGTGGCAAAGATTTAGGAGAGCTACAGTAGCTCATTGTTCATAGAAAGCTGTGTAGATGAGAGAGGGATGTGGTGCTGTACTCTGTCCAGAGATGGAGGTCATGCTGCCCAATGCTTCCACAATGTGACACTGTCTGAAAGATGTCAAGGGAAAAGGTGGGGCGATGTCCAGAGTGAGTGAATATGCAGCACACCACTTCAGTAAATGGGGTGCTTGGGATGGCTGAGAGCAAGTGAGGGAAAATTCTACATGCCATAGTGAGGGTGTTACATCATGATCTTTGGAGAAAAGTAGGTTGCTGGGTTAGGGTGAATGCAAAGTAGCACAGAGGAGGTGGTAGCTCATGACCTTGCTGAGCACAGGGCATTAACCTTCTACCTGCACTGCTGAGCATTTCTCTGGACTGGGGAAAAGGGCGATCACTCCAGACCAGGCTAGTCTTCTCTGCCATTTTAGAAGAAAGAGGATGGCCTTCCTCTGTACCGCCCTATTCACCAGGACCTCTATGTTCCTGTCAGTGAAGCAAGGTGATAACATGCCTCCATTGTACATCTCTTCACCTACACCTGCGTGAATCCTGAGAGCTCCCAGCATTGGCAAGTGTGCCTGCCACTGGCAACTGCACGATGGCACCAGCAAGGTGCCATACTGCTGTGGTGTGAATGAGGCTCGCTGCACTAATGAATAGCATGAGAAAGCCTGCCAGAGCTCACGGCGAGAAACTTCCCCCACAAAAAAAAACTCTCTGAAATGAACAGTTAGCTAATTTCAGATAAAATTCAGTCCTTTGTATATTTACACAGTATGTGCAAGCAATCGTACTCACCCCCTTCTGCACACAGACATGTCCTGTACACAAGTGACGTTGGATTCTAGAAAGAAAGTACATGTAAAGATTTTGAGCAGAAATCATACATTCAAATGTAAAATGCAAGCATTATAAAGCTGAATGTGTTCTCTCTTGTTGTTCTTAGGGTGAATGGTAACTAAAGGTTTGTGTACAGGTGTATTGGTGTAGAGGTGACTCTTTGAATGTCACAATAGTCGCACACCCTTGCACGTCTTGGGTCGACTGGTTGTTAGTCAGGCTCCTCATCCCCTTACAAGAGGTGTCTTTAGGTTCAGACTGACCTACCTCTGCCTGCTTCTTGAAGTAATAAGGTTCATTGTCAGAAATCAGCCTCAGTCACATGTTCAATAGCACAAACATGGCGGCAGAGGCAGACACCTGTGCTGGAACTCATCCACTTTGTCAGGTTTTTTTCCTTGTTTTCTTTGTTTTATTTTAACTTTTCAAACTCACTTGGATGGGAATGGAGGAAGCGACTCCTGGACCCGAGGGTGTCGCAGGGAGGCAAGGCCCTTTGCGGACTGGAGGCGAGGCCTCAAGTTTTGAAGCCCAAGCGTGGTCTGGAGAGATGGCCAATGTGATCTGGAGGCTAAGTGCCAGCACAGACTGGAAGAGAAGAACGGTAAGTTAAGTACTTTTTTTATTATTTTGCCTTATGCTGGAGTTCTTATTTATTATTTTTTTCATTTTATACCGAATACTTAATATCTTGTAAGATGGCACCATAATCGGTGACATTGCAAACTTTCCACTGCACTCAATTGAGTGCACGTGACAATAAAGCCAACTCGAGTAGTTCATTCACTACTTCTAATGTCTGGCCATTACAATTTAAATATCGAAGCCTTTGACCCTCATTTTTGTCAAGTATCAACCTCACAGACAGTGGGTCTAGAAGCCCATTAAGTTTGATTTTTGTAAGTTTATAAATAATAAAAAGGTTGGAATTCTACAGATGTATTTCGTCTTGGTACATCCATTCAGCTTGGACACCCCCCAAACCCCACCACCATGGTCAATCAATTAGGGATATTCCAGAAACTTGAGGTAGTCTCTACAGAATTTGCAGAAGCAACCTGCAATTTTTGTAGCTTTTTAATGCCCATTTTTGAAAGAGACAGCAGCTTCAGAAAAATCCATACTGAATACAGTCTACATTTAAAGTGACAATATGATCTGCTTTTACTGGGTGTGACAAATGGAAACCTTTCAAATGGTGATCAGAATGCAGAAAATGCATTCCTCGAATGTGACTAAAGAAATAGACAAATTTACTGAGTGCTAAGCAAAAAGCACACATTAATTACACCGACAGCAAAAGGAATACATGTTATAAGAGAAAAAAATAGTCAGTGGGAAAAAAAGCAAGACAATTAGCAAGATGAAGGGGAACAATGAAATTAAATATCCAGAACATAAAACTAAATAGTGAAATATTTTACAAGCACATTAATAAAGAAAAAAATACACAAAAACAAGATTGTAACTAAAAAGGACCATTGTTAACGTTAGAGAAATGACAGAATAATTATTTTGCTTTTATGTTTACCAGGGGTTTGGAACAGGTAGACCTGATGGATTGATGAGTTGGGTAATGAGGTAATTATATTTAAAATATACAAGCAGGATGTATTGAATAAACCAAAAAATGACTCAAAGGAGATAAAATCCCTGGTCCAATAGATGGATTGCTCCCACATCTTTTGGAAGAATTTAGAGAATATATAGCACAGTCATTACTGCACGTATTTAATAGTTTGGAAGAAAAAGGGTGCAGGCACAGAAAACTGGCAGATAACTAATGCAATCTTTTTACTTAAGAGGAGGAGGAGAACATATTCAGGGAATTGTAGTCCGGTCAGCTTAACACCAGTGTTATGATAAATAATGGAATCTTTGTTAATGTAGGGAATAGTAAAGTTCAAAGTTTGTGCGAAGATTTGTAGCTCGGGTGCTCGTTGTTGTGGTTCTGTTCGCCGAGCTGGAAGTTTTTGTTGCAAACGTTTCGTCCCCTGGCTAGGCGACATCATCAGTGCTTGGGAGCCTCCTGCAAAGCGCTTCTTTGATGTTTCCTCCGGTGTTTATAGTGGTCTGTCCCTGCCGCTTCCGGTTGTCAGTTTCAGCTGTCCGCTGTAGTGGTTGGTATATTGGGTCCAGGTCGATGTGTTTGTTGATCGAGTTTGTGGATGAATGCCATGCCTCTAGGAATTCCCTGGCTGTTCTCTGTCTGGCTTGCCCTATGATAGTAGTGTTGTCCCAGTCGAATTCATGTTGTTTGTTGTCTTCGCAGGAGGCTCCCAAGCACTGATGATGTCGCCTAGCCAGGGGACGAAACGTTTGCAACAAAAACTTCCAGCTTGGCGAACAGAACCACAACAATAGTAAAGTGTTGAGGCCATAACCCAGACAATTATGGAGCATACTACCTGTTAAAGATGTATCCATTTGTGTCTCTTCCTTAGCCAATCCATATCCAAGTTAATCATTTGCATTCAATTCCATGAGCTTCAACTTTATCTAACAGTATTTCTCAAATATCTTTTGAAAGTCCAAATAAATAGCACACGTAGACATTCCCCTGTCCACTATCTTAGACACCTCTCCAAATAAACTCAATCAGTTCTCAGACATGGCCCAAACTTCACCAATACATAAGGATCTCACTGATCAAATGAAAATTCCCAAGCTGTTTGGTCACCCTGTATATAATTATAAATGTTGGTAGTTCCTATTATCTGCTTTGCCAATCTCTGCTGCTTTATAAAAATCTTTCCCATTCACTAGAATCTCTTATTGGTGGATCTTTTTGAACACTTCTCTTTTTCTTTTGGCTTTATGTTCTCCTCGCTTATTTAGTTGTTTATAATTGTTTTCTTCGGTAGAACTCTTGTCAGATATAACACGCCATGGGGTAACCTCAGAATCATGATGATGATTTAATAACGATGTAAGTGCCACATGGCTAAGTAGAGTGGTCTAGAAGGGAGAAGGTGTTCTACCCTCCTGTGACAGAATGCATGGAAACATTGAGCTGTCAGCAAAGAGTTATTGCATCAAAAGAAACCAAAACGTCAACTAACATACATTTGACTAAACAGTCTCAAATGTAAAATATACAATGTGTTATAAAATAATCTAAAGAAAGCATAGAACCATGTTATACCCCAAAAATGACTTATGCACAGTCATTTTCTCCCACAGTTATTAGGTTAATACAGTGAAAAGATTTGCAGAGCTTAACACTGCTGAAAGGAAACTAGAAATTGAAACTTTTTGTCCTGTACTCATCAGAACTGTGGATGCAAGAAGCACCATTTTGTATAACATGAGAAGAGTTTGTTGATTGGTTGGATCATAATTGGCATGGGGATGCAGCAAAAACATGGTGGCTCAGTGGTTAGCACTGCTGCCTCACAGTGCCAGGGACCCGGGTTCAACTCCAGCCTCAGGTGATTGTCTGTATGGAGTTCGTACGTTCTCCGCATGTCTGCGTGAGTTTCCTCTGGGTACTCTGGTTTCCTCCCACAATCACAAAGATGTGCAGGATAGGTGAATTGGCCATGCTAAATTGCCCATAGTGTTCAGGGATGATTAGATTCCCTACAGTATGGAAACAGGCCCTTCGACACTCCGAAGAGTAACCCACCCAGACCCATTCCACTACATTTACCCCTGACTAATGCACCTAACAGTGTGGGTAATTTAGCATGACCAATTCACCTGACCTGCACATCTTTTGGATTTTGGGAGGAAACCAGAGCACCCGGAGGAAACCCACACAGACACAGGGAGAATGTGCAAGCTCCACACAGTCACTCAAGGCAGGAATCGAACCCAGGTCCCTGGCACTGTGAGGCAGGGGTGTTAATCACTGAGCCACCGTGCCACCCACAATATGTCAGTTAGGTACATTTGTCTGTGGTAAATATAGGATAACGGGGAATATGTCTGGGTGGGTTACTCTTCAGAGGGCCGGTGTGGACTTGTTGGGACAAAGGGCTTGTTACCACACTGTAGGGATTCTATTCTATTAAACAATTAACTGTCAATCTTAATTCTCAAACCAGGCAGGTGGTTTCTCATTGGTCAGGGCATTGTCATAGGGATGCAGCAGAATCCTGGCTGTCTCCATGACCCTATCTGTTTTTTCGAATCAGAATCTACCTGCTCTGCTTTGAAATTTAAATATTGGCAGCTAACTGTTCTTGCTGCATCGCCATGTCAATTGTTGCCCAACCAATCAGCACCATATATAAAATGGTGGCTCTTTTCTTTCAATTCTGTTTCCTGTATTCCAGTTATGATGACTGTAAAGTGAAAAGTTTCAACTTCTACTCTCCTTTTAGCAATGCTTGAAAATATTTGTCTGGTTAACTGTGGACAGTCTGTGTTATGTTACTGCAAAATCAGCCTTACTTTCATCTAGAATCTTAATTTTTTCATACTTCTCCCATTTGTTATGAACAAGCCTTGAGCAAGGTTCCCAAATTTGTCATGGTTCCAGACTAGGTACCCTAATCTCCTGGGTGGGGAGGGATGAACTAGTTCCCCTTCTTTGTTCAAGCAGACCCTCGGTTGGTCACAATGAGGCAAATTCATAAAGGATCCCCTCCCATGGGGATATCTTCATCCCAGACCAAAATGGAACATGTTTTAAAAGGAGCCAGTTTAACCAGGCTTGCGTTAACAAAGGAGTGAGCTTATTAATTACTAAATGCAAGAAGATATTATAAAGCACTCTACTCCACAGACTAGGACATCTGGCCAGTAACAAAGAGACAAGTTATAGTTTCTAGTTTTTTTTTTATTATTCTGGGAGAGTAAACCAGATGTACCTGCAGCTTTCTGCAGAGACAGAGAGGAACTGTCATCCATCTTGTTAGCTATTCTTGTTGATCTCTTCCCCGTTTTAAACATTCCCTGACCCTTTTATTGGTGCAATTTCTTACGGATTTCAACACAGGACTTTCTCAGACAGTCACTGAATTTACATTCAGTTTGTTTTTGGTGTCTATAATAGTCCTTTTATTTTAAAGAAAACCACATTTTGGATTGAAATGTAAAAATGTCAATCAGTACTTTGGGGTTTTCACCCATTGCCATGTGATGTGAGATATTTTAAAAAATTTTTCATGGTGTCACAGACAAGACTTGCATGTGTTGTCCATCCCTAATTTCCCTTGAACTGTTGACTTGATTGACCATTTCAGAGATAGCTAAAAGACAACTACTTAGTTGGTCTTCCATATGATTCACTTCTCTGATGGACATCAGTGAAACCGATTTTATTTTATGAGATTCAATGGTAACTTCATGGCACCAAGCCTTGTATTCAAGATTTTCATTAATTAATTGAATTTAAATTTTGTAACAGCCGTGGTGGGACTTGAACCTGTGCACTCAGAGTACGAGCAGGGCTTCTGGATTACTAGATCAGTAACATCACTTTAACAGTCTATTTTCCCTCTGCGTTAAACCCATGATATTCTCAAGCAATGATCTGAGGATTGAAGATACAGTTTAACATTCTCTAAACAGAAACATCTAAGGTACAGACCTCAGTAATCGCAAAGGTAACTGTGACAAGGCTTAGGGATTCGAGAGGCTGGCGTTGTTTTTTGTGCTCGGTCAATTTAAATAAGGATGCAAGAAATCAAAATGAAGTACAAATGCATCAAAAAACACAAGACGTGAGAGCACGAGAAGAGAGACGGGCATCATGTACCAAAGGAGGTGTGTTTTTTTCTTCCAACACATCCTATTTTCATTGTATCTGCTCAAATCAAACAAAGATTTGTTATTAATTAGGATACTGGATAATCAGTGCTATTACTGAATAGAGACAGAGATATAATGTTTCTGTTTATCTCTTCTCTTTGTAAATTTCAGGAAAATTGTCAGTGGAACTCAATGCTCACTCATTTACCTTATAATACTTAAACATGTAGCACAGTGGTAGCATCCCTACATCTGGATCAGGAAATCTGAATTCAAGTCCCCCATCTGCCCCAGAGGTTTGTCATAACACGTCTGACACGGTTGTTTAAAATAACAGTGAGGTTCTCCTCTTGTGTAACACATCATAAACCCTTCATGGGCTTTGAACATAAATGAATGAATTGGAAAATACAGGTGATTTATTAGTGGTAGTTAATAGAAGAGAAAAATCTCAAGTGATTTGGTGATGAAAAAAAACATTCTGTTGTGTGTAAGATCATTTCTGGATAGAAAAAGAAAATAATCTCTAGACATATGTTTGCACAACAGCATATGGGGGAGTATATTTGATGGCAAATTCCAGTCTGTATAAATTCCATTGCAATAGACTCCAGAGAGTATTCTCATTCATATCTTTATTGGAGTACATTTGTCCTCCAAAGTGGGGAAGGGGAAAAGAGACATTTGATAAATTCTGTACAAAATCCTCTCTACTATACCCAGAATCACAGTGTTGTTACTATGCAGGAGGAAGCCATTGGGCCCATTGTATATGTGTTGGCTCTCCATCACCAAGGCTGTCAGAGTACTGGGTAAATCACATCTATAGTGAATCCACCAAGCAAACAGAAGACAGGAGATAATATGAGCACTTTGTGTTCCTTACTCTCATGCGTACAACTGCTGAGCAATTAAGTTTTCTAATCTTGCATAGGCTACTCCTTAAGCTCCTCTGACCTCCTCCCACTTCTGGAGGTCAGGGAGATATTGGCATAGTGCACATGTCACTTATACTAGTAATTTCCGCAAGAAAAACAGAAGTTGCTGGAAAAGCTCAGGAGATCTGGCAGCAGCTGTGAAAAGAAATCAGAGTTAACACTTCAGATCCGGTAACCCTTCCTCAGTACTCCGCACCCAGGCTAATGCTCAAATCAGACTAAGGTAGCTTGTTGGAGTTTAAATTCAATCATTAAAATGGAGCATAAAGCTAGTCTCAGTAATGGTGACTGTGTCACTAAAGACCCAGTTGGTTGTCTAATGTCCTTTAGGGAATGAAATTTGTCATCCTTATCCGATCTAGCTTGCACATAACTCCAGTCCAACGGCAGTGTGGATGACTATTAACTGTTCTCTGAAATGGATAGACAAGCCACTCAGTTCGCAAGCAATTAGGAATGGACAATTTATGTTGACCTTGCTAATGACATTTACAAACCATGAAAAAATAAACAAAAATCACTTGGAACTGAACTCTTGCCAGCTGAAAGTAAGCTAGCACAAATGGCCACTGGCTCAATTAAACTCACTCTCTATCTGGAAACTGTGACCCTTCACTCTTTCTCTGTCACATTTGAGTTTGAGCCAATCATCCATGCCAGGCCCTCCTGGCCCAATCACTATGCACCTTCTCCTGTCACCCTCTAGTTTTCTGCCATCATCATTTACCCTGTTACAGTGACAATGATATGCCATTTCTCTCCCTTGACTCTATAGCCCTCACCACCTAGACCCTCCACTCATCATCCTTTACATATCCTTCAAAGCATTTGGCTTACCATCTGAGATCTTCGGTTTTCCCTACCTCAGACTGGATATGCCCTCCTACCAAATCTAAGCCTCCTCTGCATCTCTGAACCTACTCTGTGTCAAACAGAGTTTTATCACTTAGGAAACCATGACTTAGTAGTGGACATGTTGAACCCGGCCTTTATGCCTCTCATTTTGCATTTCCTTATTGTTGTAAATGGGTCTGCAAGGATTAATACTTTATTGAGTGAAGTCAATACCAGTTGTGGTGATGATCACATTAGGACTTGGTCAGAATAAAGAAAGGCTAGAGTTGGTGTATTCCTGCCTACAATATTTCAGGTCAATTCTTGTAAATGTGAATAGATGCATAAACCTCATTTTTTTATGCAAAATTCTTCTCGTCAGACTAGAAAGGTAGATGCCCTCATTAATGCTAGCCCACTTTGTGTTTGAAGGAACTTACACGCATTACTAGCTGCTTCTCCACCCTCAGCAACACCCAATCCATCAGGCTGTTCCTGTTGTTCATTTCCATGTCCCAATCCCACTTGCTTCCCTCCCTTACTGCCATAGTTCTCCACCGCATGCTTGATCCCATAAAGCCCTCTTAGTTCTCTTCATGAGGCTGATCCTACCATTTCTTTCCTTGAGACCACAATCTCGCTTCACAATCTGAGCGTACTCTGTTGCCTTTCCTCAAAACTGCCTTGCTCTCAAAGTGGCCTGACCTGCTCTCACCCCTGAATTGTCCTTGCCCTTCCTGCCACTCCAGCCAAGTTGTCATTTCCTGTTGCCCTACTCTATATCAAACCTTCAACAAATACAATTACTCACTTAACATCCAAATGGGCAAACTCATCACCATGACAATTTAGACACTACTGGCTTAATCTTGAGGTAGGACTTAATGTAGAAAGGCTTTAACATAATGAGTATACATCGGATGTAAATGTATCAAATATTAAAAACCCATCAGAAAGTGTGTAAGGCCAGTCCCATTAATGCTACGCTGTCAATTTAATTTCTACATTTCAACTCACCATCACAAAACCAAAATTTCACATCACATTTAAGTACATCTGCAATGTTTCCAAACTTCCTTAACCACATTAAATTGCACCCAATGACCTGAATATAAAAAGGATGACACACCATTGCCATATTGGGGGGAATGCTGCACAATTGGTAATGTTACCTTTAGAATTAAATGTTAAAGAGAGGCCCTATTAACCCTCCCAAGGTCCGATGGTGATAGTTTGAAGAAGAATGGAGATGTTTTATTGTGTAAGGTGATGGTTTTGAAAGGGAAATGCTTAGACTGCTTTAAACTTCACCAAATACAAAGATTCCATAGGACAACCTATCTAGTCCTCATGATCTTAGCAACAACATCTGTTGCATTAATGTGACTTCTATCTGATTGCTTTAATGGAGAGATTATATCTTATCTTAAACAAAAGCCTCTTCACATTAGACTAGCTGATGATTTTCATCAACCACTTTGGATCACGTATGTCTTGTAAAACAGAAAATAAAGATGATGGCAGTAATCTACCCAGTCACATGTTGACAATGGTCAGCATTGCATGTTCATACACCAGTTATCAATACTGTCCTGTCCATTGTTTATCCACCAATTTGTTTGATACAAACCAAATAATAAACAGGACATTATCACAACGATGTTTGTGGAATCTTGATGTATTCAAATTGGATGCCACATCTCCTGCATAGAATTGACTACATTTCATAAATTCTTCATAGACTGTAAAATGTTTGGTAATTTCTGGTGGCTATGGAAGATACAATGGAACACTAGATTGGGTTGGGATATCTGTTCGGCATGGACGGGTTGGACCAAAGGGTCTGTTTCCATGCTGTACATCTCTATGACTCTATAACTATGACTCTATAATATGTCTTACTTTTTTAGCTTTAGCAGCACAAACTAACCCAGAAATCAATCTGAAGATCGATTTTAAGTGGCGATGCAAGATACAATGAAACAATATGTCTTTCTTTTTTAGCTTTAGCAGCACAAACTAACCCAGAAATCAATTTCACATTCCCTTCAATCTGAAGATCGATTTAAACAGCAATTGTTAGTAAATGGTTGCACTACCTCGGAAATGTAGTGGAGAAACTGTTGACTATTGAAATATTGTATATACATCTCCTCTATGCAAATTACAAAATATGAGTACTTGTAAAATTCACTTTCTGTAACATGGTAATATTATACGTGTTGTGATTTGCAGCACTAAATACAGCGAATAGAATTCTGAAGAAGGACTGGACTTGAAACACTAACTTTGCTTTCTGTCCACAGATGCTGCCAGACCTGCTGAGGTTTTCCAGCAATTTCAATTTTTGTTGCTGGTGATTAGAATAGTTTGTTGTCACCATCCCCTGACCTTGACTGGGACTAAAGTCCTCCTTGATTTACAGTGATGTGGAGGAGCCTGGTGAAAAAGCAGCACTCCGAAAGTTTGTACTTCAAATAAACTTGCTGGACTATAACTTGGTGTTGTATGTTTTTTAACTTGGTTTACAGTGATAGAGGGAAGTCAGTGATGGGTCTTAATGAGAGGAGGACCTTGTCTTAAACAAGATATGGTTTATTGCATAGTAAAAATCAGGTATGAGTTACATTAGTAAGTTAGAATTTTTCAAAAGAGCCTAAGGAGATTTAGATGGTAGATCTGTCCTCTTCAAGTGCCAAAGCCTGAAGACCTTATGACATCAACGGATTGGATGGAACCTACTGCAATTTGCAGCCCTTTCCGAGCCATTGTCTTAAACAAAAAGAAACATCCATCATTTCTCAGACCTCAAAAACACAGGAAATATCTTGTTCTACCATTCAATATGATCTGAAAATATGACCATCTTTGCATTAACTCCACTTTTCTGCCCATTTCCCACATCCTTTAATTTCCTGACAGACTACAGGTCTGCTTTTAAAGTGTTAAACGTATTCAATGATAGAGCATATACAAGCCTCTAGGGTAGAGAATTTCAAAGATTCTCAAAACCCTACACAATTGAAGAAATTTCCCCTCATCTCTGTTCTAGAAGATTGACCCCTTATCATAAGACCCTGTCCCCCTTTACTGGATTTCCCAGCCAGCAGAATCGATCTCTCAGTGTCTGTCTTAACAAGATCCTTCAGAATGGTACATGTTTCAAAGAGATCACCTCCCCTTTTCCTAAACCACAGACAATATTGTATCAGTTTATTAATTTCAAAATGTGAAGGTGAATGACTGGAGGTTTCAAGGTGTGAGGTGAAAAGTTTAAAGGGGATACACGCGTCAAGTACTTCACACAGAGGGTGGTGGGTGTCTGGAACGTGTTGCCAGCAAAGGTGGTAGAGGCAGGCATGGTAGATTCATTTAAGATGCATCTGGACAGCTGCATGAGGAGGTGGGGAGCAGATGCTTAGGAATTGGGCGACAGGTTTAGACAGTAGATTTGGATCGGTTTGGACTTGGAGGGCCGAAGGGCCTGTTCCTGGGCTGTAAATCTTCTCTGTTCTTTGTTTTTTGTGTCAGCAGAAGGACCATAAACCCACTGACTGGAAGATCAATCTAAGCTAACCTTCAGTTTTGAATGCAATGAATTATATTTTGCAAGGTCCACACACAAAATAAATGTAGTGTTATCAAAGCCCAGTGAGGTTTTCCTTTTGATTTCTAATGATTTCCCAAGAAAGCTATTTTTTTTCCCTGTCAGGTTCTCAAAATCCCTTCTGAAAACTGATGGCAAGAAAAGCTTTTGAAACACAGGTTTTTATCACAGCAGGGGGTTTCATGAGTGAACTCATGAGAGGATGGTTGAGGTGGGGGAAAAAAATAAGAGGTAGCACCCTGATGTGTAAAATGTATAGGAATATCCATCCTTGTCATATAGCATATTTACTGGATATCATATCTTGTGACATGTCCCCAAATGTGCCCGCTACGAGCTGTGGGAATTGTACCACCAAAGGTGGCTGCGACAGGATAAAAAAGAACAATTTTATTAGGAACATTTGAGCTTTGGAATATCTTTCTGATTCAGCAGCTTCTTTTACATGTTTTGCCAAAAGCCGTGTTACTTTCTGTGACATTAGCAAACTCTGAAGCTGCAGCTGAGCCAGAAATATTACATCTGACCTCACCCTGCAACCCATCCCCCCCCCCGTTTTCCAAAACTTATAAAATCATTATTTTAAAGAAATCCCACCACTCTGCCACTCAGCTCAGTCTTATTATAGAAACATGATTCAGAAATCAGTCCAAAGTTCAATGCTCTGAGCTGTATTTGAGTAAAACTAACAGCATTGTACTTATGAGAATCTGCAACATGAGAAAAAATATTTGCAATATAGAGCAATTCATTCCAATAGACCATGCACTATAAACTCTACTCAGTTTATTTTTTCTTCAAAATAATTGCAGCTAAATGTTAAATGAGGAATTAATCCCCGACGTATTGTTTCCTTGGTGGACCAAGGCAAATCATGACCATTCCATCTTGCTCCAAATAGACAACAAAAGTAACCTTTCTATATTCCCATTGGACTTACATCATCAGTGCCCCACTGTGCTTGAGGTGTTGTGACCCTCAGGTAAAATAAAGAGCAGCCTAAGGTCCTTTGAAATTATGATGATTTTCATTCACTGAATAAATTTAAAGATCCTGCATTTACCACCTTCTGGGCAAAACAATTCTATATTCTACAAATCCTTTATCAGAAAAAAACTATTAAAAGGGAGACCTCCAAACCTTAAACCACGTCTCCTAATTTTGGACAAATTTTAGATTTTAACCATTTTAAACATTCCTACATATCTACCTGATCCATTTGCCCCAAGATATTGTACATTCCAATAGCATCACCTCTCTTTCTTCTAAATTCCAATGTGTACAGGCCTAATCTGTTTTACTTTTCTTCAGGTTATAGACCAACAGGTCTATTGGAAATCACGAGCTTTCGAAGTACTGCTTCTTCATCAGGTAAAGCCTCATTTCATCTGATGAAGGGGCAGCGCTCCGAAAACTTATGATTTCAAATAAGCCCGTTGGACTATAACCTGGTGTCATGTGACTCCTGACTTTGTCCACCCCAGTCCAACATCGGCTCCTCCACATCATTACTTTCCTTCATAAGATAAGGAATGACTTGAGTAAACATTCTCTGAATTGTTTCTGAAGTAATTATATTTTTTTTTATAAATAAGAACACCAAAATTGGACACAGCATTATAGTTGTGGTCTCATTAACTGCTGCAGTAAAATCTCCCTAATTTCACGCTCTATTATCCTTATGATATACAGCAGCATCTCATTTGCTTTATGATCATTTGCTGTACCTGCAGGCTAACTTTATTTCTGGGGATAATGAGATTCTTTTATATTGCCGAATTCTGTAATCTCTCCTTATTTAAATAATATGCTGCATTTCTATTCTCCCTGCCAGAGTGTACAAATTCATTATTATTCATATTACATATCATCTGCCAACCTCTCGTCTGTTCAGGTAAACTATCCATATCTCCTTGCAGACTCTACTTCTTCTTAACAACTTATTTTCCTAACCATTTTGGAGTCATCAGCAAACTAAGCTACCATATATTTGGAGCCCTTATCTGAATCATTGATATAAATGAGGACCCAGCACTAGTCCCTGTGGCACCACACCAGTTTCAACTTTCCTACCTGAAAAGGACCCATTTATACCTACTCTCTGCTTCTTAGCTGAGCAATCCTTTATCTATACTAATATGATTTTTCTACACCATGAGCTCTGGTCTTGGATCCTTTGATGTTGCGCCTTCTCAAATGCATTTTGGAAATCCAAGTACACCACATTTTCCAGTTCCCCTCTATCCAGTGTGAATGTTAATCAAAAAATTCTATTAGGTTTGTTAAACATGATTTCCCTTTTACAGAGCCATGTTGACTTTGTCTGATTACATTTGATTTTTTTCAGTATCCTGCATTCCATACTTAATAATAGATTCAAGCTCACTCCCTTTGACGGATTTTCAACTAACTGGCCTACAGTTTCCTGCTTTCTGCCTTCCTCCTTTCTTGTGAGTCTTCCAACATCTGAGGAACTTCAGAAGTTTATAACTAATGCATTTACTGTTTCTGCTGCCACCTTTTTTAAGACCCTAGGATGCAGACCACCAAGTCCCAGGAACTTGTTAACTTTTGGTCAAATAGCTTTTCAAAAGCACCTTAATCCTGATGATGGTGATCATTACAAATGCATCCATCCTAACTACTTCGTGACTTTAATGAATATTTGGGAAGTTTTCTAAATCTTCTACAGCGAAGATAGACACAAAAAACCTGTTCAAAGCCATCGACTATTATTTCTTCCGATTTGCTAGAGTACTATTAATTATTCTTTTCCTGTTCTAATACTTACAGAAACTCTTACTCTGTTTTTATATTACTAGCTAACTTTCTCTCATATTCTACTTTATGCATTTTTATTATCTTTTTAATCATTCTTTACTAGTTGTTAAAGTTCTCTGTCCTATCATTAATCATTACAGATTTGTATGACATTTCTTTAAATTTAGTACCATGCCTAACTTTCTTCTTTAGCTATGGATGATGCATCCCTGTCAAAGGGAAGGATAAAAGAATATGCTACTTTTTCTGTGTATGCAGACAGCATAGCTATGAAAAATGAAAATTCAAGCAAAACATTGAGAAACACTCTTGCCAATGGCTTTTGACTTGCTGATAATGCATTTTAGGTTCTTATTTTTAGTATTTGCATAATTATGCAAAAAGATTAATCCTTCTAGTGTAACCAGGGGAACTTTCAAATTACTACATGAACTAAATCTAAAATGAATGTTTTTTTTTACCCCTGATGTTTACATTTAATTACAGATAATTTACCTCAAAGATGTTTATTTAGTAATTATCTGTCATTTTGGAAACTTTCTCACAGACCAGGTGCCTTACCTAACTCAAAGTCCATCTTTCAGTCATTCCCAATACACAACAGCCTTCAGTTCTGATTTGAAGAAACTCCGAAGGAGAGTCATACTAAACTCGAAACAATAACTCTGTTTTTCTCTCCACAGATGCTGTCGGACTTACTAAATTTTTCCAGTACTCCCAGTGTTCGTTATAGCATTCGTAAGGCTCTACCTGATTGTGTTCTACCCGTTTGAACTGAATGATCAACTTTGATTACTTTTTAACTGAATCTTTTAACTGTTCTGACATTGATGCATGTCTTATGTCTGAGAAAGCATTAAATATGCCTCCTAACCCATAATCATGGGATTGTTTTGTTAACGCTTCCACCAAACATTTCACTTATTTTCTTTTTCAGAGCTCAATCAATCTATTTGATTGAAAGTGTATTTTTCTTTCCTACATCATTGTAAGGTTATCCTGTGTGGTTACCATGGCACCGCTAAAGTCAGCAGTGCCATGGCAACTGTGCTTTTGTGACGCAATGAATATTTTTCTTGAAGAGAAAAAGTAGAAATGAGTAAGCAATGTATTATTTCAAAAGCACAGGTCTGCGAAAATTTGGTCCAGATTTAACTTGTCCAGATTTAAAATAGTTCAAGTCACTATTAATATGATAGAAACATCCATTGGAAAGCTTGCTTTTATTTTTATTGGAAAGAGAAACAGTGAAAAGGTTTACACTGGAAAGGATCCACCGGTAAGGTATATTTTTCCCCACTTTGCAATTTGAATTAAGAGTTTGTTGTGAACATGTGACATGAGAAATCCAAATGACACATTTTCCAATACAAGAGTATTGGCCAGACGTTTGTGGAGGGGCGGGGGAGTTTCAGTTGGTGGGATGATATCTTTCTGGGAAGGCTGAATATGCTGGGGCTGTCTTCCCTTGAGCATCGGAGGCTGAGAACTGACCTTGTAGAGATTTATAAAATCATGAAGAGTATGGAAAGGGTGAATAGGCAAGGCCTTTTCCCTGGGGTGGGGGAGTCCAAAACTAGAGGGCATAGGTTTAATAAAGCGGATTGGTATGGATGAGTTGGACCGAATGGTCTGTTTCCATGCTGTACATCTTTATGACTCAATGACTATCTTGGCACTTATAAGCCAGTGATAGATCTCACAGAATGAAGAACCCAAGGGAATCCTGCGGGTGTAGGGAAAAGAAAAGACCACCTGTTGAGAGCAGCAGGCTCCTCAAAGGCTAGCACTCTATTGAATAACAGCACCTCTGGGAAGGCAGTGGTTGCGATCAGTACTGCGACCACCCAAGGCTTAGAATCACCGCTGGATCCCAGGGCAGAGATTAATTGGGGCAGTAAAGGGTCATGGGAGTAAGGATTGAACAACAAGGATACTGAGGCAGATCTCAGGGGTCACCGCTCCTCTCTAGGCCACATTATTCAATCAGGTACTGGATGTTTTTAAGCAAACACCCATCCCGCCCGATCCATGGATCCACAGGCACTCTGTATGGATTTACTTATTTCACACCTTTTTCTGCTGAAAGAATATACTTAAGTGCCTTGAGTGACTCACGTGATTTCTGACCTTACAAACGTGGAAAGGAAAACTCAGTTAAATAGAAAGGAGTCCAACAAGGCAAGCAAAACCATCACAGAAGAAAAATCCTGCATTCAATAAAATGAAAAGGAATGGAACTGAGACTGACTGTAAATGAAAAAAGAATTTAAAGTA
This sequence comes from Chiloscyllium plagiosum, assembly GCF_004010195.1. Lineage (NCBI taxonomy): Eukaryota > Metazoa > Chordata > Chondrichthyes > Orectolobiformes > Hemiscylliidae > Chiloscyllium > Chiloscyllium plagiosum. The sequence goes on along the minus strand of NC_057716.1, from coordinate 10,607,446 downwards.
AATCCTAATCAAAACTGAAGTCACCATAAGGGCTTCTCTCTCATTAGACAGAGACAACTAGTGGTGGCTTAACCTGCGGGTTACCATACCTCAGACAAGGGGAGAGATCTTCATGGTAATCCAGACAATGTGGAAATTGAACCCACACTGTTGGTATCACTTTGAATCACAAACCAGGTATCTAAGTAACTGAGCTATCTGACCCCGATAGAAAGTGAAACTGAATATTTGATATATTTGTAAATTTGAGTAATTCAGGTTGACATTAGCTTTGCTTTTCAAAAGGAAAATGTAAGGAAATGTACAAAGAGCAAAATTTCCCCACCGTTGAGCATTCTGGCTATTAGCAAGTTGGTACACTGTCCTGTGATCAAGAGTTGGTAGAGTGAGAGTCATTGCTAGTTTTGAATAGAATGAATTGGAATATATAATGGGGTAGGAAGTATCTGGTTTGGTCTAGAAATATTAAGGGTGAGTACTGGTAGAACAAAAATTTATAGAATTATAATAGAAGGCTGGATGCTCAGCGAAGTTTTAGTGCACGTGATTCAAAATAGCTGACAAATGCATCCCTGAGGTAATCCATGATCTTTGATTTTGTTTTAATGTTAAACGTTGAATCATGTTCAAACATTTGGATATGTTGGCAGTGAATATCATATTGATCTTTATCAGAATTGACAGGCTCCTGGGCCCCGAATATTTTTGCAGCAATTCCCAAGAGACTGTCACAACTATTTTCCAAGATGAAGTGCAGGAACATATCCACATTTTCTGGCAGGCCTTGCAGACATTTTTCGAATGAGTTTTCAGCTTGAAATATAAAGATATGAATCATGAGGCCCCTTTAATTTCGAAAACCTCAAATCAGATGGCTGGTAAAAGGAGGAATTGGTCCCAGAAGAGACCAAAGTGGGTATTTATGTATGGAAACAAGGATATGAGTGAGTATGTTGCATCTGTCTTTGCTAAAGAAGAAGATACTGCCCAAGATCTAATGAAAGAAGAGGCAATTGAAACATTGGATGGGCTAATTATTTACAAAGAGGAGGCATTAGATGTACTCAAAAGCTGATAAGTCACCAGGATCACATGATTTATCCAAAGATACTTTGCGGAAGGAGGATAGAAATTGTGGAGATATTGACAGTACACTTCACATCCTCCTTGGATACAGGGATGGTGCAGAACATTAGAGAATTGCAAATATAGCAACCTTACTCTAAACGTTTGTCAGGATAAGTCTAGCAACTTTAGGCCAGTTTGTTTAACTTTACTGCTAAGAAAACTTCTAAAAATGATAATTTGGGACAAAATTAAAAGTCACTTTGGCAAATGCAGATTATTTAAGGATAGCCCACATGGATTTTTGTTTTCAGGGCAAACTGTAGTTTGCCATCTTGATTATGATGTTTGATGATGGAACATCATGAGGGCAAGTCAGTTAATGTGGTGTACGTGGGCTTCTGAAAGGCATTTGATCAGCTGTCGCATATTAGGCTTATCTGCACCTTCTTGCCAAAATAGGGTGCTTGGTGGCATGATGTAAAGATAACAATCTCTCCCTTATTGTCAGCAAAATAAAAGTTGGCCATTGATTTCAGGAAGCAAGACAGAGGGTATGCCCCTTTCTACATCACTGGTGCTGGGGTGGAGGTGATCAAGAACTTCAAATTCCAATGAGCGATGATTAGTAACAATCTGTCCATAATTAGATTAAATTAGATTAGATTAGATTACAGTGTGGAAACAGGCCCTTCGGCCCAACAAGTCCACACCGACCCGCCGAAGCGAAACCCACCCATACCCCTACATTTACCCCTTACCTAACACTACGGGCAATTTAGCATGGCCAATTCACCTGACCCTGCACATCTTTTGTGACTGTGGGAGGAAACCGGAGCACCCGGAGGAAACCCACGCAGACACGGGGAGAACGTGCAAACCCCACACAGTCAGTCGCCTGAGGCGGGAATTGAACCCGGGTCTCAGGCGCTGTGAGGCAGCAGTGCTAACCACTGTGCCACCGTGTCCTGGTCGAAGAAAGCATAAAAAAGCCTTCCTCTGGAGGCTAAGGAAATTTAGCATGTCTTCATAATTTTTGTGGATGCACCATAGAAAGCATTCTACCTGAATGCATCACGGCTTGGTACAGCAACTGCTCTGCAGGACCATAAGAAACTACAGAGAGTTGTGAACACAGCCAAGTCCACCACGCAAGCCAACCTTCCATTCACTGACTCCATCTATACTTCTCACTGCCTTGGGAAGTCAGCCAAAATCATCAAAGGTCCCTCTCACCTTACAATCTCTTCCAACCTCTTCCATCAGGCAAAAGATAAAAATAGCTTAATAACATGTACCAACAGATTCAAGGACAGCTTCTTCCCCATTGTTACTAGACTTCTGAATTGAAACTTTAAATTTAAAATCTAATGTTGATTTCTCTCTTGTGCACCTTCACTGCAGTCATAACATTGTAGTCCTTGCTCTGTTCTATTAACCTAATGCACTTTGTATTGTCTGTCCTGCACGCAAAACACTACTTCTCACTGTATCTAGGTGTATGTGACAATAATAAGTCAAATCAAATCAAATCCACCCTCCTCATTGGCCCTGCCTCTAATTCCCATCCTTCCCCCCCAAACTGTTGGACAGGCCTTATGCCTCCAACTCTTCTTCAATATCTACAGCACTCCGGAGCCAGGGTTATATGATGAATAGTGAGTGCCAGTGATGCTGAGGAGGTCCGGACAAGTGGGTAGCAAACAATGTCAAGGGTGCGGAAGTCTTTTTACACTCCTCTGGATAGAAAGGGCTGTGCTCATGATCTGCTGTAAAATCTGCTAGGAGCAGCCCTAAACATATCGGTTAAATAGCAATGTAGCAACCAATGGAACAACGCAGTCCGAGAAGGTGCAATTCGATTCCAACTCTCAGTATGGCAAAGATCACGGTGAGAAAGTGAAGACTGCAGATGCTGGAGATCAGAGCTGAAAATGTGTTGCTGGAAAAGCGCAGCCGGTCAGGCAGCATCCAGGGAACAGGAGAATCGACGTTTCAGGCATGGGGATTCCTGAAGAAGGGCTCATGCCCAAAACGTCGATTCTCCTGCTCCTTGGATCCTGCCTGACCTGCTGCGCTTTTCCAGCAACACAAAAATCACGGTGAGCTGCTTTTGGAACAGCAAGATCTGGGTAAATGGTCCAGAGAATGCAGGTTTGGCAACAGACGATACATGGGTAAACGAATTTAGCTCCAGGTTAAACAAAATACCTTCTACACCAGCACTTTTGGTCCAGGCCGTCTGTTTCTAGATCATGTTTTGATCATTAATCACTATCGACGATGAGGAAAGTGCAAGAAATGCTAAGCTTATGTCATTTATAATCAGAACTATTTGCTGCAAGCATTTGGATAAGACATTATGAACTGTAATGTTCCAGTGAGAGTTTAAAGAAATTTTACAGTTGATTTAGTGATAATGAAGGTTGGGCAGTTAAAAAACAAAATTCTGGAATCTCATGACTGAATATAGTGCCATGGAAAGCTACAAAATCTCAGCAATCTACATGTACATTGTGATATGAAATGTTGCCATTTCTCCAGGGCCTGAGCAGGTACCAGTGCCACATATTTTCCTCCCCTTTTTTCATTGAAAATATTGTCTGAATTTGGGGGTGGAGTGTGTCTGGTATCCAAAGGCACTGATTGAGGAACCCAGTATTGGCTGTTGGGGGAAGGGAACATGGAAAACTATCTCTTGCTTTTGCTGTCAATCTCTCTCATCCCCAGAACCCAATCCTGCAACAAATTCCTTGTTGTCATTCACTGCATCTAGGCCTATCCTTGATACACGAAGGATGAGTGTAATATCAACAACCATCACCACCTCCCCAACGGTGCTGGGTGAGTACAGAGAGATTATTGACTACAGCTCTTTGTGGAAGGGGCTTCTCCAAGTCTCCAATGTCCTTGATGTAAGGGAAGACCCACTACTGGCCTGTCAAATCTCTGAAAGACAGATTATGTGGCAGGGGATCCCAAAAACAGGTTATGTGGGGGTTCACCAGTTTTCAGGCTGGTAGCACCTCCCCCCCCCCCCCCCTCCCATGCCTCCAACAAAGATTTTAATCCAATCAATTGATCACTTATTTATAGAAATAAGCATTTTTAAATTCAGTAACATATCAAAGACAGCTAATCCTTTACGAATATCTTAAAACTGTCAATCAAAATGTATTCTCAGATCCCTGCTAAGGTGGAATTGATCTTTTTGAAACTCAGCCAAGCACTTATGAAGGGCTCACTGTATCCTAGGAAAATGTCAAATATAAAATCTATAGAAACTATAGGAATTGAAAGTAATGTGCTTTTTTTCCCATAGCTATACCAGTTGACCTAGAGATCAATTTACTCCTCAATGTTTTATTTTTACACTTAAATGACTAGTATACTCTGGATTCCTTTGGTTTTAAAGGGCCGTAGATTTAAATAACTTCAGGTTATGTCACTTAAACTAATCTTTCCTGCCCTGTAAGACCCCTTATTTGATTTCATAAATTATTTGCATTCTTCATGTTAAGGCTCATGGAACATTGATAGAAATGTCTGCTTAAACTCAGCACCTTTTAAAATGGCTCAGCTGTTTCACATTTTACAACTGCACAATTCACTTTCAGGTTAGTTACTAATTTACTTCTGTAAGTTCTTGCTGTGATTGTACAAGTGTCTGGGGACTTGTGCAATGAATTAAAGATGGCGGTTAAGTCCACAGGGTGTGGTGAACACCTTGGTTCCACCTTCTAAAATTCTGAACAGGCCAAACTGTGGCTGTAATACTGTGTTCTGCACTCTGTTCTGTAACCCTGATGCACCTTGTATGGCACAATCTACATGTGTCACATGCAAAACAACATTATTCACTGTATCGCAGTACATCTGACAATAATAGGTCAATTAGTCAAATCAATCAATCAGAACTAGGTGCTGGGATCACATACACGTACATGCACACACATACACACACAGCACAGATAGGTGGCAGCAGTCTGTATGTGATGGCTGACAGACAGTAGCAAGGACAATGGCAGAGGATGACCCTGAGTGACCAAAGCTGTTTTATGCTCCAGGAAGCCACTGTCACTTCCCCACGCCAGTACCCTAATGATCTTCAGAACCTGCGAGAGTACAGACTGCTGAAAAAGTGTGAAATCCTCTAAGTTCTTTCGAAAACTCGTATCCACAGCTGTGGTTATAGCAGTCTAAATGTGCATGGCAGTTAGCTGAGCTTTGATGATTTCAACCTGAAATTCAACTTTAGCACTTTAGACAGTGTGTGGCTTCTGCCTCTGTTCCAATGGAAACTCAGTCATTGGCCAGCAATGGTTGAGTTCACAAATGTTCTCACGGCCTTGTTCTTCAGTGGAATGCCAGAAAGAATGGACACTAAGCTGTGCTCAGATCACCGTGCCAGATTAATGATGGACTCCTTTACCCCACTGACAGTGAGCTCTGGCTTTCAAGGAGGTCAGTCCTTTCATTTGCAGACCCACCAGCCTTTTACTGTATGTCACCTCCTCATGTGTGCAACCTCACTGTCTGGTGAAATGGCACCAGTGCTGCCCTTGGCTACAGTTGTGCAGAGAGGCTCACCGCATGCAGATTGCTCCTCCATTTCACTGTGTGCAGTGTGTGGACTGTGGATCTGAGCTGCTAGTTGTGAGTATAAGTGTGAATAACAGTGTTTCTTAACACAAGGAAGTGAGTTATGAGATGGAGGAACCAGGTATGACCTGTTTTTACCTTCAATTTCTTTAGCCCTGCTATTAGCCACAACCTCAGCTGGGACTGGTCGGATTGCTGACTAATGTTACCTCTTCCACCAGGAGGGGAACTGCAGCAGTGTCTGTCCCCATGGTTACTCCCTGTTCCCTTTAGTTGTGCACAACCTTGACCGGGTTAACAAGAGCTGGTTGGTATGTAAGCGAACGGGAGCTGTGAATGGAACAGTGTGAGAGTCTGGGCAATGGTTCACATGAGAATAAATCGACTCACATTAACCATATATACAGTCATCATCATAGAGATATACAGCATAAAAAACAGACCCTTCAGTCTAACCAGTCCATGCCAAAAATAAATCAAATCTAAACTAGTCCCACCAGCCTGCGCTTGGCCCATGTGCCTTCAACATTTCTTATTCATACACTTATCCAAATGTCTTTTAAATGTTCTAACTGTATTCACATCCTCCACTTCCTCTGGAAGTTCATTCCACACATGAACCACTCTCTTGAGTTGCCCTTTTATGTTCTTTTATAAATCTTTCTCTTCTCATCTTAAAAATATGTCTCTTAGTCATTAAATCCCCCACCCTAGGGAAAAGACACCTACCATTCGCCTTTCTATGTCCCTTATGATTTTATAAACCTCTATGAGGACACCCCTCAACCTTTTACTCTCCAGTGAAAAACATCCCAGCTTATCCAGCCTTTCCTTATAACTCAAACCCTCCATTCCCAGTAACATCCTGGTAAATCTTTTCTGAACCCTCTCCAGCTGAATAATACCCTTCTTATAACAGGGTGGCCAAAACTGGACACAGTACTCCAGAAGAGGCCTCAACATCGTCATGTACAATTTCAACATGCTGTCCCAACTTCTATACTCAATGGTCTGAGCAATGAAGGCAAACGGTCATGAACGTCTTTCCTGTACTGCATCCAGAGATTGGGGCTACACGGCTTTGCAAAGTGGATAGAGGACTTCACTTCTTCCCTGCACATTTTGCACCGAGGCATGTAGTGTCACATCATGGAATCTTGGAGTATGTTCACTGTTTGTGCCAGATTCATCTTACACATTACGACTAGAATACACCTTTCCTTTAAGAAGTTCACGCTGGCTTCAAGCGTGAACTTCTTAACGCTTGAAGAAGTTAAGAACTTCTTAACTGCCACAAATTTATAAGCCCTGCTAATGTGTGCAGCCACTCAACAGTGACCTTCGTGTTGGGCTGCAATCTACCACCATTTAAATGAGCAGATGGCATAAAGATTTCCTACCTCCTCTGAAGGGACAGGCTAGGTTAATTTCACACCATGACCAATATGCCTGTTTTTAGGGAAAACCAATTTAGTCCTATGTTTCTAATTAATGCAACTTCTGATGTGTGTTGACTGAATGTAAGCTGAACAGTGCCGCCTTTTTTTTTATAAATCATAAGTGTCCTTAATACAACACATTTCCCTGCCAGGGTTCAGAGAACAAAAACAGAAATGTCAAAGTCTTCAAATGGTATATATTTTGATAAATCGCGACAAATTTACGCCAAGAGAAACAACAAGCTTCTCTCTGAATTCAGATGAATCTCCAGTTTGCTGCTTGTAGTGCATCATGCTGAATAGTTACAATATGATTGATTGTGGTAGTATGGTCAATCAGCCTCTTGGAGCTCAGCACTGCAGTAGGACAGCGAGTATTTCATTTTGCTAAATTTAAACTTGCAGGATAGATACTAGAGAAGGACACTGGAGGCTTATTATGAATATCTTGTCAGTAGGTTCATGGCAGAAGAGAATCATTCTTCCCTACATAAGTGACAATTTTTGTCCCAGACGCATGACTATTTCTATAGTCAGCATTCTGTGTGGTTACTGCCATTCAAGATCAGCATTACTTATAATAGAGTGTCTACATCTGTAACTGCCTGTATAACTTCTTTTTAATTCATTCATTACATATGGATATCGCTGACAGGGTCAGTATTTATTGCCCATTCCTAATTCCCCTTAGTCACAGGGCTTTAGATGCACCGTGTTAGGGAAGATGTTTTGGGACTTCGACCAAGTGACAATGAAGGAAGGGTGACATAGTTCCAAGTCAATATGGCATGTGGCTTGGAGGGGATCTTGCAGGAGGTGCTGTTCTCATGTATCCAGTATCTTTTGGTTGAGGTCATCGTTTGGAAGATGCTTTAGGAATAGCATTGGTGAGTTAGATGGCACACACTTCCAATCTGTGTTAGCGCTACATGGAACAAATGTTGAATGGGATGGATAAGGTGCCAATCAAGCAGGCTGCTTTGTCCTGGACGGTGTCAAGCTTCGTGAAGGGGCAGACATTCAGACAAGTGGGGAACATTCTAACACACTCTTATTGTGCCTTATAGATGGTGGGTAGGCTTTGACGAGGCAGGAGCTGAGTTACTTGCCACAGAATTCCTAGCCTCTGACCTGCTTTTGTAACCAGTTCGAATTTCTCAGAGATGGTCTGGTCTGGCACTTGTGTGGTCTGAATGTTGCAAATTTTCAGAAGGACTGAATTGTTCTATTAAAAACATGTTGAATATCAATCAACGTCCCTCTTTTTGATCAATGTGTTGAACATGCCCTTTGCAATAATAAATTACTTAAACTAAATTATCTGACAGATTAATTCAAAAATACCTTTCATTGGATAAAATTCAAAATCACTTATCATCTTAAACTATTACGTATCAGGGATTTGGAAGATCAATTTGCATAGGGTTAAAATAAAACTTTTAAATGCTGCACCAGCCTATTGTTTGGCAATTTAAGGGATGACATTTAAGGTAACTATCATATTGGTTTTCATTGTGCACCTTAAGTTTATATCCTCTTTTGGCATTGTAATTTTTTTCTTCTATTGTTTAGAATGTTAACCTACAGTCCTTTTACACACTGAAGCAGCAATGTTTTGCAACATATTAAATAGTCAACCACATCAATGTTCCTGTTAAGAATCAGTCATGATTCACTGGTAACATTCTCACCTACAAGTCAGGAGATTGTGTGTTATAAATTCCAGTTCAGGTTCCTGGTGCACAATCCAGGCTGCCACTTCAGTCCTGTGCTACACAGTCAAATGTATTTTGGATGAGATACTAAACCAAGGCCCCTTCCCTCTTCTCAAGTGAATGAAGAAGATCCCACAGAAAATCCAGAGAAATCTCCCTGGTGTCCACTTACTATTTATCCTTCGACCAACATCACTAAAGCAAACCATTCATTCCATTAGCTCAGTGCCCCTGTTCACAAATTTGTGCCACATTTCCTGCGTTGCAAAAATGACTACTCCAAAAAGTTTGTTATCGTTATTAACCTTGTTTGGAATGACCTAAGGTCATCAAACGTATTACATTTATGTTCTTTCTTTATCATAGGGATTCTACAATTCATGAACTATATTTATGTTGTTTCATTATCATAGAATCCTTTTGATTCTATGATAATGAAACAGCATAGATATAATTCTTTTCATATATGTACTTCTAGCTGTAGTTTCAATTGGAATATTTAATCGCAATATTCTACTTGAATGTCTCTCCTGATTACATCTTTTTCTCGACCAGGTGAACATTATGAATTGTTTAATAGCAAGCACATTAAATATATTACAACAGATTTATAGTTATTAAGCAGTTATATCACTAGGTAGGACAAGAAAATAAAAATAAGTGCAGGGGTACACCATTAGACCTTTTACTATGACTCCACAGTTCAGCAAGGTGATCGCTGAACTGTTACATCAATTCTACACTGCTGTCAAATGCCCATTTCCGTTGATTCCCTTAATGAATCCGTCAATCTCAGTCTTAACTATACTGAACAACTGAAATTCACAAGGGAAAATTGTGACAGTAATTTTTTTTTCAAATTTGGATCTTCCTTTGTGAAATGACTGTGCCATATTGATAAATTAACATCTATATTTTCAAGGTGACATGATGTGCATTTTGTACACTTGCGAGCTGAGCTGAAGATGCTTTACTTATGCCTGATCACTGCTAATATAAAAACTTGAAATGAGCCAAAGTAGCTTTGTAACAGTTGCATTGTGAAAAGGCAATTTTCTTTTCCCTTCTGGATTCATAAAAATTCTGAGTACTATAAAAATTGCACAAATTTGTCCGTGCTAAAATTACACACATATTTAAAATGCATTGTTTTATTAGTGGAAAAAAAAATCTATTAATCACAAACAAATATTGCATGCCCTCTAATTGATTAGACAAATTTTATTACAACAAACATCTTTTTTCAAGTTTGAACAAAACAAGGATTTCTCTTTCTTTACACATAACTTACCTTCCAGCTTATTTAGAACAGACAATTATTGAGTTAAATTTAAAACTATACAGCATGCCAATCAAATCTATTAGTTTGTAATTTCTATAATGTTTCATCAGTTCAAAGGGAAAGTAAAATTGCATTAAAACCAAGTTAACTTTTGCACAGAAATTGAAGAGTTTGGATAATGCAAGTTCTCAAAGATTTCTCAGTTTCTGTTCTTCACTTTTACATTTATCCCTGTATTTCTTACTATGTTAATTGTTACACTTCTTCAACTATCTCAATTACAGGGTGATTTTAATATCTATGGAACCCAGTGACATCGCTGAAGATAACCTAAGAACATAAGAACTAGGATGGTAAACAATTCAGCCCCTCAAGCCTGCTCAACTATTTGATATGATCATGGCTGACCCCATCTCAATTCTATTATGCTGCCCAGTCTCCATAACTCTTCAAATTACTACTAATTAAAAATCTGTCAATCTCCTTAAATTTACTCAAGTCCTGGCATCTACCACACTCTGGGTTCGTGAATTCCACAGATTCACAATCCTTTGAGAGAAGTAATTCTTCCTAATCTTTTGCCAAGCAAAACATTGTTTTCGTAATTCATGTCTGGGTTTATCCAGCTGCTGCCACGTTCATTATAATCTTTAAGCCCCTCTTTATGCTTCAAAAATTACCTCACTTACCTTTACAAAATAACAGCTTAACATTCGAAATGCACAATGTTGTTTGTGCTTCCACTTTAGCAAAATAAATCAAGCAACCTCTTGTATATTGATGGGCATGCTCAAATGCAATAAAAATTCAAGATAATGTGAGCAAACAGTACAATTTAAAATAGAACTGATGGAGTTCTACATGATTTAGTACAATTTAATTAAATCTGGAAAATAAGTGCAATGTTTCTTTTAAAAGACAAACATTTGAATATACCTAATTTGAAAAAATTACCAATTTCTGATTCATTCACATGCTATTTACTCTTGGTGAAATATTGTCTATGCTGAAATGAATACCTCAATATATTACAAATTAAATCAAAGCTTTCCAGTTCCTATCTGAACTGACAGACTTGTTAATTAATATTCTTCAATTAGTTCTCACTGTGACAAGTACTTATCCCAAACAGCAATTGCATAATTGGCTACACTCCTGATGATTTTCAACCTCAATAGCATTATTCGAGGTATTGATTTTACTAAAACTTCAAGATGGAAGCACAACTTTATTAAATTGTTGAGCCTCGTACTTTCTAATGGAAATCAAAAAATAGTGTCCTTTTCACTGTAGCTTTGGTAAGTGTCCCAAACCCAATGAAATTGAAGATTCACTCCATGGCCAAAGGCAGTAACCTGTGGATAGTCATAAGCATTCCATCTTGAAATGAAATTGGGGAAGAAATTGGATCAATGTCATCACGTTTCCTCTGATAGAATATACACCGTGCAATCTTGATACACGAGTCTGTGCATGCACACCTAATATCAACAGAGCAGACAAATAATAGTCAGTTGCTGCCATTTTCAAGTGCCATGTTCCAACCAAAAGCCTCTGTTCACATTCTATAATTAAATATCTGATCAACAATATGAAGAATTTCCACTTACCACCTGGACCTCACCACACCCAGCACAATTCTGTACATTTTTGAGCCTTCCTATATTTTCTTCAAGTTTTAACAGTATTCAAGCAATTATCTTGTAGCTACTGAAATACCTTTTACCTTATTTATAAAGTACTGCTGAAACGAATTGCTTCCAGGTTATCAGGGACAGGTAGATACTTGGAAACTGCAAAAGAACTAGATCAGCATTAATCTTATTGAATGTCAGATTAGGTTGGAAGAGCCAAATGACATATTTTGACCCTAACTTGTATGTTCTGAAATAGGTGGTACTGTAAGCTCTCTTTTTGGAATTGAGCACGACTGGGACAAGGAGCAAAGGTCACACGAAACAGGACAGGTTGCTTGAAGAGGGAAGGATTCTCTAACATCACCTTGAGAAAGGATTAAATGCACTTTGATTGTGACTGGAAATGGCTGGTAGAGACAGAACTGGAACCTCAAGCCAGGGTAAAGACGACATTTTGTTCTTGCCTGCACCTCGCAAATTGATTGAGCACAAGATTTTACTTGGATCACAGGTTTTGATTACATGGGTATCAGGTGGCATGTGCCTGGTGTAAACACAGCCATATTCACACATGGCTCATGACTAAGCTCCAGGAACTGTGCACGCGTGCACTGTCTACCTGCAATGAGAGCAATGCTGCCATAAAGAATAATAGAATGCAAACATCAACATCTTTGAGCAACAGGTCTGCTGCTTTCTTCACTTGTATATCAGGACTTGGCTGTATGCTGTGTTACATTAGCCACATCCTTGCCACCACCTAAGCATTTAAAAAAATATATACTACAGACATGAGCATCACCAACAATGCCAATATTTATTGCCCTTTGCAAATTACTTTGACAAGATGTCGGGAGCCGCAGTCTTGAAATCAGCTCCCTGCTAAACCATTTCAGAGGGCTGTTAGTAGTCAACAACAGTGTGCCTGAAGTTATACGTATTCCAAATTGAGGAAGGCTGCTTTACCTCTTGGTGGAGCGATGAATAACCAGGGGTCATGGATTTAAGATAAGGACAGGCAGTTTAGAAGGGATGTGAGTAAACGTTTTCTCACTCAGAGGATGGTGAGAATCTGGAACTCATTGCCTGTAAAGGTGGTAGAGGTAGTAGCCTTCAGAACATTTAAGAAGCATTTACGTTGCTAAGGTATACAAGGCTACGGGCCAATGCTGGAAAATGATATTGGAATAGCTATATGGTTATTTTGGACCAGCACAGACTTGACTGGCTGAAGGGCCTTTTTTTGTGCTGTCAACCTCTATGGCTCAATGACAACTTTAGCAATTTGAAGAACTGCGAAGCAATTTTCCTCAACAAGTTCAGGAGAAATGATTCTTCCCATTCAAATTCATCACACTCCCCAGTCTACTCTCCTAATTCCACCTTCCCCTACTCCTTTAAAGTATTCTCAATCTTTGCTGAGTACAATTCAGTAGACTCTCTTAGATGCTTCAACTTCCTGGCCATCATTCAATTGGGTGTCTCAACTGTGAATATTCATTGGCTATCTGAATAATAGGAGCATGTTAACCCAGTCACAAACCTGGAATAGATCCCAAGCTATTCTCATAAAATTGGAAACAATCTGTACTCTGTGTATTTTCAATTTGATATTTTTGTTCATCTGAAAAAATATTACTGTTATCTCTTCAAGCGCCTTAAATTCAGTATTTTCATGGTTGCATTTTCCTAAATTCCTGTTTCAACGATATCAGATTAATTAATGGGAAGGTATCACTTAAACATCTGAAAATACATTTTAATTCTGGATTTCTGAGATTGAGCAATATTTTAGTCAAGCACTTCAGATGCTCTAAATACAAAGAAACAAGGAATTTATATAATATACAAATGATATCCAAATGTTAAGATTATGGTCTTGCTTCAAAGCAGCTATTTTTAAAATGTGTATCACATCTAAAATTAAACCGGGATTAATGTTGGCACTGTGATATAGTGGGGGGTTAGAGAGTCTAAAATGGATTTCAGTGACTTTGACAGGATTTCTCAATGCATTTACTGAATAATACATTTCAAAATCCTTAAATGTTTAAAAAGGAAATTACTTTTTTTGGTTGGTAGATAAAATTTACAAGGATAATGTACAGAGTGATGTTACACCTGCCACATCAATTAATTTGAAGATTCTTCTTCCATTATATATGGAATCTGCCTTAGTGAGTCAGGTTTTATTCTCAACTTTGAGAAAAGTGAAATGAAAAATATTTGCATTTATCTCAATGCAACACAAATGAGAAATATGGATTTGGTTTACTTGAAAATCTCTGAAGTTATTTACAGCTAAATTAATATAAACAGTACAGAGAATTCTCCAAATGTAGCTTTTATCTGGAGTGATATGGTGCAGGAAACCTGTGGTCAGTGGTCATGTGACAATATCCAGGTACTTGGCTCATTTGCATGATGATCTCAAAGATGATAACATAACATCCTCCTTTTTCCCAAATTAATTCTCATATCTCAGTTGAAAACACATAAACATTTAGTAAGAGCAAAACTACTTTTACAGAGTTAAGAATTGTAAAATGTATAAGTTCAGAAGTGGAAAAGCCCACATATCATTTACGGGGTTTGATTACTCTTCAGTTCTTGTTATGGTGTAATCATCAAGAAATGTAGGTGCATTTCAATTTTGGCTGTCCTTGGTCTGTAGACATAGAGTCACAGAGATGGACATCACCTTTCAGTCCAACTCATCCATGCCAACTAGATATCCTAAATTGATCTTGTCCCATTTGGCCCATATTCCTCTAAATGTTTCCTATTCATACATCCATCCAAATGTTGTAATTGTATCAACCTCCATCGCTTCCTCTGGCAGCTTATTCCATACATGCACCACCCTCTGCATGAAAAAGTTGCCCCTCAGGTCCCTTTTAAATCTTTCCCATCTCACCTTAAACTTATGCCCTCTAGTTTTGGACTCCCGTACCCTGAGAGAAAGATCTTGGTTATTTACCCTATCCGTGCCTCCCATGATTTTGTAAATGTCTGTCAGGCCACCCCTCAGCCGTCGACACTCCAGAAAAAATAGTGCCAGCCTGTTCAACCTCTCCGTATAGCTCAAATCCTCCAACCCTGGCAACATCCTTGTAACTCTTTTCAGAACTCTTTCAAGTTTCACAACATCTTTCTATGGGGGAGGGGGGTCCAGAACTGAATATTCAGAAAGAGGCCTAACCAATGTCCTGCATTGCCACAAAAAGACCTCCCAATTCCTATCCTCAATGCACTGACCAATAAAGTGAAGCAAACCAAACACCTTCTTCACTGTTCCGTCTACCTGTGACACCACCTTCAAGGAACTATGAACCTACACCCGAAGGTCTCTTTGTTCGGCCACACTCCCCAGGACCTTATCATTAATTGGATAAGCCCTGTTCCGATTTGATTTACCAAAATGCAACAGCTCACATTTACCTAAATTAAACTCCATCTGCCATTTCTCAGCCCATTGTCCATCTAATCAACGTCCCGTTGTACTCTGAGATAACCTTCTTTACTCTCCACTACACTATCTTAGTATCATCTGCAAACTTAAAAACCATATTTCCTATACTCACATCCAAATTATTCCTATAAATGACACAAAGCAATTGTCCTAGTGTTTCATCACACTGTCATCTGGATATGCTTTCTCATGTTTGCTATGTATAATTGATGTATACTTCCCTCAGCTGCTTTGTCTTCCTCTTCAGCATTGCTCCATTCGGTATTGTAACTTCAAAGGACCAGAGAATTTGAATAGGTGATGGCCAGGCAAGATTGTTCTCATTTGCCTTCCAGATGTGATCCCCTCAGACAATTGTAACCCCATCTCAGGGACGTAACTCTGACATGTAACAAGATGGCACTAAATCCTGATTTTTGTTCTCCTATCCTTTAGGATGAGGGACTTAGTGGTGCAAACCTTTCACTTGTTTGATCTGTGATAGTGTGGTGAAGAAGCCATAAAGTTCACACCCCATTTTACACACATATCTCTCGAAAGTCTACTCACCTACAGCAGTCCATTGTTAGAAATTATTTATTTAAGTGCATCAAACAGATGAAGTAAAACACTCAATGTATTAACCACAAATATACTTGAAGAGTGCTGAAGCTATCTGACAATTGAAAATTTAGAGAAATAAATCAATGACTAAGATGGAGTTAACTCCATTCATGAGAAATAGACCAAGAGCAATTTTGAACCAAGGGACTACATAGGAGTGTACAGGTTCTCTATATTGATGTCACTGGTGACTCTAGCATGCCTTACACATCCTCACTAAGTTTTCAATATCATCACTAATCCCTGGCCAGCACCTGGTGAAACGGTTTTGCCTGAAATATTGATGTTCCTGCTCCTTGGATGCTGCCTGACCTGCTGTGCTTTTCCAGCACCACACTCTTGACTCAGTATCTATCACAAGCTAATTATCTTGTCCAGCCTATTCCCAAATGGCTTTGGTGCAGTTGTGACAATATGTCCTGATAGACTGCTTCAGGCACAATAGTTGTTTTTCTTGAAGATAATACTAAGCTCATTTCAGTATGGCTGAAAGCATCTGGGTGTGTCTAGCATCTCTTTGATCATATCAGGGCAACCTTCCAGGATAACTTCCCACAGTGCCTTCAGTATAGGTCACTCACTGTTCAACTGAAACTGGTTGCATTTATGCTGAGAAAAAAAGCAATGCATACATTTTGAGTACATCTTGCTCCTTGATGTCCATGCTGTCCACTTGTCGATCCAGAGGAATGTCTGAATCCTTGTTGGGATTTGGCAATTTGCTCAGTGTATCTGAGGTGACCATTTTAGTACCAGGTTTGTGTCAGGTCTCAAATTCATATTGCATTACTTTTTCTGGAAATTGTTGTTGCCTGGGTGGCATAGTTATTAGTGATTTGCAGCGAATTATTTCTAATGGTTTGTGACAGGTATCCAAAGTGAATTACTTACTATGCAGTTATGTAAAGAGTTTTGTGACACCAAATACCATAGCAAGTGTTTCATGCTGTATGTTGGAATAATTGGATTGCACTTGTGATGGAGTTTTTGATTTAAATGCAATTGGCTTACCATCTTACATGTTACATCCACCCAGCCCTTTCTTCTTCCTTGGGTTGCAGTCCTACAAACCTCTGCTAATAGTGCTTCTATGAGACACTCAAACATGCTGATTGTTCTCCTGCATTACTTATGGCACACCTAGCACAGAAGCTGTCTTAATGATGATGCTTTGACAAGTACAGTTCATATGCTTAATTATTGTTTTCAGTTATATAAATAAATTTCACAAATTTCTCATTCTGAAAGATATCCAGAATATATTTTATTACAAATTTTAGCATATATCTGTGCTGAAAAGGAAAAGCTAAATTTTTAAAACTTCCCTAAAATGCTGGCAAATAGATACAAATAGCTAAAACTCCAAATGGTGATTACCTCAAGTGGGGAATACAATTGGTTTGTGAATGGATTCCAGGACAAAGGTTTTAAACTGGTGCAAAAAAAGGTATTTTAATTTACATCGGATGTAATGTTCATTTAAAATTCCTTGATCATTTCTGCTGATTTGGCCCATTTTGGATAATTGCACCAGAAATACCATTGCAACCAGTAGGAAACCCTAGGCCATTGTTTAAGAAAATTAAAAGCAAGTTTAATTTTCAAAACCTGTGAGCAATAAGAGTAAAAAGAACCTGACGTGAAAGACTATTCTAAAGGGCAACATGATTTAAAGTTATAAAATTATGAGAGATATTGATAGGGCGGATAGTTACATCATTTTCTCAGAGTGGGAAATATCAAATCCCAGGAAGCATAGGTTTAAGGTGAGAGAGGATGAGCAAGGCAATTATTTTTACACAGAGGGTGGTAGATGCCTGGCAATCACTTCTACAAAGAGGTGGTGGTCAAAGCAGACACGATAGCAACTTTTAAGAGGCATTTAGACAAATACATGAAGAGAATGGGAATAGAAGGAAAGGGACCATGTGCAGGCAGGTGGGATTACTTTAGAATGGATTCATTGTTGGTGAAGACCTGGTGGGCCAAAGAGCCAGTTCCTGTGCTGTACTGTTCCATGTTCTATGACAATATTGCGAATCAGCTTTTCATTCATAAGTTTCTCACTTTGTTACAATATTCCATTTGCTGTTTGTTGTAAACATTAAATCAACAACATTTTGAGCAAAGAATGAAAATATGTTGTCCATGGTCTAACAGTTTCTATCCTGAAAACCTGTTTATGGGATATTGCATACGGAATTCTATGGGCCAAAGGTTTTGATGCTCCTCCTGGGATTGAGAAGCAGAGTCATCGAGGGAACTTATTTAAGTCGGAAAGCCAAAAGTCTGATGAAATGAAATAAGGAAGTTCAGAAAACCTTCAAGGCAGGTCGAGTTTCCCAACAGCAAATGTCAGGAGGTTCTTTTTCTTTCATTCACATGTGATCATGTCTATAAAAGGAAGTCTCACCAGAATTAAGTTCTCGTTCCAATTAAGCTACCTGCAAGTGAACAATACACCTCTTCATATTCCCAACAGCTTATCAACGGCGTGCAGCAGGTGAGGGAGTCAATCTGTTGGAGATGGAGTGAGTAGCTTGCCATTTTCCTCATCTTGTGGGAAGGATGTTCCACAAAGTGATGGTTGAGGATTGGTGGAGGCTGGCTGACAGAGAGAGAGAACCCAGGCTAGGAAGGGATGTCAGGAGGGAAGGTGAGGGTACAGGGATATTTGAGAAATAGATAGAAGTGCCTTGCATGTTGGGAACTTGTGAATGGAAGGAAATGTGGTTTCTGAGCAAGTATGGTGGGGGAGAGGTAGATTTGAAAGGTGTATTTTTCTGCCTATGGTGGAGTCCTGAGAGTAAAATTGAAAGTACTGGGTAGAAGAGAGAACTGTAATAGGAAAAGAGGAGAGTGTGAAATATGACAAGTTGGCAGGTCCAGGATAATGTTCAGGTTGCAACCACTCTCACAATGGTGGTCTTGGCACAGAACAAATAGATGATGTGGGTATTCAGTGCGGTCAGGCTGGGAGTGGGAGTATTAATAGGTGCAGACTCAGAGAGGACAGTGGGAATTTAGATGGTTCTTGCATCAAGTGTAATGGGGGAGGCTCAAGTGGAACAGTGGGGAGAAGAATGGCTATATCTGGCTATTTCAAATGGCTTAAAGATGCAGAGGAGTTGGTGGATGATGGGAGAGAGGAGAAGTTGATGGAGTATGTTTAAATGGTGATGTGAACCATTTTTCAGGATCAACAAAGTACAATCCCTCAAAGTGGGAAGAGGGTCTCTTTAGTGAAGGTTTAGGCTTAGTGAAAGTTAAGGTGAGCACAACTGAATAATTAAAGGGAAACTTTAATAATCTTGAGTTGACGGGACAAGAACTATGCCCAGACAAGTTCTCCTCACTATGGCCACTGTCTGAACACAGTAGAATTGATGGCTGATCCATGGGTCTCCATCCAGATCCCAGTTAGGTTAGCAACTGAAGTACAGAATGTGCTGAAAAGCAAGTTCAACTGAGGAAGGGAGGATGGAGTTGGCAGTACCATAAGGGGAAATAGGCTAAATACACAGTATCAGTCAAGGTACTTTGATGGCAGGATTAGATTAGATTACTTACAGTGTGGAAACAGGCCCTCTGGCCCAACAAGTCCACACCAACCCTCTGAAAAGCAACCCACCCAGACCCATTCCCCTACACCTAACACTACGGGCAAGTTAGCATGGCCAATTCATCTAACCTGCACATCTTTGGACTGTGGGAGGAAACCGGAGCACCCGGAGGAAACATGCAAACTCCACACAGACCGTTGTCTGAGGCGGGAATTGAACCCAGGTCCCTGGCACTGTGAGGCAACAGTGCTAACCACTGTGCCACCGTGCCACCATGATGATCACAGTTTCAGAACTAGTGTTGGGAAAGCAAAGAACATGTCATGATGGATGTTATTATTTCATTTCTTTGCACTTAGGCTTTTGACTATATT
Source organism: Chiloscyllium plagiosum (assembly GCF_004010195.1). Classification (NCBI taxonomy): domain Eukaryota; kingdom Metazoa; phylum Chordata; class Chondrichthyes; order Orectolobiformes; family Hemiscylliidae; genus Chiloscyllium; species Chiloscyllium plagiosum. Next base: position 10,587,694 of record NC_057716.1, on the reverse strand, counting down.
AAATTTTTATCAGTATCAGTACCATGCAGAACACTGGAGAATTATTCATCCTCTTGGTGCACTGGAGCCAATTTCTGGAATAGGTCCCACTGGTGCTAACACTCTGCTAACCCTCCATCTGAATCTCACAGGAGTGTATCCTACTGCCATCACTGGGAAGCAAGACCACTTGTGTCTCCTCTTCAGATAGGAGCAGAACTCAGTGAGGCATCCCTGAACTATGCGTCCACTTGTGTTCTCTGAGAAATCTCAAATAGCAACACAATGGGATAGGGGGTTCTGACTTGGGAGATTGGACTGCAGCATAAGACTCAGACTTTTGCTACTGGTTTGCAGGGAATTAATACTCTTCTGGATGCCTTTTAAATATGGTGCCAAGATTTTCAATTCCAAGAGGTACAAGTGTGGGTATTGACTTCATTCCATTTCCCATTGCAAGAATCCCCATGCTCCTTACACATATATATACCTTATAAGCTGACAACAGTAATTGCATGAGGAAAACTGTCTTGCCCACTTGCAAGGGTAATGCTCATTTCTAGTTTCACCATTGTACTTCTATTCCAGAACAGAAGATTCCACCCTGCATTTCTAAATCCACGTTCCTAATCTAACTTGCCATTTATTGTCTCTTGAAGAGTAAAATTATCTTTGAACTACCATTTGATCAATTTTCTACATTATTAAAATTAAAATTGCAACAACACATTATAATTCTGACTATGACTAGCAAGACATCCTGTTAAAAAGTTTCAGTAGGTGGTTGAGCATTAGTTGCATCAGAAACCGAACAGTCACATTCTCCTTTACATATTAAAAAAAACTAATAGCTGACTTTTACGTTCTAGTATAATGAAGCTTATGTAACCCATGTAATGTAGAATTAGTCACATTTTTCTGCTTTACAGAATGATGATTGAGTCATTTTCAGTGGAAGGAACAAACTAAGTATTCTGTAATGCTGTTGTTGGGTTTAAAAGTTGCACATGAAATAAAGCCTTGAAAGTTTAAAGGAATTATACTCACTGGGAATGACATGAATCACCTCATTGTCTGATAACCTGAGGGCTCAAATGAAGCTCAGACTGATGTGAAGTGAAGTTAATCTCAGTGGCTAGCTGTAAGAATCCAATAGAAACTAGACAGATCACTGCATTTCCTGTTGACTGATGTTCTTCCGCTCACAATGACTGCATTAAATTGGAAAGTAGAAAAACCATAGCGAAGCATAATGTTTTGAAACAGAAAAGACAGAATTATTCAGTATGGGTTTAGTTCCTGAACAAAGTTAGGCACATGCTTGGGTGAGTGTTAAGCATTTTAAAAAAATTCTCAGCTGTGTTAAACCACTGACCAATCTTGCTGCGAGCATAGATCTGATTTCAGCTGAACTTCATTGAAATCATTTTGGCTTTCCTGGTATTTGACAATGTGAGAAACAGTATGCCATTATTGGCTACAGATGAATACTAAGATTCAGATAATATTAGTAATAACAGTTCATAACCTTGACACGCAGGGTCGAGCTCCTATCTCTGCATCAGGATGAGAATGGCCTGATGATATATCAGCCATGACCTAGCTGGTAGAGCTGTCACCTCCATGTTGAAGAGACTGCACTTTGAAGATCCATGTCAAAGACAAAATCACAAAATCAAGGTTGACACACCAATGCAATTCTGAAGGATGTCTGTACTGACAGAGATGCTATCCTTTGAAAAAGACATTAAACCAAGGCTTAATAAACCAAGGTTCACTCTTCAGAGCTGCTGGTGTTGGACTGGGGTGGACAAAGTTAAAAATCACACAACACCAGATTTTAGTCCAACAGATTTATTCAGAAGCACTAGCTTCATCCTGATGAAGGGCTTATGCCAAAAACGTCAATTCTCCTGCTGTTTGGATGCTGCATGACCTGCTGTGCTTTTCCAACGTCACACTCTCAACTCTAAGAATGTTATAGGAAGGATAGAAAGGGGGGGCAAGAGATGAAGACAAGTGGTGTTTTTGATAAGGGATAACATTCCTACTATATTTAGGGAGTATATTCCTGGGAATATGTCCAGGTAAGTTATTTGGGTGGAACTGAGAAATATGAAAGGGATAATCACCTTATTGGAATTGCACTGGAGACCCCCAATAGTCAGTGAGAAATTGAGAAATAAATTTGTAAGGAGATCTCAATTACCTATAAAAATAACAGGGTGGTTATAGTAGAGGATTTTAACTTTCTAAACATAGACTGGGAGTGCCATGGTGTTGGAGAGGAATTTGTAAAAAATATACAAGAAAACTTTTTGATCCAGTATGTCAAAATTTGACCTTCTCTTGGGAAGTGAGGCAGGGCAGGTAACTGAAGTGTAAGTGGGGGTGGACTTTGGGGCCAGTGACCATAATTCTATTAGTTTAATATAGTGTTGGAACTGGATGGTCTCGATCAAAAAGTATCTTCCTGTTAGGGTGAAAGGCAAGACTGGTCGGTGTAGAGAATTCTGGGTAACTAGAGAAATTGAGGTCTTGGTCAAGAAGAAGAAGGAAGCATATGTCAGATATAGACAGCAGAGATTGAGTGAATCCTTCGATTATAAAGGCAGGAGGGATATACTTGAGAGGGAAATCAGGAGGGAAAAAAGGGAACATGACTTTGGCAAATAGGGTTAAGGAGAATACAAAGGAATTCTACAAATACATTAGGGATGAAAGGGCAACTAAGAAGAGAATAGGCCCCCTTAAAGATCAGCAAGGCCACCTGTGCGTGGAAGCGCTGAAGATGGGGGAAATATTAAATGAGTATTCTGCATCAGTGGTTACTGTAGAGAAGGATATGGAAGTTAGGGAACATGTGGAAATAAATAGCGACATCTTGAAAATAGTCCATAATACAGAGGTCAAGGTGCTGGACACATAAAGGTGGATACATCCCTGGGATCTGATCATTGGACCCTTGAATTCTGTGACAAGCTAGGGAAGTGATTGCTGGGCCCCTTGCTGAGATATTTGTATCATCGATAGTCACAGCTGAGGTGCGGGAAGACTGGAGGTTAACTAAAATGGTGCCACTATTTTAAAAAAGTGGTAAGGAAAAGCCAGGGAACTATAGACCGTTGAGCCTGACACCAGTGGTGGGCAAAGTTGTTGGGGGGAAATAATGAGAGATGGGACTTACATGTATTTGGAAAGGCAAGGGCTTGGGAAATCATGTCTCATGAACTTTATTGAGTTTTTTAAGAAATAACTAAGACAATAACTAAGAAATAACTAATCTAATCTCATCTAATCTAATCTAATTGATGGGGGCGGAGCAGTGGACATGATCTACATGGACTTCAGCAAGGTTCCTCATGGTAGACTGGTTAGCAGTGTTAGATCACATGGAATACAGGGAGAATACACCATTCCAGAGGTCGCAGAACAGATCCCTGCGGAACACCACCGGTCGCCGATCTCCATGCTGAACACCAGCATAGCAGGTCGTATCTATCAACAGAGAAAAAGATTTGGTTGGGCAGATATTAAAAATTTTAAAGTAGTAAAATGGGATTCTCCTTGTATGTATATATCAGCACATTAACTGTAATGGATAGTGAGACATGGCTGTACCCCACTTCAAGAGTTATAATAAATTTTTAGTCAGCTTCCCTTTTTGCGATTGGGTGAGTCTAGTGTAAATGTTACTAGTTGCGGAGAGTGGGTTTCTAAAGCACTCGAAAGATATACAGTGAAATGGAAATGGAAACTTTATCATGTCTTCTTGAGCACCAGCAGTGGGCCAGGAGCAGCAGAAATGTTCCCCTCAAATAATCATCAAGGAAATCTTCTGCCAATCATGGTTTCTCCTCATCCTGATCCCCTCCCTCCCCCCCTGGTTTTCTTATCAATCTCCGATTGGTTCCATTTCCAAGCCCTAGCCTTACCATCTCTCACTATTTTCTGGTTCTCCTCCACTGGCTGTTTTGACCAGTCTGTCAATCTGGCTGCTTAATACGCAGAAAATAGAAGAACAGAATTATTTTTAATAAAGGTCCTGCTATTAAATTTGATAAGACCTGCTTATCCCTAGGATTTCCAAGGACATGCCTTCAAATCTGAACTGAAGCCACCATGTCAGGTTATCTGGTAATGATTAATAATGCCTTCAAGAATGAAGTGCTTATTTCAATGGAGTAAAAGATTTCTTTTATTTTGCCTCACGCAGCAACAGGTTGAACTTCTTGCAGTTTAGTTAGCGTTGACGCTAACTCTGTATGGTTAATAGAAATGTACCACCAGTTCTGGTTCTTCCTGTCAATACTACAAAGATTCATGAATGAGGTGATATAAATTCAACAGCTAACTAATCAATGACATGATGGTGACATTCAAAGAAACTGATGAAATCTGGTTTAAGCATGACTACAGTACTGTAAACCAAAGGTAGCTTGCCTTACTGGACAGAAAATTGTGTCCAATGTATTTAAATATGACACTTGATAACATAATATTATTAATGCCACAGCTTACCAATGAAATATAGTATTTTAATTAAAATATTGTGAGGAGTTAGGATTGCTATCATGTTTGCATGATCTCATAATGTCAACAAATAGCAGCAAGCATTCCATCAACAGAGAGAACATCTTTTCTTGTTTATCCAACCTAATCAGTTTTATTTTGTTGTGGTGTGGAGGAACCGGTGTTGGACTGGGGTGGACCAAGTTAAAAATCACACAACACAGAGTTATAGTCCAACAGGTTTATTTGGAAGCATTACCTTTCGAAGCCCTGCTCCTTCATTGGGTAGCTGTGGAGCAGAATCATAAGACTGGCTTATGGTCCTGCTCCACAGCTACCTGTAGAAGGAGCAACACTCTGAAAGCTAGTGCTTCCAAATAAACCTATTGGACTATAACCCTGTGTTGTGTGATTTTAACTTATTTTGTTCTGTAATGGAAAAAAAGCAACACAATTATTCACTTAATGCTTACTAATCCCATTCTAATCAAGTGTTTGTTGCATCTTCTACTTTCATTTATATTTTGGGGGTATGTTCTGTATTCATGAAGGGTAAGGAATATTTGAGCAAAGCTTTCCTTTGATTTCCTTCTTTGGATTTGATGTAGTTTTCAAGTCCAGTACTTATTACTCATCCTTCAATTGGAGTGATTTGGTTGGAAAATTCATGAAAATTCAGATAAGAATCAACTAATTTGAAACAAAGACCAAAATTGCTGGAGAAACTCAACAGGTTTGGCAGCATCTCCGTAGAGAAAGCAAGCAACCCTTCTCAGGGTTTTCAGATTTGTTTCAGATTTCTAGCATCTACAGTTCTTTATTTTATTTTAGTGGTCAACTAATTTGACCCAGGACCGAAGTCACATCTTGGCTAAATGAAGTCAGGACAGCAGGTTTCTTCCTGTAAAGACATTTTTGCAACGGTCTAATCCCTGAACTTTCTGTTTCAATACCATAATTATGAGGCAGTCTTAATGAAGCGTCAATATTAGGAGCCGTCTAGAAATTACCTTTATATACGCCATTTGTCGTTTTCTTTGCAAAACAACTCCACCTTGCCATTTCTCCAGTTTTTATTAAGGTAGTCAGTAAACCTTGCACGGTTGGGAAGGAGAGATCAGATCCAGAGTTAGTATATAGTTCAGGGAATTTAGAGGCAATGTGGACATTTGGTGCAGAGGGAAGAGGTGCCTTTTGCTTGCTTTTCATTTGTCTTACATTTTGTAAGGATTTTTTCAAACAATATAAACTGAAGCCCAGGATCAGAGGCCCAGCAGAGAAGGGTGCCATCACAGGGCAATCATAAGTTCACTGATCGGTGATCGTTATTAATTTAACCAGCTATTATAGGTTACTTTCAGATTGAAGGTAAATAGTGGAAATATTTACATGCTACAAACCAGGGCAAATTTTTTAAAAATCAAATTGGGGTCTATGTAATTAACATAAAAATGCCGGGCCAGATGATGTGTCGTAACTGAATTATGTAGAAGCTGTTGGGCCCCATTATGGTTCATTGTGACCACATCTGTACCATGTGTTAGTAACTTGAGGAACTCCCAACTCAGAGTTGATGTGCTGGAATCTGAGCTTCGAGCACTGCAACACATCAAGGAAGAGGAGAGTTACCTGGATGCTGTGTTTGAGGAGGCAGTCCCACCACTTAGATTAACCACCTTGAGCTTGGAGCTTGAGAATGTGACTACCAGTGAGGCAGGTAGAGGAATCCAGCCTCAGCCCATCAGCTTAAGACCATAAGATCATAAGACATAGGAGTGGAAGTAAGGCCATTCGACCCATCGAGTCCACTCTGCCATTCAATCATGGGCTGATGGGCATTTCAACTCCTCTTACCAGCATTCTCCCCATAGCCCTTAATTCCTTGTGACATCAAGAATTTATCAATCTCGGCTTTTAAGGGCATCCCGGCCTCCACTGCACTCCACGGCAATGAATTCCACAGGCCCACCACTCTCTGGCTGAAGAAATGTCTCTGCATTTCTGTTCTGAATTTGCCCCCTCTAATTCTAAGGCTGTGCCCACAGGTCCTAGTCTCCTCACCTAATGGAAACAATTTCTTAGCGTCCACCCTTTCCAAACCATGTATTATCTTGTAAGTTTCTATTAGATCTCCCCTTAACCTTCTAAACTTCAATAAATACAATCCCAGCTTCCTCAGCCGTTCCTCGTATGTTAGACCTGCCATTCCAGGGATCATCCGTATGAATCTCCACTGGACACGCTCTAGAGCCAGTATGTCCCTCCTAAGGTGTGGGGCACAAAACTGGACACAGCACTCCAAATGGGGCCTAACCAGAGAATAATAAAGGCTCAGTATCACATCACTGCTTTTATATTCCAACACTCTTGAGATAAATGACAACATTGCATTTGCTTTCTTAATCACGGATTCAACCTGCATGTTTACCTTTAGAGAATCCTCGACTAGCACTCCCAGATCCCTTTGTACTTTGGCTTTATGAATTTTCTCACTGTTTAGAAAGTAGTCCATGCTTGTATTCTTTTTTTCCAAAGTGCAAGACCCTGCATTTGCTCACGTTGAATGTCATCAGCCATTTCCTGGACCACTTTCCCAACTGTCTAGATCCTTCTGCAGCCTCCCCGCTTCCTCAGTACTACCTGCCTGTCCACCTAACTTTGTATCATCGGCAAACATCGCTAGAATGCCCCCAGTCCCTTCATCCAGATCATTAATATATAACGTGAATAGCTGCGGCCCCAACACTGAACCCTGTGGGACACCGCTTGTCACCGGCTGCCATTCCAAAAAAGAACCTTTTATCCCAACTCTCTGCCTTCTGTCAGACATCCAATCCTCAATCCATACCAGTAGCTCACCTCGAACACCATGGGCCCTCACCTTACTCAACAGCCTCCCATGTGGCACCGTATCAAAGGCCTGTTGGAAGTCTAGATAGACCACATCCATTGGGTTTCCCTGGTTGAACCTACTTGTCACCTCTTTAAAGAATTCCAACATATTTGTCAGGCACGACCTCCCTTTACTAAATCCACGTTGACTTGTTCTAATCCGACCCTGCTCTTCAAGAATTTAGAAACCTCATCCTTAACAATGGATTCTAGAATTTTACCAACAACCGAAGTTAGGCTAATTGGCCTATAATTTTCCATCTTTTGTCTTGATCCTTTCTTGAACAAGGGGGTTACAACAGTGATCTTCCAATCATCCGGGACTTTCCCTGACTCCAGTGACTTTTGAAAGATCTCAACCAACACGTCCGCTATTTCCTCAGCCACCTCCCTCAGAACTCTAGGATGTAGCCCATCGGGGCCAGGAGATTTGTCAATTTTAAGACCTTTTAGCTTTTCTAGCACTATCTCTTTTGTAATGGCAACCATACTCAACTCAGACCCCGACCCCCTTTAATTGTTGGGATATTACTCATGTCTTCCACTGTGAAGACTGACACAAAGTGCTTATTAAGTTCTCCAGCCATTTCTTATCTCCCATCACTAGCCTTCCAGCATCAGTTTGAAGTGGCCCAATGTCTACTTTTGCCTGTCATTTGTTTCTTATGTATTGAAAGAAACTTTTACTATCATTTCTAATATTACTGGCTAGCCTACCTTCATATTTGATCCACTGGCTAGTCTACCTTCATATTTTATCCACAAACAGATTTAACAGGTTTGAAGTCCTCGCTCCCTGTGTGGATAACAGTGGGGGCTATTGGGAAGATGACCAAGCTGACCAATGGTTCAAGGAGCCATTCAAGAAGGGGGAGCAAAGAGAAAAGTAGCTGTATTCAGGACAGTGTAGTCAGGGGAATAGAGACTGTTCTTTGTGGCCAGGATCGAGAGTCCTGAAGGCTGTGCTTCCTGCTTGGTGCCCTGTATTCAAGGCGTCTTATCTGGGCTACAGAAACTTGGAGTGAGAGGGGACAGATCCAGTCATTGTGCTCCACATCGGTGCCAACTACATAGGCAGAAAGAGGAAAGAGGTTCTGCTGAAGGAATATGAGCAGTTAGGAATTAAATTAAAAAGCAGAACCAAAACGTTAATAATCTCTGAATTACCACCTGAGTCATGAGCAAGTTGGCACAGAGTCAACAAGATTAAAGAGATAAACATGGGGCTCAAAGATTGTTGTGGAGAAATGGGTTTGAATTCATGGGACATTGGCACTAGTACTGGAGGAGGAAGGAACGGGCTCCATCTGAATCTTGCTGGGACCAGACTCCTGGCAAATCACATAACTCGGGCTGTTAATGGGACTTTAAACTGAAGAGTAGGGGTGGGTTCAGTTGCATGGAAAATTATAGACAAAGTTATATGAGGGAGGGGTCAGCAGATGTTATCAAAGTTTCCAGAAAAAAAGTATAATGGCAGAGAGTATGTAAAGGATCAGGAATCTAACTTCAGGCACAGCAGATAAGGGGACAACCAAGAGAAGGGAGGCAGCCAATGCAAAACTGAGGGTGTTGTACTTAAATGCCTGTAACATAAATGGAAAAAGACACATGAGCTTGTAGCACAGATTGAAATGGGAAAGTATGATGATGTGGGTATCAGAGAGAGGTGGCTGCACAAGGATCAATGCTGGGAACTAAATATCCAAGGATACACACCCTACTGAAATATAGGTAAATGGGCAGAAGGAATGGGATTGCCTTGTCAGTAAGAAATGAAATTAAATCAATAGCAAGGATGATAAAGAGTCAGAAGGCATAGGATCTGTGTGCGTAGAGTTGAGGAACAACAAAGGGAAAAAGATCCCGATGGGAGTTGTGTACACGATTTCTAGTAATGGTCAGGTTGTGGGGAATAAAATAAATTAGGAGATAGAAAAGACATGTAAGAAAGGCACAATTAGAATAATCATGGGAGACTTCAATATGCAGGGGGAGTGGGAAAATCAGGTTGGTTGTGTATCTCATGAAAAGGGAACTGATCTTTTGGAATAACTTGTGGTCGAACCTCTAGAGAGCAAGCAGTTCTGGATTTGGTGATGTGTAATGAGGCAGGCCAGATTAGGGAGCTTAAGGCGAAGGAACCCCAACGGAGCGGTGGCTATAGTATGATAGAGTTCACCTGCAGTTTGAGAAGGAGAAGGTGGGATCAGGTGTAATGGTATTACAATTGAATAAAGATAACTACAAAGACATGAGGGAGGAGCTGGCCAGAGCTGATTGAAAGGTAGTGTCGCAGGCAAATGGTTTAACAGCAATGGCAGGAGTTTCTGGTGGCAATTCTTGATCTGTAAGGGGATCAAAGGTTATGGGGTGAAGGTAGGAGAATGGGGCTGAGAAACAAATCAACCATGATCGAATTGTGGAGCAGACTTGGTGCACAAGGCAGCTCTCCTTATTCTCTCCTTATCCTCTCTCTTTACAAATATCTATTCCACACAGTGAAATTCTCCATCATTCACCTAACATTAAACTGATTATTGTAATTAGGTTTGCTGTTTCCAAGATACCTTCGAACAGTAACGTCTTTACCAGCCCTGGTCAGGTATGTGACCCAGGCAAAAATGTAAAGCAATAGTCAGAAATGTATTTTATTTTCATTACAGGCCTCTCTATGTATTGATGGCAAATTGAAATTGCCAATAATCATTGCAATTAATCCTTGACATAAGACCAATACTTCAAAATAAAGCAAATCTTCTCATCTTCGACTGGAAGATTCATGTAACTGGGATAAGGTACTGCTAATTGCAGGTCACAAATTGTTTTGTGTGAATGGGTTTTCTGCATTTCTGTGAGGAGAATCTGACTCAGTTGTCGATAGTTTAAAAAGCCTCTCACAGCACAATTAAAGAATTGTGCTGAACAAATAAGTTTGAAGTTGGAGTTTTGATTTTCATGTACACGCTGCTCATAATTAGAAAAGCATAGGCTCTATAAAGCCCACGGTCTGTTGACCCATCCTAGACATGTTCAACACTGAGTTACAAATAATTTCAGTGAATTCTCCCTGGTTTAACAATGGGCCCAGATTTTCCACTGGCTGGACAGCGATTACTCCAATTTACATGAGAGTTGATCATGTAGACCCCATGGAATGCCCATCATAGCACAATCCAAAGAAATTGCCCTGGAAATTCAATTTTCCGCTGGGCAATCTCTTTACACCTAGAACCTTACAAAAGGTTCCATAATGATCAAAGACTTTGGACATGTCTGATGAAATTAAGTAAATTACTTCTTCAGGAATAGGTAGAGTATTGAATATATAGCCTAACACGTAATTAACAATTAAACCAACTCCTGGACCTGACACCATCAAACATCTCCCCCACCCCCGCTCCCCCAACCCCTCTGGGATCCAACATAACTCCCCCTGAGAACAGACACCAGATCCCTGAACCCTCCACCCTTTCCTCTGGGTCCAATACCTCCCCACCCTGGGACCTGACACTGACACCCCCCCCCATCCCTAATACCCTCCCAGGGACCCAAAACCTCCCCCATCTCTCCCCACCCCTCACAACCAATTTCTCCAACACACCCTGATCCACCCACAGCAATACTTACCTTTCCCCTTGCCACATTGTACCTCAGTCACCCTATCCTCTACCCCAAATGGCACCCTTACCAGTTGGCACCCTACTTACCTGGCACCTTACTGTCCCATTCACTTAGCACCCATCCCTCCCGGCACCCTAACTTCACATTTACCTTGAGTAGTTAATGTTTGACAGCAACTGTCCAAGTTGCTGACTGGAACTTTATCTGTCAGATTATGGCAGTGACTGCCATGGAAAGGGTGAACAGTTTGCCTTCCCCCAACAGTTCTCCATGATGAGAGAACTGTCAGAATGGAGGTACAGCTGTGCATTTCAGTGGGGGGCCCAGTGAGGAACCTCCTTTCAGAAATATAGAGCTCCCTTCTTTTGTATAAAGGAAGGGTCGGAGTGGCAAACTGTGTGAGGTTGACAGTCCCCCAGAAAGCCTGGCCCATTCATACAGAATTTGTTGACATGAATTCAAACTCAGTAGCATCTGGAAGTAGTTCCAACAGGTGTGGGGTTGGGGAAGGAATCGCTCGCACTGATATTATTGGGAGAAAACACAAATATATTTTTATTACAATGAATATCAGGAAGCCTTATTGGTGTTTGGAAGATTATTATGTTAAATACTCAGTGATATACATCACCATTCATAATGACACCTTGCTAATCAAATTCTTACAACAGGATTTCTTTTGTCTCCTTCCAGCCCCCTTGTCAGGATTATCGTGCTTAAATTTTCTCTTGAATCAATTGCTTCAGTATTTGCAGGATTATCATCATCAAAGGTTTACTTTTTTCCTGTACCTATTACATGCGGCATTAAGGAGAAAGGAGCTCCATTAAATGGCCTTTGAAAAAAGGCCTGTACTCTGATTAAATCAAGATTACACCAATCAAACAAGTAAAAAGATCACAATGAAATCTATTTTTCAAATACATTCACCTTTGTTTTAACTGGTTTAGAACACAACAGGCATCCTATATTTCCATTTACCTTTCGAAAATGGCATTTTTTGAAATTTGCTTGTTTTTTGAACAGGGTGATGCAGCTCCAAAATGTCATGATGACTCTGTTTTTGGTTTGTTTCTAACACTGAATAGCAATACACTGAAATGGAAAAGATGCCTGAACTTGTAAAAATGTGATCATCACTCTTTCAATACAGTATCAACCCTTTGAATTTATGGATATTGATACTTAGATACAATAGGAGAAAGTGAGGACTGCAGATGCTGGAGATCAGAGCTGAAAATGTGTTGCTGGAAAGGCGCAGCAGGTCAGGCAGCATCCAAGGAGCAGGAGAATCGACGTTTCGGGCATGAGCCCTTCTTCAGGAATCTGGACATAACTGGAATCTGATTCCTGAAGAAGGGCTCATGCCCGAAACGTCGATTCTCCTGCTCCTTGGATGCTACCTGACCTGCTGCGCCTTTCCAGCAACACATTTTCAACTTAGATACAATATTCTACTGTTGTTCTCATCACTGATCATTACATTGGCATGATACACAGTAACAGTCTCCAATGGGATTTTTTTTTTGACAGTGACATAAAGTGTGTGATATTGGCTCAGCCTCCATTCAAACATTCAAGTTGATATTCATTTTCATTGACTTCGAATGAAACAAAGGTCAAGAGTATAAATAAATACGTGGTTGAGGATTAATTGCATTTTTATACTATTGGCTAAAATCAGAATTACCCCAATAACTTTTTATGTCTGACATCATGAGTCTACCAAGAAAGGTGGCAACATGTCTTATTTGTGAGAGAAAACATGTCTAAATATGTGCATGTCTTTATCTCTCCTTTCCTTTCTGTAAATACTCAACACCGAGAGCAGCAATCTGTTCAATCTCAGCAACAAGACATGATGTAATATAGAATAAGATGAGTTGTTATTGGGTTTGACATTTTGGTGTCTGTTTTCTGCTCAGAAGATTGTCAATAATCATAATGCATCATCAATAGAGTATGGAGACATGAACAACAGTCAAAGCATTTTTCCTTATTATCAAAGTGGCAGTGATCTAAAATCCAACAGATAATCATAAACGGTTTGACACACTTGGAGGGAGAATTAAGCACAATGAATTTGGGACTTGGAGATCTTACGTTCATTATAAGCCTACACACCTAGTTAAAGAGGTGCTTGTTAAAAGGGGACTTTGGGCATTTGTACCACATTCTCAGCTCCCAGACAAATTACTAGATCTTAAATTGCACACAGAAGATGGCTGGGCTTATTTCACACAGGCAAAGAGTCATCAATATTATGATAAAAACAAAAAGTGCAGGAGAAACTCTGCAACTATGGCAGCATCTTGGAGAGAGGAACAGAGTTAATGATTCAAGTCTAATTTGACTCTTTTTCAGAACCTCAGTTGAAGCATCTCCCCTTAATGTCAGGGTGAACTTCAGCTTCAGAAAAGAGTCATACAGGTCTTGGAGCATGAACTCCATTTCTCTCTCCACAGATGCTGCCATACTTGCTGAGTTTCTCCACCATGTTTCGTTCATGCTCCAAGACCTGGATGACTCTTTCCTGAAGCTGAAGTTCACCCTGACATTAAGAGTTGATGCTTCAACTGTCGTTCTGGAAAAGAATCAAATTAGACTTGAATCATTAACTTCATTTCTCTCACCACAGATGCTGCCAGACCTGCTGAATTCTCCAGTACCTTTTGTTTTTATTTTCGATTTCCAGCATCTGCAGTATTTTGCTTTTACACTAAAAGTGTGATCGCAATTTTTACTGAAAGGCTCAGGAGACCTGCAAAGGTGACAGCCTGAATTGGCAGGACACAATACAATGGCCATAAGAGACCAAAGCGTATGTGTCAGCTTTATTCGATGCGGGACCCTTTGGACCGAAAGAAGCAGGATTGCTTCCCCAGAGCTTCTTAAGGAATGGCCTCCCGAGGAGAGGGCCTGTTCCAGGCCTGACCTTGTCTTTCCTTCCCCTTGCTGACATCTTAAATTAACAATCCTTTTACATCACCAGCATCCTTGGTTTCCTGGCCCATTTACTGCTCCCACACATCGGTTTCAGGTGAGAGATGGTTCTGCTTTATTGAATTCAAACCCAGGAATTAACACGGCCAAACAATGCTGAACTATCCACAGGGATTCACCTCCTGATAGATTCCCACTCCAAGTGGAAACCTGCAGGCACAAGCAGACGCAATGATAACTTCCTATAGTGCTCGATTCACTGTACCCCCTCACTCACATCAGCACTCCCCACACTTATGATCTAGTACGCATATACTCCATTTCATTCCTATGCACCCAATAATGCTGCCAGACTCACATCAGCCTCTCACAACCTCCACATACAAACAACTATTCAGCTATGAGAGGTAGATATCTCAAACACAGTGTTACCCACTACTGATGTGGTGCCCTCATTCTTCCAGGATAAGGTGGGACACCATAAAGACAGCAGAGCCAAACCATCAGGGATCAAAGACAACAGCATCTCCTGAACCCTAAGGAGAAGGTGGTTCTCTTTGTCATGGGATTCACTGTGACAAGGCTCATGGTGTCCAACCTTGCTCAGAGCTTTGCGATTTATTGCTGCCTTTTGCCCATCCTCAATCCCCATTAAATATCATCCTACTTTTTGGGATGATGGGCAAACAATTGATGGTGCGCACTTTAAATTGTTTCTTCCCCATCCATTTCTTCACAACATCCTTCCTTTTCTGAATTCCTGTTTCAGACGCCCTGGAACTGTCACCTACTGAGACACAGGATCCCTAGGAGGAGGGAAAGTAGAAGCAGGATGGAGATCCTGTTCATTGATCCAACTTCCCCTCACCTCGGGAGCTAGAATACCAGCACATGGTGAGTTATCAGGGCAGGGGTGGACTGCAGACAGGTCTAGGGTAAAGGACGGCCTACTTGCCAGTTCCCCTGCGGGCAAGGTGGTAAGTGAGTTCCAACGTGGAGGATTCACATGAGAAGCTCAAAGGGCAGCATATGGGAGAGGGCCAAAGGAGCATTCACATAGAGATGCTGATACATGGCTGGTCTGCCAGATCACCCTCAGTCACCATCAGTTGTAGTGTGGGGTAGCCTGGCTCCTAATTAGCAAAGGAATGAGTGGAGCCCATGTCTTCTCTGTAACCTTCACTAAATCTCTCTACTTTGCTGCAGACCTGGAGACCCAACCACCACTGCTGCCCAAACCTTTGTCTGCACAAGTCACATATTCCAGCATCCAGCACCAGTTGTCCCACAGGCAAAAACTAGCATAAACCCGGTATAACTTGGAAAGTAATGCACTGGTCATACTGGAGCTCCATACTGGCTGAGGCAGACTTGTATGCATTAGTCACAAGTATGGAAATGCAGGAATTGTCTCATGCAAATCTAGAAACACACCCTGGATTATTCCAGACACTTTGTCAGAAAAAAATGGTCCAAGCACTTAACATATATAATGCTAGTGTAGGGTCCAACTTCCAGCTTTGTGCTTGTTTTTCTATTGAATAAATAATACTGACACTGCCTGCACATTCACTGCCCAAATTTGGGATCCTGGTGACACCTCAGCTAATTGTACCGTGTACCATCAGGATAGTGTCAAATCAGAGCTGTCTATCTAACCAATATCCTCACCCCAGAAGCTATCACACAGGTCACATAAACAAATGATACCAGGGTGGAGAACACCATAAACATGTCACACAATCTCCATGGCAACTTTCTAACCTATCCTATGCAAAGGAATTTCATGCCTTTTTTTGTAACGAAGAATTTAAGGAACATGAATATCTTGGTTAGCCGCCATTCATATTAGGGACAGAAATATATTAAATTGTGTATTATATTTATACCATCCTTTCAGTGGAGTAAGATTCTTTACACATCATAGTCTGGCCTTTTCAAAATTCTTAATTCTGCTTTAAAATTCAGCAACTATTTCACATAAAATTGTAAATCATTCCTTATAAAATCCATTTTCAGGTAACAGCACTCAAAAGCACTTAATTACTGAAGTACATGGCACTGTATGGTAACAGCCACGTACCGTAAAATAAGTACTGATGTATTTTCATTTTAAAGGGAATACATTACTGCTTTTTTGACATGATTTATGTTTGTGGCTAGTCTTGTCTTGTTCCCAATACTCTAAGTACAACTGTGTTGAACAATAAATAATCATTGTACAATAAATGTGCTTCCAAAACAGCAGCAGTGACAACACTACGTTGAAATGTTCAATTTAAAAGCAGCACATTGTGTTAGAAGGATATTCTTGTAATGACACATTCAATTATTCCACAATTTTTAAAAGATTGAATACAAAAAGGTTTCTTGCATACAAAACATATTAACTATATTTTATGCTGACTCCTTAACTATATGACTGAAGCATGCAATCAAGTTCAATCCACATGTATAACAGGAGGATCCAGACCATGCAAGACTAGTACATATTTGACCTTAATGTACTAGTTAACTGAAGACTGCTAGTAATTCGTACTCATCTAATGAATCTAGAGAGAGAGTTTGCGGTTCTCAGAGGTTGAGTTGCAGGTACAAGAGCCAGAGGTGGACCGAATGGCAGATGTAATTGTTCTTATAGGTACCAGGAGACCTTCATGTTGGAAGGCAGTGGGAGCAGATTGCATGGAACGTAATCATCCAGGTTCTATCACTGGGGATCTTGTAGCAGTGCCAGAAGAGGTTTAATAATCTCACACATGTGTAGTCAAGGTCGGTAAAGATCACCTTTCAAACATACCAATCCATCAGACTCTCATTCCATTATTCACCCAGCAGCACTCCCGACTCGTGACTCAGGTCTAATATTTAGACATTTTACCTCAGCTACACACACCTTGTAATGCCTTCAGCTGCACCTCCAATTCTCACTGCCTCCAATGCATCCAGCTATTCAACTATGACAAGCCCCAAACAAAGTGCCTCACAACCAGTGACATTCTGCTCTGACCCCTTGCAGGGCAAAGTTGGACAATACTGGAGGAAGGCTCATAGAAGTGGGGATGGGGGTGGAGCAGGGTGGATGTTCAGGGATTGGGCTGGTGGGTACCATTCAGCTCAATGAAAGAGATGGTTCTCCTATTCATGGGACTGAAGGAAACAGTGCCCTTGCCTGTTTTGCCAGACCCATCGAGGAAGTGACTGTTTTATTCGCTTTATGAACACCTCCACCCCCTCCCCCACCACCACCACCTTACACTGACTCCAAGAGAAGACTGTAGATAGTGTGACCATGGATCTCCTGATTTCCACACCACTCTTTTCCCTCAACCCAACCTTCCCTTTTTGATGTGCAGGAACTCTGGCCTGGCTAACAACAGCACTGAGACAGGGAGAGCTGGCAACACTGATGAGGTAAAGGCAATAGACAATAGACAATAGGTGCAGGAGTAGGCCATTCAGCCCTTCGAGCCTGCACCGCCATTCAATATAATCATGGCAGATCATTCCTAATCAGTATCCTGTTCCTGCCTTATCTCCATAACCCTTGATTCCACTATCTTTGAGAGCTCTATCCAACTCCTTCTTAAATGAATCCAGAGAGTGGGCCTCCACTGCCCCCTGTGGCAGAGCATTCCACACAGCCACCACTCTCTGGGTGAAGAAGTTTCTCCTCATCTCTGTCCTAAATGGTCTACCCCGTATTTTTAAGCTGTGTCCTCTGGTTCGGCACTCACCCATCAGTGGAAATATGTTTCCTACTGCCAGAGTGTCCAATCCTTTCATAATCTTATACGTCTCAATCAGATCCCCTCTCAATCTTCGAAACTCAAGGGTATACAAGCCCAATCGCTACAGTCTTTCAGTGTAAGGTAATCCCACCATTCCAGGAATTGACCTCGTGAACCTACGCAGCACTCCCTCAATAGCCCGAATGTCTGTCCTCAAATTTGGAGACCAGAACTGCACACAGTACTCCAGGTGTGGTCTCACCAGGGCCCTGTACAGCTGCAGAAGGACCTCTTTGCTTCTATACTCAATCCCTCTTGTTATGAAGGCCAGCATGCTATTAGCCTTCTTCACTACCTGATGTACCTGCATGCTTGCCTTCATTGACTAGTGTACAAGAACACCCAGA
>NC_057716.1:10546231-10568038 GCF_004010195.1 Chiloscyllium plagiosum | reverse complement strand
TCAGCCATGGCCGCCCATGCCTCCTCCTGGGATCTTTCTTCCTTTTAGGAATGAACTGATCCTAAATATCCGCAGAAATATCCGCCATTGTTCCTCCACGGTCTTCCCTGCTAAGGTATTGCACCATTGATCTTTGGCCAGCTCCTCCCTCATAGCTCCATAATTCCCTTTATTCAACAGAAGTACTGTCACTTCCGACAGTACCCTCTCCCTCTTAGATTGCAGATTGAAGCTTATTGTATTATGGTCACTATTTCCCAATGGCTCCTTCACTTCGAGGTCTCTGACCAATTCTGGTTTGTTACACAATACCAGATCCAGAATTGCCTTCTCCCTGGTAGGCTCCAGCACCAGCTGCTCTGAGAATCCATCTCTGAGGCACTCCACAAAGTCTCTTTCTTGAGGCCCAATACCATCCTGATTTTCCCAGTCTACCTGCATGTTAAAATCCCCCATAACAACTGTAGTGACATCTTTTTGACAGGCCAATTTCAGCTCCTGATTTAACTTACATCCGACATCCAGACTGCTGTTTGGGGGCCTGTAGATGACTCCCAAGAGGGTCTTTTTACCCTTAGTATTTCGAAGCTCTATCCACACTGACTCTACATCTCCTGACTCTAGGTCCCCCCGCTCAAGGGACTGAATATCAGCCCTTACTAACAAGGCCACCCCACCCCCTCTGCCCGTCAGTCTGTCCTTACGATAACACGTGTATCCTTGAATATTCATTTCCCAGGCCCTGTCCACTTGAAGCCACGTCTCAGTTATCCCCACAATATCGTATCCCCACAATAAGGCACCAGTTGACCTGACATTGACCTGCAAGGGTGGGGGCACTGTGCAAGCTTTAGAGATCAGTCGGGATCCACACTTGAGACACATCTGGGCGGCCATCAGAGCGAAGGTTGTTTTAGGCCAACTCACTGCAGGATATGGTTGTAAACAATACCATTGTGGATGTGGATCTCAGTACTCCAAGATGCTGACAGCAATCTGTCCTCTAACACTGGGATGTTTGAGTGACCACCTTGTGAAGGGATCATCAAGGGTTTCGTGGCTGTTCTTGCTCAAGATAGCAGCATTCATGGCCCACCCCCATCCCCCTGCAACAACTCCTTTGTCGCCTCCCGTCACCTCTGTTTGCGAGCCCCACGTTGGGTGCATCAATCCAAGGCTCGGCTTTTAATGCTCAGGGTTGCTGGAAGTTGTCAAGCAAGAATCTCTCCAATGGATGTCTCTCTACTGGAATTCAAAACCTTCCACAAGCCATATTGAAATCGAACTAGATAGGAGCAATGTGAAAGGCAAAAGTACCCACAAGCTGAGCACCAAGGGAGCACACAGAGGTGCTAACTGAATTGGATAATTGGATATGTTGCTGAGCCAAGGTGTAAAGTGACACCCTGAATGGTTGCAATGGTCTGCCCACAGAAATCAAAGTCGCTACTCACAAATGTCACGCTTTCTCCAGTTCCATTGGGTAGACAAGATGCTTTTCCTCGTCTCCATCCATGTGCTCCTCCTCCTCCTTCTGAATTGGTCAGTGGATTCTAGATCAATGTGGAGGTGACAAACTGCCAGCACCACCTTCAGGACAGCTCTGGTATCGCTCCCTGGCTACTCAGGAGGTCGATAGATGTGTCGTTTCAATCTTGGTGGCTCTGACTGAAAGCTCGCTTTCTGGAATGGTAGGAGTTTGTATCATCAGATATGTACATGTTGTGTAGCTATGTGATTCCTCTAAGTGGCTTTAAGGCAACTAGACAATGTGGGTGCAGGGTGAATGCATTGTAACTGCGGTAAGGATAGCAGGCATTAACTAAAATGAGGTTTTTGGCAGCATGGCACACCACTTAAGGGAGTGGACACTCCTACAAGTCTGAGTACATTCTATTCCAGATGGGAACTCAAGGATCTCTACACATGCAGGAAGTGTCATCAGATGGAACTGCTTGGGTTTTTAGCCTCAGAGATTCAGCATCAGCTGGATTCATTGCAGTATCTCCTTGTGACTGAGAGACTGAGAGATTAGCACATTTCTGAATGGGGTCATGCCACACCTTAAAGACTTACAGGGAGTGAGTGACTATGTGGCTATCAGATTGTCGAGCATAACCAGATAGGCAGTGCGGGGGCCTCTATGTACATCTTTATCTTCATCTGATAGTCAGTTCTGAACATTGATGAAGGCAATGCTTCCTCTCAGGGAGTTGATTGGACCAATTAAAGGGATCATGAGGCAACTCAGCGGAACAAGCGAGAAGAAGCAAAAGCAGGAAAGCAATAGAGATGATGGATTCAATAGCCCTGTGATTAGACAGGTCTGTCTGCAGTCACAGACATCAATCTATGAAGGTGGATTGTTTCCATGGTGCGAGGGTCAAGGATGTCACTATATGGTTACAAAGCACCCTGAGGAAAAGAAATTAAATTGTAGGAGCTCAAAGGTAATAATCTCCAGATTACTCCCACTATTATAGGCTGGTGAGTGTGGAAATGGGAAGGGAACATGACTGAATGGGTGGCTAGAACAAAAATGTAAAAAAAAGGGAGGGAGAGAGAGACACGTTTTAAGGAAAGTAGGTGCTATACAAGGCAGATGGATTGCACTTCATTTGATCTGGACCAATATCTTGGAAAGTAGATTTAGTAATGTTGTTGGGACAGTTTTAAATAGCACAGCAGAGGGGTGTAGATCAGAGTAGATATAGTTACACTATTTAAGATAGTCAGTCACATTCATAACATAGCTCACTTACACTTGCTTAAAGTAACCTATATTCATAACCCAGAACGTGTTGACTGCAAACAAAAGGAATAGTTGAAGCTGAGCATTGTTTTTGAGTTACACAGTGATTTGGGGATATCTCAGCCAACCAGAGCTAACTTGCCAATCTATAAGGACCATTTTCTCCTGTAATACAAGTTGTTATGCTTGTTTGCGATTCGACACTCTTGTATTTGTTCTAATGGGTACAATGCAAAAAGCTTTGCTGTCTCTTTTCAGCAAAGACTACAGTCATAGAGTTGTAAACACAAAAACAGACCCTTCATTCTGACTCATCCACGCCAACCAGATATTCTAAACTGATCTAGCCCCATTTGCCAATATTTGGCCCATATCCCTCTAAACCCTTCCTATTCATATACCAATCCAAATGCCTCTTAAATGTTGCAATTGTACCAGCCTCCACCACTTCCTCTGGCAGCTCATTCCATAAATGCACCACCCTCTGCATGAAAAAGTTGTCCCTCAGGTCCATTTTAAATCTTTCCCTTCTCTCTAGTTTTGGACTCCCCTACCCTCAGGAAAAAAAGACCTTGGCTCTTCACACTATCCACGCCCCTCATGATTTTATAAACCTCTATAAGGTCACCCTTCAGATGGACTCTGGTTTTGTTTAATCTGAAATTACTGTGGCCCTTTCTATGGCAACAAGTATCCCACAAATCATCCAAGGCAGAGTTTTGTTCAGGAGAATTGGAAATGTCACCAAAATTCATCCAATCGCTTGTTATTATCCTATGTTTTTAATGACCAATTTGAGAAGCTATTTTACCACTGCAGCTGAGTTTATTTTATAAAAGTCTCATAAATATTTCATCCAATCATGGCATGACATCGAAATTCCAATTATGGATTGTGAGGATATACTGAAATCATTAGGCTATGTAATGGCACAGATGTGTTGGGTGTGGACCAATCTTTTGTATTGAAAAAAGATTAAACAACTTTAAAAGATTAAGTAAAAACCACTTCAGCTCTTTTGGAGTCTCAATGTATTAGTGGTCATACCATAAAATAAACATGTATGTCAGCATCGATATGATTCATTCCAGCTCACCCAACCAGAGAAAAAATCCTTAACTCTTCACTTTCACCAGCCTCATGAACCTGTCTCAGGTCACAAAGCTGATAAAATGTAATAGGCAACCGTGCAATTTGATTCTGCAAATGGTTTCCCCTCTCCCCTTACAATAACGTTGTTGCAGTCATTATTCAGGTTGGTTGTAGAATAAGTAATCTCGCAGCAACACTCGCCAATAATTTGTTTGGGAATCCAGCCTAGTTCCTTCAGAAATAGTTATGTTCAAGCATTTTTCCTTTGCGGCAGGCATTGTGGAGCTAAAAATGAAGTATGTTTGCAGCATTCTAACATCAAAATCTTTTTACTTGTAACCCTTTCTGCAACCTACACTTAGCCTGCAACTAGCTATCAAAATCCATTAAGCATTATCAGGTCTATCTTCCCTCAGCTTAATAGTGTATTATTTAACCTTGAATGCCTCTTAGCACAGGGAAATTGAGATGTAGCTACATACATGGAGGACAACTGATATAAATGTCCATTAGTGTTATAGTAGTGTGTTGGTTGCTGCTAAGCAGAGGTTGATTTGCTTGGAAAGACAGGCATTCTCCACATGTTTGCACTACAGTTTTGATGCTTATACAAGGTACTCTTCTGTTGGATATTAAAGTCTCCTTGAGTGGTTTTAAGGTCGTTGTTGAAAACTATGGATCTCTTATTTACATGGGGAGAATCACTGATTATGTTTGACATTAGGAAGGAGTTTGGGGGAAATCAGGGGTGATCGGAATTTACTGGGAAGGTAGCGTTCCTGTTGAATTTAACATTAGGACTCCATTATCATGCAGCTCTCAGGCGGACTGAAAAATTCCAGTTTGATCAATGGATTCGGTTGTCTTTTTAATTGCCTTAACAAGCTACCAAAGGTTGTGGGTGGGTAACCATTCTCTCCCAATCTGGCCTTCCCACAAATTACTTAAGATGGGATGGCAATAGCAAGCTAGCACAATGGTTGGTGGTGTGAAATTCCTTACCCACCCTATAGATTCCCATCCTGAGAGTGCTGCACAATTTGCCCATACAATGCATGACCGTCAAAGTGCATGGGTTCAATACAAATATTTGGATATGCGCTTAAGAGAATTAAAACTCTCAGGACTACAAGGATACAGTGGGAGAATGGAACTGATTGGATTTTTCTGAAGGTAGAATGGGCAGAAAGGCCAAATGACAATATTTATGATTCTATATTGACCTCAGCACAAGCATGCCTTCAGAATGGTGCAGTAGCGAGGGCTCGAAGGTGAACAACCCCAGGTTCTCCTGTCTAGCCATGTCACTTTAATCCTCATCTCTGAACCATTCCAGTAAGTCTCTTCTTCACTTTCTCCAAAGCCATCACATTCTTTCTAAGTTGCAGTACCCAGATTGAACATATTACTTCAGACATAGGGTACATCTTTTAATAGCCTCCTTTTAATAGCCACCTCATTGGAGGTTTTCTACAGACCCCCTAATAGCAGTAGAGAGATTGAAAAACTCATAGGCTGGCAGATTTTTGAAAAATGCAGATATAGCAGGGTTGTTGTTATGGGTGATTTCAACTTTCCCAATATTGACTGGAACCTCATTCGTGCAGATGGTTTGGATGGACCCGTTTTTGTCAGTTGTGTTCAGGAGGGTTTCCTTACTCAGTATGTAGACAGACCGATGAGGGGAGAGGCCATTTTGGATTTGGTGCTCTGCAATGAGCCAGGACAGGTGTCAGATCTCGCGGTGGGAGAGCACTTTGGTGAAAGTGATCACAACTGCCTCACATTTACCATAGCCTTGGAGAGTGAAAGGAGCAGTTACCGAGAGAAGATATTTAATTGGGGAAAAGGAAATTATGACGCTATCAGTCAGGACCTGGGAAGTACAGACTGGGAGTAATTGTTCCACAGAAAGGGCACAGCAGACATGTGTTTCTGTTTAAAGAGCAGTTGTTGCGAGTGATGCACGAATTTGTTCCTCTAAGACAGGTAAGAAGGGGTAAGATTGAGGAACCTTGGATGACGAGAACAGAAGAGCTTCTCATCAAAAGGAAAAAGGCAGCTTACGTAAGGTGGAGGAAGCAAGGATCTAGCACAGCTTTAGAGGATTACTGGCTTGCTAGAAATGAGCTCAGAAATGACTGAGGAGAGCTGGGGGGGGGCACAAAAAAGGCTTGGCAAGAAGGATTAGGGAGAACCCAAAGGTATTTTACTCATATGTGAGGAATAAAAGAATGATCAGGGAGAAGGTAGGGCTGATCAGGGATAGCGTAGCGAATTTGTATGTGGAGTCTGAGCAGAAAGTGGAAGCCCTAAATGAGTTTTTTGCTTCAGTTTTCATTAAGGAAAGGGACCTTGTTGTAAATGAGAACTTTGATGAGCTGGATTACAGGCTAGAACAGATCAAGATTGATGATGTTGATGTACTGGAAATTTTGGCAAACATTAAGATTGATAAGTCCCCAGGGCCAGACCAGATTTATCCTAGGCTACTCCGAGAAGCGAGAAAAGATCTTTGCCTCTTCACTCTCCACGGGAGTCGTACCGGAGGTTTGGAAGGAAGCGAATGTTGTTCCTCTTTTCAAGAAGGGCAATACGGAAATCCCTGGCAATTACAGATCAGTAGGTCTTACATCTGTGATCAGCAAAGTTCTGGAAAGAATTCTGAGGGATAGGATTTATGGCTGTTTGGAGAAGCATAACATGATTAAAGGCAGTCAGCATGGCTTTGTCAGGGGCAGGTCATGCTTCACAAATCTTATTGAGTTCTTTGAGGAGGTGACAAGTCAGGTCAACGAAGGTTGAGCAGTGGATGTGGATGTGGTGTATATGGACTTCAGCAAGGCACTTGATAAGGTTCCCCATGGTGGGATCATTCATAAAGTCAGGAAGTATGGGATACAGGAAGATTTGACTATCTGGATTCAGAATTAGTTGGCTGACAAAAGGCAGAGAGTGGTTGTAGATGGAAAGTATTCTGCCTGGAGGTCAGTGTTGAGTGGGGTCCCACAGGACTCTGTTTTTGGGCCTCTGCTCTTTGTAGTTTTTATAAATGACTTGGATGAGGGGGTTGAGAGGTGGTTTAGTAAATTTGCAGATGACACAAAGGTTGGAGGTGCTGTTGATAGTATTGAGGGCTATTGCAGGCTGCAGTGCAACATAGACAGGATGCAGAACTGTGCTGAGAAATGGCAGATGTAGTACAACCTGGATAAATGTGAAGTGATACATTTTGGAAGGTCGAACTCGAATGCTGAATATAGGATTAAAGTCAGGATTCTTGGCAGTGTGGAGGAACAGAGGGATCTTGGTGGGGAGGGGCAATGGGCTGACCAGGGCACTTTGCAGTGAGGAGCAGTGGGCTGACCAGGGCACTTTGTAGAGAGGGGCAGTGACCTGACCAGGGCACTTTGTAGAGAGGAGCAGTGGGCTGACCAGGGCAATTTGTAGAAAACAAGGGGATTGAGTTTAAGAGTCGCGAGATTTTGTTACAGCTTTACAAGTCCCTGGAATATTATATCCAGTTCTGGTCGCCCTACTATAGGAAAGATACAGAGGCTTTGGAGAGGGTGCAAAGAAGATTTACCAGGATGCTGCCTGGACTGGAGGGCTTGCCTTATGAAGAGAGGTTGACTAAGCTCAGACTTTTCTCTCTGGAGAAAAGGAGGAAGTGAGGTGACCTGATCGAAATATACAAGATAATGAGAGGCATGGATAGAGCCAATAGCCAGAGATCTTTCCCCAGGGCAGGATTGACTGGCAAAAGGGGTCATAGTTTTAAGATTTTAGGAGAAAGATACAGAGGGGACGTCAGAGGAAGGTTCTTTACGCAGAGAGTTGTGAATGCATGGAATGCATTGCCAGTGGTGGTGGTGGAAGCAGAGTCATTAGGGACATTTAAGTGACTGCTAGACATGCACATGGATAGCAGTGAATTCAGGGGTGCGTAGGTTAAGTTATTTTATTTTACATTAGAAGTAATCCTCAGCACAACATCATGGGCCAAAGGGCCTGTTCTGTTCTATATTTTAAGGTCCATTCTGTTTCCCCTTGCACTCTGACCTCTCAGCCTCTATGTCCCCACCACTAACCATGTTCTGTCAGCCGCTAAGTTAATGGATGAGGAAGGGTTGGCAACCTTGCTATTTCAGACCGCTACTATGCAGTAGCAATCAAAGTGGTGCTTGCCGTCAAGACAAAATGTTGGCACAGATGTGGTCAATGAATTTCACTCCTTGGGTGATGCCATTTATGTAGGCAGCACATATCAAACAGCAAATCCCATCAACTGCTTGCAACTAGCTAACAATTGCAAAATACACAGCATAGTGACCAACATCAGATGTGATTCTGCAATTGGACAACCATTTGGACTCTCAAGGAAGAGTTACATCAGACTCAAAACATTAATTCTGTTTTTCTCTCCACAGATGTTGCCAGAACTGCTGAGTTTCTCCAGCACTTTCTGTTTTTATTTCAAACCTTCAGCATCTGTAGTATTTTGCTTTCATTAGAGAACATTTCCAACATAGCAGCAATGTGTGCATAAGCTTGTCATTCAGGAAAACTTTCTGTAAACCTCAGTATCACATATTCTGTCCTATAACTTAAAGGCATGAACATTCCATATTTGACTTTTAAGAGAATTTCAAATCTCCAGCCACTAAGTGTTGCTCTTGCCATCATCTCTCTCAGCTCCACCTGACATTTTGTTCTTTCCATTTAGTTCAGGATTCAAACGTAGCGTCATTTTGAGATTTTCACCCAACATTCAGCAGCTGACTCCATCCTGCCTTGTCTTGTTTGTTTCAACACATATTATATGATGCTGCAGCTTGATGCCTCCAGCTCTCAGGTTTCTTTCCCTATGTAGTCATACTCTTGACCCCAGTGCTCAAGCCCACCACAAAAACCATTTCTAGCTGCTTAATTAGGACTTCATGCTATATTTTACTGAGCTTAATCATCCAGCACTCTCACATTGTGCTACAGATTAAACTTATCCATTTGCATTTGGCCTGTGTAGCTGACTGGATATGTTAGAACTTGCTGAGTTGGCCTGAAGTGAGAAATGCTTGCTAAAAGATATTGGTGAGGGTTATTCTTGTCCTGCTGTAAGTAGCACCTCTTGTAATTAATGCCACTGTGCTAGATAAATTCTCCTGCTGTCATGGAGCATGAGAGGAACTCAGAGGTGACACTGATGGAGCTAAATTTGATGGCTGTTAAAAAGAAGTGCAGGACTCATGATGCACAATTAACCCAGGTGTACTGAATATAATACAGGCAGAACTCCAACGTTATCAAAGTTGCATTATCTCCATCCAATATGATGGTGTCACACAGTCTTTGGATGGGTATAAGCAAACAGTTTCTCTATTGTAAATATCCCTCTGGTGATTCCATGGTGTTTGGATTAGAATGCACACAAATATCCTGCCTGGCTTACTAGCAACATGGTGGTTGTCATGTGACCGCCACCATAAGGCCCACTCTCTGAAGGCAGCCACCTTTAAGTCCATTCAATGAACATGTAATACAGGCCAGACTGTGACCTGTGAGCTTGTAACATGGTGTTGGAGTGGAGCTGCGACTGAATGTTAAGAGCTGCATGGATGCTCTGTGACTAAATGAGAAATGCAGGAATGTTCATTGCTGCTGAAAGATGCTAAAAGCTACAGGAAGCTACAGAAAAGGACCAAAGAAACAGAACACAAGTGGAAACATTGGTTGAGTCACACAATAGCTGCAGATTTTCCTCTGTTTGGTGTTAATGATAGATAATGTAAAACAGAATTGGCATTTTTTTCTATTTGCAATGGCAAAGCTATGAGATTGTGATAGATTAAGATAACAAGACTGAGGAAATATAAGTAACGATTCTTTTTACACTGATCGGAGTGTTGTTATATGTTGCGTTCCAACCTCAACAACACTAAAGAGCATAATAAAAACAGACTGCAGACATTTTAAATACCTTGAAGATACATCCTGAACCTAAGTTATACACAACATATCAACAATGTATATTTGGACATCCTTTGAGGTAAATTTGAGGCTCTGTGACAGAAACAATAGAGAATTGGCTGACTGACAGAAGGCAGGGAGCAGGGATAAGAGGATCTTTTTCAGGATCACAGCTGGTGACTATTGGAGTTCCACAGGGGTCAGTGTTGACACCACAACTATTCATGTCATTCATTAATGATCTGGATGAAGGAACTGAGGGCAGTGTTGCTAAATTTGCAGATGACACAAAGATACAGGTTGGGACAAATATTGCTGAAGAAATGGACAGGTTAGGAGACTGGGCAAAGAAATTGCGGGTGGGAAGCAATGTGGGGAGGTGTGAGGTTATGCATAGACTATTTTCTAAATGTGGAAAGGCTTCAGAAATCTGAAGCACAAAGAGAGTTGAGACTCTTAGTTCAGGATTCTCTTAAAGTAAAATGCAGGTTCAGTTGGCAGTTAGGAAAGCAAATGCAATGTTAGCACTCATTTCAAGAGGGCTAGAATACAAAAGCTGAAGTTGTAAAAGGTCTGATCAAACCACATTTGGAATTTTTGGAGCTGTTTTTGTGTCAGAGATAGTGACGATTGCAGTTGCTGGACATCAGAGTCGAGAGTGTGTTGCTGGAAAAGCAGAGCAGGTCAGGCAGCATTCGAGGAGCAGGAGAGTCGACGTTTTGGGCATGCACCCTTCATCAGGATGTTGTTTTGTATCCCCTTTTTAAAGAAGGATGTGCTGGGATTGGAGGGGGTCCAGAAGAGGTTTACAAGAATGATAGTCGGAATGAAGGGCTTGTCATGTGAGGAGTGATAGGGTACTTAATGGAGTTTAGAAGCATGAGGGGAGACCTGATTGAAACTTACTTAAGAGGCCTGGATAGAGTGGATGTGGATAAAATGTTTCCACTAATACAAGATACTAGGCCTCGGAGTGAAGAGGTGACCTTTTAGAACTGAGATAAGGAGGGATTTCTTTAGAGGATGGTTAATCTGTGGAATTAATTGCCACAGAGGGCCAAGTCATTGAGTGTCTTTAAAACAGAGGTTAGATTAGATTAGAAACAGGCCCTTCGGCCCAACAAGTCCACACCTACCCGCCGAAGCGCAACCCACCCATACTCCTACATTTACCCCTTACCTAACACTACGGGCAATTTAGCATGGCCAATTCACCTGACCTGCACATCTTTGGACTGTGGGAGGAAACCGGAGCACCCGGAGGAAACCCACGCAGACATGGGGAGAACGTGCAAACTCCACACAGTCAGTCGCCTGAGGCGGGAATTGAACCTGGATCTCTGGCGCTGTGAGGCAGCAGTGCTAACCACTGTGCCACCGTGCCGCCCACGGTGATTGCAGGAGGACCAAGGGTTATAGGAAGCAAGAGAATAGGATTGTGAAATATATCAAATGGTGGAGCAGACACAATGGGCTGAATGGTCTAATTTGATATTTTATGGTGTTATGCTCACCCTGAGAGGACAAGTTGATCAGAGAGCTCAGTGCCATAGATCCGGATTCCAGCTAAAGCCAAAAGTCTTGCACTAAAAACTTTAGATTTTTCAAAAGAGATTGGGCTTTGCAAGTCACATTAATTGACAAACAGACAACTAGCTTGAGAAAGAAAGGTTCCAATTGCAAGGCCACAGAAGAAGCATTGCCTTGCCAAATACACAGTCAGATGGAGTAGATTTCAAGCGAAGAGTATGTCATTCCTGCCAGCAGATATTGGAGGAGAACTTGGCAAATCATATGCATGACATCACAAGACTTAGACACACTATAGATCATGTGTGCCAATGTGGAGTAAATGGACAAAAGTGAGACTAAATAGAATAACGAGCAATTGTTAATGGATGGGAACTATTGTTTGTATTGTACTTAACATGGGTAATTCACAGCTACAAATGATAACTTAAAAAATTTACATATGCTGAAAAAGGGGGATGTTGCATTAATCATAGACAAATGTCCTTTCTGGCTGCCATAGTCGCATGACTCACAAGATACACTTACTGATGGCAGCAACATTGCAACCAGTTCCATAAAGCAGCAGTACAAATGGGACAGTGTCCTGCATGCTTGTGAAACATGTTCTCCAATTTCTGGAAACTACTGTTTCTTTGAGCATAGATTTATTCTGACCTGCCTTTAGCTGGGTAGTTGAGCCAGAAGCAATTATTTTCATCTGCTTGACATAGCAGCATCAGATGTGGATTTTTAAAAATTTCCAAATCCTTCAATCTGACTGACTTTCAGGGTCAGCTGACTCTTCCATTATATCCACGCGTTAGAGTTTACACCTGATGTTGAATAAGTTTTGACTTTGATGATCCCCATCCCTGTGGTTACCAGTTTACATGAGCTTATAAGCTTCTCACAGGCTTATAGATTTTTGACGTATCAGTTAAAAGCCACTTCTTACAGCAAATGTTGAATGGAAATATTATAAATTTTTTCAGGCTTTCAGTTTTTTTTCATAATAAAGATAAATACACTTCATCATCTTTTAGGGCACTGAAGACTTCTGCCTCTATCGTTCACAGCCACAAGCTTTTCAGTTACTGGGAGCCAATCACATAGCTGTTGGCAGGCAGAATACCTTTCTCATCAAAAGTGATCACCACTCCAGAGACCAATCAGCTACTTGTTGCTGGCAGAATCTCATCTTCTCCACATCCAAAGTACCCATTCAACTGCAAATAGAACTCTTCCCCATTCTTCCCCTCCCCGACATGAACCCTTCTAAAAGGTGTATCCTTAAAATCCTTGGTTTTAAGAACAGTTTTTTTTTCCATTTCAGTCATCAATCAAAAACACAGGACAATAAAGAGATGCAGTCTTTACAACTGTTCTATTGGTATTTTGAAGGCTACACCTAATTGCAGTATGGTCATGCAGCAAAGTCTCAAGTATGCCACATTATGGATGCTCAATCTTAAAATGTAAATTGATAGTTTTATTTTGTTCAGCTAGGCTTTTAAGCCCCAAAAGCAACATTTTAAAGAAGGGAATTATATTAATCTATCAGCGTCAGTTTAAGATCATTATGATTTGGCAATTGTGGGATTATGGAATCAACTTTTTGCACTTGCTGGTCTTCATGAATAGAATAAATTCAATTTACTTTATCTTCCAGAGTTAGTGAGTGATTCCCGATATACCCTAAATGTTTTATCATTAAAATTATCATCTGCAGTTTGCCCAAGTCAATTGATATTATATTCAAGATTCTCCCTCCCAGCTCCCAACCTTGCTGCACCACAACTGTGACTACAATTGAGAAACACTTTTTCTGTCTTTTTTTACAAAATATTTTTTCAGTGTTTGAGAAAGAGTGCTTTGGGGCATCTGATGGTCATGAGGGCTCCACTGTAAATACAAATCACTCTTCCTTTTTTAATGTTTTGATAGTAGAATCACCAAATCACAAATTGCTATGGCACAGGAGGCCATTCAGCCCGCTGTGTCTGCATGGCTTTCCAAATGAGAGTGGCATTCTCTTGCCTTTTCCCTGTACATAGCTCATTGGTTCCATCCAAATGTTCATCCAGTGAATGTTGAGCCTTCCTTCACCACACTTCCAGGCAATGCAGCAATGAAACAGTCGTTATACTGGGGCTAGCTGAAGTGGTGGTAACACCAGCAGATGTTATGGCCGGATTGAGAAAGAATGCCGAACTATTGCTAGTTGCCTGCGAACACTTTCATCAGTACCTACTTGGAAGAGAAAAAAATTACCCTCGATTACAAATACAAGCCACCTCAAGGTGTTTTCCTCATGCCACTACAATCTGCTGCAAAAAGTCTTCAAGGAATGTTACTCTGTTTACAGAGCTAAACCTGGATATGATATACAAGCAGGTAAAGCAGATGAATATTGCAGATATCCTGTCGAGATCAACTCTCCTAATGAATAAAATAGAGGTTGTTATGACAG
Organism: Chiloscyllium plagiosum; assembly: GCF_004010195.1. Classification (NCBI taxonomy): domain Eukaryota; kingdom Metazoa; phylum Chordata; class Chondrichthyes; order Orectolobiformes; family Hemiscylliidae; genus Chiloscyllium; species Chiloscyllium plagiosum. The sequence goes on along the minus strand of NC_057716.1, from coordinate 10,554,245 downwards.
AGTTTGAAATCTTGTACATTCGACATGAAGCAGTATCTCCTCATGCTCTGGAAGTCATCAACCAGCAGAAACACTGAATATAATGCAACGGTGGCACAGTGGTTAGCACTGCTGCCTCACAGTGCCAGAGACCCGGGTTCAATTCCCACCTCAGGCGACTGTCTGTGTGGAGTTAGCACATTCTACCTATGTCTGCGTGGGTTTCCTCTGGGTGCTCCGGTTTCCTCCCACAATCCAAAATTGTGCAGGTTAGGTGAATTGGCCATGCTAAATTGCCCGTAGTGTTAGGTGAAGGGGTAAATGTAGGGAAATGGGTCTGTGTGGGTTGTGCTTCAGTGGGTCGGTGTGGACTTGTTGGGCTGAAGGGCCTGTTTCCACACTGTGAATAATCTAATCTAATAACAGACATGTGCCTTACTCCAATCAAGCAAAATATCCATACAACGCATTACTGCACTTGAACCAAATCTGAGTAAAGAAGAGTTGAACTCTTCTGACCAAATATTAGCGACAAAATCAAGGACCACAACAGTGAATGCAGCACTTGTGAAGGGTAACAAGCCAAGCAAGAGCTAAAGTACAGAGCTGCTAATGACTCATGATATCCTATGGATGAAGCTGGGAGTATACCTCTTCACAGTCACAGAAACTGATTGCTTTGTCAATACGAACTATTATTCTGACTGCGGGGAGCTGGGCCAGTTGACTTCCATGACTACTGCTAAGATCGCTGAATGCTTAAAAGCACATTTCAACCTTTATGGCATTCCTATCACTGTCATAGGCAACAATGGCCTGAAGTTCATGAATGAGGAATTCAGTCACTTCATAAACAATTGAACAATTCAACACCACACACCATCCCTACACTAGGAGAAAGTGAGGACTGCAGATGCTGGAGAGTCAGAATTTAAAAAGGCAGCACTGGAAAAGCACAGCAGGTCAGGCAGCATCCGAGGATCAAGACTGTCGACGATTTGGGTATAAGCCCTTCATCAAGAATGACATTGCCGATGAAGGGCTTATCCTGAAACATCGATTTTCCTGCTCCTTGGATGCTACCTGACCTGCTGTGCTTTTCCAGTGCTACCTTTTTCGACTCATCATCTCCACACCATACTGGTCAAGTGGAAAGGCTGAGTTGGAGGTGGAAATCCCCAAAGGAATCATAAAAAATTCAAATCAATCTAATACAGATGTATTCAAGGCAATTCTCAGATAGAGAAACACACCGACTGGAGATCATGGAGTCACAGAGGTTTACTGCATAGTAAAAGGCCATTCGGCCTATCCAGTTTGCACCAGTTACAAACAAGCACCTAATTATTCTAATCCCATTTCGCAGTGCTTGGCCCAAATCTCTTATGCATTGGCATTGCAAGAATGCATCAAAGTGCCTCTTTAAATATATTGAGTTCCAAATTCTCACCACCTTCAGGATGAAAACAAAATTCCTCACATCTCCTGTAAACTTTACTCTGAATCTATGTCTATCATTATTGATGCCTCCAGCAAGGGGAAATGTTTCTTCCCCTCATAATTTTATATGTTAGACTCATGACCCCCCTCAGTGTCCTCTACTCCATGGAAAACAGTCCAAGCCTATCCAATATCTCTTCATAACTAAAACTCTCCAGTGTGGGTAGCATCCTGTTTTAGCTGCTCTGCACTCTCTTCATTGTAATCATATCCCTCTTGTAATTTGGATTCCAGAGTTGCACACAATGCTCTCATAGTGGTCTAACAAACATTTTATATAGATCCAGAATAACCTCCATGCTCTTAAACTCTATTCCTCCCCCAGTTAAGGCGAGTATCCTATAGGCCTTCTTAACTATTTAATGTAGTTGTCCTGCTCCTTTAAGGGACTGGATGTACATGCACACCAAGGTCCCTCTGACCCTCGGTGCTTCCCAGGGTCCTACTGTTCATCATGTATTCCTTTCCTTTTTTCTCCTACTCAAGTGCATCACTTCACGTTTATCCAGATTGAATTCCATTTGACAATGATCAGCCCATCTGACTTGCCCATCTACATTCTCCTGCAATCAAAGGCTATCTTTCCTTACTAGTTACCAACCCCACCAATTTTGCGTCAGCCACAAAGTCACTGATCACCCCTCCTGTATTCAAATCTAAATCACTTATATACCACAAATGCCAAGGGACCCAACAGTGTTCCCTGTGGAACCCTAGTGTACAATACACCCCTCATCCATTACCTCTCCACTCAATATGTGGTAAAGATTTTTTTGTAGACAAGATTAGATTAGATTAGATTAAATTACTTACAGTGTGGAAACAGGCCCTTCGGCCCAACAAGTCCACACCACCCCGCCGAAGCACAACCCACCCATACCCCTACATGTACCCCTTACCTAACACTACGGGCAATTTAGCATGGCCAATTCACCTGACCTGCACATCTTTGGACTGTGGGAGGAAACCGGAGCACCCGGAGGAAACCCACGCAGACACGGGGAGAACGTGCAAACTCCACAAATTCAAGGTAATTCACTTTGGATCAGAAAATGATTGCATTAGATAAAGGGGTTAGTTTGCTCAGTTGGTTGCTTTGCTGTGCAATGGTTCCAACAGCATGAGTTCAATTCCTGCACATGCTGCAAATACCATGAAGGAATCTCTTTCACAGCCTTTCCCCTCACCTGAGGCATAGTGACCCTCAAGTTAAACAACCACCAATCTCCTACCTCTCTCTTACTTTAATGAGAGAGCAGCCTTTTTATCTCCCCTTGAAGTATGGCGACATTAGGATATTTTCTAAATGGGGTTAAAACTAAATATAATTTTGATAAGAGGGCAAAGAGTTTGGAGTTCAGGTAAGCCAATTGTTGAAACAAACTGGGATTATTACAATGAGTTGGGAAGTCCAGAGATGAAGGAATCCAGGCAGTTTCGAGTTTCTTTTCTTGTTAACCGAGATTATCTCAAAAGTCACTGCAGAGACAAACTGGCATCTTTATGTGAATATACAAATACAATGTGATTATTGCTTTATTCGATTAAATTTGGAATTTTTTCAGAGACTATGCAGAATAAAGTGCAGTCACCTAATTACATTGTTTTCTTTTGGCTGTGGAACACCGTCATTAAAATGTGTCAGCTAAGCTAACTAAATATAACATGGGATTAGGTATTGAAAGCTTTCCAGCATTAGTTTTGGAACAGTAGTTCCTCTGGTCATTTATCATTCTTACTTGGATGTAGAACTTATTCCTCATAGGTTATTGCCCTTGAGATCCCTAATATAGACTAAAGACATTTCTAACATTGCTTAAAAAATGGCTATTGTAGTGATTTTTCAAAAAAAAATTTTTTTGATTTCTAATAAAATAAAGAGTAGAATATTTTCCCATTGAATACCCAGTATGCAACCAACACAACTACTTGTCATCTGAATTTACACAATGTGTTTCAGTGCTAACCTTGGGAGAGCATGTCCTATTTTACCACTTTGACATTTCAATTTAAGCACATCATTGTGGCCTTAGCCGAATTGTAATTGCTTTGCTTTCCAGTGATTCACATTCACTAGCATGAGAGTACTCAAAAACGTATCAGCTCAAATAAAACAGTCACTGCCAATATTCTAATCCACCGAAACATTGTAAGGAAAGATTGGCAAAAACGAAGAATGAGCCCATTCTGTGTGGGTGTGAATGAATCGATATGTGTGTCCATTCATTCTGATGCAAGCCATGCACAAACCTAAAGCTGTGCGCTAATTAAAATTACAGTAGCTTACATCTCAGTTCTAAATGTGCTGTTGAGTGTTTGTAAATGTCTATACAGGCTCCAGGTTGATGCAAGACCAGCAATTTTTGAAAGTAGCCTGTATTATGTAAAACCAGCTAAAGCCTCTTAAAGGGGACATATAGCTTGGCTGCAAGGGCACTGGAATTTGTTGCAGCAAATTGTCTGAATTAAAAATGACTTGACAAAACAGCGATCGTGCTTTAACACGCTCTGATGTCTGAGTAGAGAAGAGACCTTAGTACAGGAGATGGTCAGGAGGAGAGAGGTTCTCCACCTATAACAAGTAAAGATACTCTGCCGACACGTGCTGTGTAGGAGCCATTGCCATCAACACCATCAGCACAGCACCAATGATCTTGATGCAATAAAGCAAGGAATTTAATGACCTCACACCCACAAGAGTGGTCAAGATCATCAGATGCCTCTTCAAATACCATACCCAAAGAATGGAACCATGAGCTTCACACACTGCTCAGTTCACTACAAACTGCTCTACTCGTATTTTGCAGTAAACCTCATTTTCACACACTTTGCTGTGCTGTAAATCCTCATGTCCACCTCTTCCAGTTTACACACTCTGCCAACTTTTCAACAATGACAAGCAGATCAACTAAAGATGTTGCACAAATCTCATTTCATATCTCCATTGTTCCTCATTCTTTCTACCCTTCCTGAGCTATCCACTCTGAATAACTTGGGACAAGGGCTGTGCCAGTTCATGGCAGTGAGCTGGCTGCCTGCTAAAAAGCAGATGTTGAGCTTGTATTTGACACATGAGCAGTCTCAGGACACCTGAGGAACTCGGTCTCAATAAGGGACTGAAGTGCCAGGACAAGAGCAGTCTTTATGGCAGTCCAAGTTGGAGCTGTAACCATATGGCTGCATTCAAAATTTCTACTCTGTACCAGAATCTGTTAACAGTGAATTCTCTGTATGGATAATTGTAAAAAATGGCCAATTTCATAGTAAGAACAGAATCAAATATGCTTATTAAACAGGGATCTGGTGTTAAGGGATGATAAAGAGCTGCTCAATCTTCATGGTTATCACGATTACTAAGTTAAAGACAGAAGGGAGAACAAGGAGACAGATGTATCTAAATGACCCTTGGATGGATGATCTCAGAGTCACAAGGGTCCCAGGCAGGAGTCAAACTTTTTGAAAGATCAAGTGAAAACGTATAAAAGTAGGTGTTTTTAAGACACTTAAGGTGGTAGCCTAGGAACAATCATCGGAGAAGTGAGACCCTGTGCTCAGCATTCAGAGAAGCAGAACAGGCCCAGCTGAGTAACTGAAGCCTCACCAGCTATTCTTCACCAATGCAGGTAATACCTACATCTCTGGAGTGAGACAGAGGCAACTTTGTGTTGTAATCTGAAGCAATTTTATGTTGTACTGGTAAGCTGACCAAGTGATAAATGAAGAAGTCTGTGCCAGTAACAGTACAGGCTATAATCATTGTGCCTGTTGGCATTGATCCAGATGGGAGAACGAACAACTGAGCAGTTTTGTAAAAGTTCAGAGACTAGATCTTTAGGAGTGAAGATTTGATATCCCTTGTGAAAGAGGCAGTGTTTTAATGAGATTTCGTGATCCATCACTAATATCTTGGTGGGTTTCCAAAAAAACCTATCAGATTAGTCGTGACCACATCTGCTTTTTGAAGCATCGTGTCTAACCATATTTTGTCTGATAAATCATTTATCATGTGGTAATTGTGTGTGTGTGTATTTATATGCAATTGTTTTACTCTTGTACAAAACCATGGTATCATGTGGCTTTATTCTCTCAGGAAGTACTTTGGATTTCAAACCTTGTTTCCTTTAAACAAAAAAGGTTACTGGTCCCCAATGCGATCATATCATTAAATATGACAGTCCTATCTAGGATTATAATATAAATTTGACCATTTCTTCCGATATTGTAACAAGGAGTAATATTACTTTGTTCAAGTTTTGGTATTCTTGCATCCGTCCTGATGAATGTAAGCTGAATAGCTTCAACAGCATGTCTCTTTTTTTCAGCAATCGTCAAATGATGATTTCCCTCTTCCTGTTATGAAGAGCTTTATGAACCTTCTTTTAGAAGCAGTGATCTGTGAAATACATGGAAACATCCCAAGGCAAAGAAATTCCTGAATATAATCACCTTCACAGCCATTGGCTTCTTCAAGCTCTGAGGCTGTGTTCTGTATGCAAGAGGTGAACACATCCTTCACAAAATGAAAATAATGTACATATTGGTCCTGGCAAGACTGAAGTTAGGGAAATGCTCTCTGAATGTCTGTGCTGGGTAAGGCCTCTTGCTGAGAACTCTTATGCATTCTTCTCCTCCTCCTCCTCCTCCCTCTGTTGGCAGTTTGTCCTCCTGTGTCATCCCGACCTAGTCTTCCAAGTTCATGAGGATGCTTAGAAGAGCATCCATGATTGGGATTGATCTGATCAGAACCCTTAAAGTCAGAACTTAGGTCTTCACCATCTGCAAAACCAATCTGAGCAGAATGCATCCACTTCACAAAGCAGTTAAAGAAAAACGACATAGAGCTGTTCTACAGAATCAACCCAAAGTGTTTGTTGATTCCATTAAATAGCGCTGCTGGTTAGAAAAATGATTGTGGAGGTTTTATGCTGCTGAATAGAAATTTTGCTATACATGTTTAGGTGAGGGCATTAGATGGGGCAACTAGGTTGAAAAATGGTAGCACTAGTGTCAAGTCATCACAGCACACTGATGCCCGCACAAGGTGTCTATTCTGCTGGTGCCAAGATGCCCACACTAATGACGTTAACAAAATGGCAGCTAGTGCAGACTGTGTTGGATGTATACATGCAGTGTAAATGGCACTTTACTACCGAATGACACACATGGTGCTGAAACTATTGGTGCTAAGGAGCAACATAGCCTATATTTCTAAATAGCACTAGTCTCATTCTATTTATATTTATGGTGTGTTTTATATTTATGGTGTGGGGATGCGTATTATCATGTTTTCATAGTGCTTGAACCGGCCATATGTTACACATCATGAGTATCCTACAACAGATTGTTTGCGGATGCTTGTGACAAAGTGGTCACACTCTCTCCACTGTTAATGCCATGAGATGATGGATAATTGCAATCATTTGCATGGTACTATGAGCTTCCAGTTTTCACATTGCTAAGTAGAAGTGAACTTTGCAAGGTCAGCGTGATATTTAACTCAGTTCCATGCTGAAATAAGAGACTGTAACAAGTATGCTGGAGGTCTCAACTAAAAGCAAAGTGCTAGAGAAATGCAGCAGATCTGTGCAACCTTTAACGAAGAGTCATATGGGACTCAAAACGTTAACTGTGTTTCTCTCTCTGCAGATTCTGCCAGACCTGCGATGTTCTCCAGCACTTTCTGTTTTTATTACATTTTCTGTGTTGGATTGTTCAGCATTATTATGACACAATGCTAAGTTTCATTGTGGGCTTATGTGATGTTGCAACATGTGGTGTGTGAAACATCACTGTTTGAATAATTTTGATCATGGAACTAATTTGAAGGATATTTCTTTCGGTTTGGTTGAAGAGATTTGAAGAACTCAATCCTTCGCCAATACAAATACACTCACTGGCTATGTGAAAACAATTGTCTGTGGAAGCAATTAATGATGTGATATTCAAACTCTTTTCAAAAGAGAAGTCTAAGTAAATATCTATTTTACATGCAATTGAGTGTTACAAGAAATACAGATTCATATGTTCAGGCACACAATGAATGTCAATGTATCCTTAGACACTATTTTCAATAGAAAGCAATTGGAAAAAGAAGACCTGGAGGCTTCAGAAAAATAAGGTTAAAATATGTCTTTTTGAATCTTTCCAGTAGCTTTTACTGAGTCAGCCAACCCAAGTGGATGTCATGATCATTCCATACTGCTATCAAGGTCTGAATTAGATTATAGAATTCTAATTCATATGTTTGAATAAGGTTATCACCAGGCAAATCTCAACCACCTAAAACAGAATTCCTGTTCAGAAAGTTTTTGAAGTAGGTAAAAACAAGGACTGCAGATGCTGGAAACCAGAGTCTAGATCAGAGTGGTGCTGGAAAAGCACAGCAGGTCAGGCAGCATCCGAGGAGCAGGGAAATCAACATTTTGGGCAAAAGCTCTTCATCAGGGATAGAGGCAGGGAGCCTGCAGGGTGGAGAGATAAATGAGAGGAGGGTGGGGTTGGGGAGAAAGTAGCATAGAGTACAATAGGTGAATGG
>NC_057716.1:10536921-10545790 GCF_004010195.1 Chiloscyllium plagiosum | reverse complement strand
GGTGAGAGGTTGGAGTGGGGGAGGGGGGTAGACAGGTTGAGGCGGTTAATGTCTCGGCGGCAGTTGAAAATGAAGAGATCAAGGGCAGGTAATAGGCCAGCGCAGGGTGTCCAGGTGGATGCAGTGTGTTGGAGGTGGGCGAAGGGGTCCTCGGAAGGTGGGCGGGAGTCTTGATTGTAAAAGTAGGCATGGAGGCGGAGCCGGTGGAAGAAGTGTTCAATGTCACGGCATGTATTAAATTCCTTGATGCGTGGGTGGAGGGGAATGAAGGTGAGGCCTTTGCTGAGGACTGATCATTTGTCCTCAGTGAGGGGAAGGTCTGGGGGGATGGTGAAAACCCGGCAGGGCTGGGAGCTGGGATCTGGGACCTGGGGTAGGTGTGGAGCTGCGAGAGGGGTTGGAGCCTGTAACTGGAGTGGGTGTGGTGGTAGGGGGAATGGGGGTGGAGTCATGAAGCAGGGTTGGTGTTCCCCTCAGGGTTTTGGAGGGTGGGGATGGTGACAGTGGGACCTGCGGGGGACGTGTGAGCAGAATGTGTTTGAAGTAGACAGGTGAGAGGCTGGAAGAACACAGCAAGCCAGGTGGCATCAGGGTGGAGAAGTCAACGTTTCGAGCATAACCCTTCTTCAGGATTCCAGCATTTGCAGTTTTTTTGCCTCTAAGTACATTTTCAAAGGCAATTTTAACTAACAGTTGTCAGTATGGAACTTGAATCTTGCTGAAAGAAGAGATGTGTTGACAAAGCTTTCATTTTACATTGAAGAGCAAAGAATGCCAACTTGCAAGTGATCACCATTCAAATTGCACCCCTTTTCTTTTGCATCATAAATTATGATTATTTAAAGTTAGGCACTCTTGTCCTGATGAATGCAAGTTGAAAAGGTTTAGCAACATGTCTTTCTTTTCATTAATATTTAATTTTAGCCAAATTCCTGCAGCATTTATTACCTGGCAAAGTGGGTTAAAATCATTCCTAATAGGCAGGGAAAATGCAGTACTATCTATTTTACATACTTAAGCTTTATTTTGTTATTATTTCATTTCAGCATGGCTCCTGCTGTCTGTTCACCAGTGGGTACTGAGTAAATTGGCATGGAAGGAATAAGTATCAACCAGTGCATAACTTTGTAAGAGTTGACACTAAGTTGGCATTGTGGTTATAAAGGGCCATGTGGTTAAAAGAGGTGTCAAGTGGTGGCTTGAAGAGGGCATTGTGGAGAGGGTGGAAGGACATAGGTTTGTCTGAAGGGTATGATGTCACAGTTAGGTGGATGAGGGCCATGAGTTAGAGACCTGGATGGAACATGGTGAGGAATGAGGACTTGACGACCTAACTGTTTTATTATGACTTAGTAGACATAATGACATCGTGGTAATGTCGTTGGAGTAGTGAGCCGGAATCCCAGTTGTTCAGATGGTGAAATTTGAGTTCAATAAATACCTAGAATAGAGAGCTGCCATAATAACAAACATGTAACCACAGTGAATTGTCATCAAATCCATCCGGTTCACTAACGTCCTTTTGGGGGAAAGCTTTCCCATCCTGATGGATGTGAATCCAGATCTCCAACAACGTGGTTGACTCTTAACTGCCATCTGGGCTATTAATAATGGGCAATACATGCTTGCCTAGCCAGTAAGGCCAATATCCTGTAAACAAATACTTTTAAGAAGTCCCAGATCAGCAAGATGAGCTTGTAAAGTTTACCTCTGTGCTTGATAGCCCTTACCTCTGTTCTATGTCTAGCAGGACAGGATTAGCTAAAGTTAATACCTGCCAATCCCCCCAAGCTTTGCAGAAGTTTCTCCTGAAGTGGGTTTGAGGAATTGGGGATTTTCTCAACTCTACACACTTGACTCGGAAGCTGAAATTCAGCTGATAGTTTGTAAAGGATTGCTATATTAACTTGCTTCACCAAACAGGTCAGAGTTTTCACATTAAATTATCTAACTGATGCCAAGCTTAGTCTAAACCCTGATGAGCAGCAAATGCCTTTGAAAAACTAAAATTGCAGTTTGGCAAATTACTAGTTTCTTTTTGTAAACTCAAAAATGGAGATGGCTGAAGGGGGGTGCTGCTAAATGATATGGGGTTATTTCCTGCTTGTAAAATTAAAACTTGTAATGTTTTCTTGCTTATGTACTGCAGCGTGCAGCTCCTTGATGTCTGATTCACCTGGGAATCAGAAAGCTGTGAGTTGTAGTTCCACCTCAGAGGCAAAATGACATAAGGGCAAACAGCATTAATGAGGATCAGACTTAGTACAACAGCCATTCTTCGTTTAAAGATTTATTCTGATCAAATTCTCAGGTTTCTGGCACCATTTACTTTTAATTTCTTTATTCATTCTTCAGTTGATTTTCTCACGTTTCCTTCTCATCACAGAATTCAAATTGATCTCCATTCATTTCAAAGGATCCCATGGGAAATATAGGGCAATGGTGATAGAGTAGGTCTGGGTGGGATGCTGTTTGAAGGGTTGGTGTGGACAAAATGGGCTGAATGGCTTGTTCCCACACCGACATTGGCCATTCAGCCCATTTTGTCCACACCAACCCTTCAAACAGCCCCCCCTACTCTATCACCATTACTCAATATTACCCATGGCCAATCCACCTAACGGACACATGCTTGGACACCATGGGCAATTTAGCATGGCTAGTTCACCTAACCTGCACATCTTTGGACTGTGGGAGGAAACCAGAGCATCTGGAGGAAACACACATGGAGAATATACAAACTTCATACACACAGTCAGCCGAGGGTGGAATCAAACCTGTGTCCCTGGTGCTGCGAGGCAGCAGTGCTAACCACTGAGCAATTGTGCCCCCCCCCCCCCCCATTGAGCCACTGTGCCTCATCATGAGGTTAATTATTTTACCACCATTTCAACACCATGCACTCAGCAAGAACAATTTGGGTTTAGAAACTCAAGAAACCACTATCAAATTTTACCCGCCATTGAACTGAATGGAGGTGAAATTCAGCTCAGGTTTAAATTGGGATCTTGAATTGAACCCGCAGCATTCTCAGCAGATGGGTCAGGTTAAGATCAATTACCTGAAGATGCAAATTAGACCTGGCCACTAGGAGGTGCAAAAGGTTAATGTTAGTTAGTTTGGCTTATCTGAATGCTGGAACTTCCTGTGTTATTTGCAGACAGAAGCAACTGTCATGAAAATGCTCAGCAAATACTCACCACAAAGATTGAAGAAAGTCAAGTGCAATAAAATTACCACCTGCAATATACTACATCCAAATATTTTCACTAATTTATGACTATTTTCTAATTCCGACATCCAAGTGTATCTCAGCTCCTTTCAGACAAGGTTCCATTGCTACAAATCTCATGCAATTACACTGGCACAATATTGCTCAAATAAAATCAAGCCTATTATGGAATTGTAGGAGCTAAAAGGAACATAGGCCCTCAGCTGAGAGTTGGTTGGGATGGGGTGTTTGTGCTGAATCATGTAATATGCAAGAACCAGGAAGTTCAACATTTCTCAGCACAACTACTTATTAATCATTTCAATTCGGTCTTCCAATGAATAAGTAGTATGTATGTACACGTGATTATTACCATGTGACAGAAACTCAGCACATTTATTTCAAGCGGCAATGCGAAGGTACAATTTATAGGCACTTGGAATTTGAACCGACAAAGCTCAATCTCTCACCGACATCCTTCACTCCACTCTTCAATCAGAATGGTGTGTTGCCTCCCTGGTGCCAGGATCAAGCATGTCTCAGAGAGGGTGCAGAATGTTCTCAAGGGTGAGAGGGGCCAGCAGGAGGTCATTGTACACATTGGAACCAACGACATAGAAAGGGGGAAAGGATGCGATTCTGAAGGGAGAATATAGAAAGTTAGTCAGGAATTTAAAAAGGAGGTCCTTGAGGGTAGTAATATCTGGATTATTCCCGGTGCTACGAGCTAGTGAGGGTAGGAATAGGAAGATGAATGGATGGCTGAGGAGCTGTTGCAGGGGAGAAGGGTTCACATTTTTGGATCATTGGAATCTATTCTGGTGCAAAGGTGACCTGTACAAGAAGAACAGATTGCACCTAAATTGGAAGGGGACTAATATACTGGCAGGGAGATTTGCTAGAGCTGCTTGGGAGGATTTAAATGAGTAACATGGTGGGACCCAGGGAAATAGTGAGGAAATAGATCAATCTGAGACTGGTAAAATTGTGAAAGGGAGCCAGTCAAACAGTCAGAGCAGGCAGGTACAAAGCAGAGAACAAGGTAGGACTGATAAATTAAGCTACATGCTTGATCCTGGCACCAGGGAGGCAACACACCATTCTGATTGAAGAGTGGAGTGAAGGATGTCGGTGAGAGATTGAGCTTTGTCGGTTCAAATTCCAAGTGCCTATAAATTGTACCTTCGCATTGCCGCTTGAAATAAATGTGCTGAGTTTCTGTCACATGGTAATAATCACGTGTACATACATACTACTTATTCATTGGAAGACCGAATTGAAATGATTAATAAGTAGTTGTGCTGAGAAATGTTGAACTTCCTGGTTCTTGCATATTACATGATTCAGCACAAACACCCCATCCCAACCAACTCTCAGCTGAGGGCCTATGTTCCTTTTAGCTCCTACAATTCCATAATAGGCTTGATTTTATTTGAGCAATATTGTGCCAGTGTAATTGCATGAGATTTGTAGCAATGGAACCTTGTCTGAAAGGAGCTGAGATACACTTGGATGTCGGAATTAGAAAATAGTCATAAATTAGTGAAAATATTTGGATGTAGTATATTGCAGGTGGTAATTTTATTGCACTTGACTTTCTTCAATCTTTGTGGTGAGTATTTGCTGAGCATTTTCATGACAGTTGCTTCTGTCTGCAAATAACACAGGAAGTTCCAGCATTCAGATAAGCCAAACTAACTAACATTAACCTTTTGCACCTCCTAGTGGCCAGGTCTAATTTGCATCTTCAGGTAATTGATCTTAACCTGACCCATCTGCTGAGAATGCTGCGGGTTCAATTCAAGATCCCAATTTAAACCTGAGCTGAATTTCACCTCCATTCAGTTCAATGGCGGGTAAAATTTGATAGTGGTTTCTTGAGTTTCTAAACCCAAATTGTTCTTGCTGAGTGAGAACTTTCAAAAGCTGATTGGGGGCAGATGTTTGCAGGTAAAAGGACGGTTGGAAAATGGGAAGCGTTCAGAAATGAGATAACGAGAGTCCAGAGACAGTATATTCCTATCAGGGTGAAAGGAAAGGCTGGTAGCTATAGAAAATGCTGAATGATTAGAGAAAATGAGGGTTTGGTTAAGAAAAAGAAGGAAGCATATGTCAGATATGGACAAGATAGATCAAATGAATCCTTATAAGAGTATAAAGGCAGTAGGAGTATACTTAAGAGGGAAATCAGGAGGGCAAAACAGGGACATGAGAATGCTTTGGAAAATAGGGTTAAGGAGAATCCAAAGCGTCTTAAAAATACAGCAAGGACAAAAGGGTAACTAGGGAGAGAATAGAGCCCTTCAAAGATCAGCAAGGCGGCCTTTGTGTGGAGCCGCAGGAGATAGGAGAGACACTAAACAAGTATTTTGCATCAGTGTTTACTGTGGAAGAGGGCATAGAAGATTTGGAATGTAGGGAAATAGATGGTGACATCTTGAAAATAGTCCATATTACAGAGGAGGAGGTGCTGGATGTCTTGAAATGCGTAGAAGTGGATTAATCCCCAGGACCTAATCAGGTGAACCCGAGAACTCTATGGGAAGCTAGGGAAGTGATTGCTGGGCCTCCCCGGAAGAATTTGTTGTTGTAAAAAACACTGTATGATCTGAGAAATAACTACAGTGCTGCACTTGCCCAAATGTGAAAGTGTGATTATTTTCAACTCGTAGGAACTGCAAGATTTAACACATGCCAGTGATGCCATATCTGTGGAATGAATAAAGGTGTTGCATTCATAGTATCAAAACCAGCACTGGCTTTTTTAGCAAAAATGTTACTCTCTTTTGTGCATTTTTTTTCTCCACATATTTATTGTTTTCCATCGCTTTCCCAAAGATTATCTCTGGATTGCTTTATAAAAATGACACAGGTTGCATTCTTTAATATATAAATCTTAGAATCGAACATTGATGCTGCTGACTGTCATCTTTCAAATGTTTGCGGTCTGCAGCGATGACACATTATTATTCCTTTCTATTTATGCTCTTCATTGCTTTACACCAAACATTGTCTCATCCATGGGCACGCCTTTAGCTTTAACATACAAAGAATTCACCACTTTGAGGTTAAATTGAATCTGCTATTCTGAGAATGGCCAATCATATGGAATAAGAGTCATATCATAAGCTCTAGTTCCATGTGATCTGACAACACTGAGGCTGTAAGATTCCCGAGAGATCCTCTATTATCATCCATTGTATATAGTGACGTTCCTAATCCTGTTCACTCACCTGAATGTAGGTCTAATGTGACCACACAATTAATATTTGATTGTTTAATTAAACACTTTGCATGCAATGATGGAATGCCAAGTGTTTGTGTTATGCATTTTCATTTCAATGATTGTGGCATTAAGTATTGTAAATGGTGATGAATGTTGAGAATAATACTGCAATACGATTTTGATAGGAATCAGCCCATTTTACTGACATTTTTATTTCCATTAAAGATAATAGGAATAAAAATTGAGGGACCTGTAAAACTTGTTGCCTTTCACTCTTATCCATTTTATATTCATGTAAAATGTTGCTACATAACCCTCCTGTATTTAGCAGCTTATAAAATACGTTTCTTCTTTAAAATTAGGAATAATGTAAAAAGCAACACATTTGCTTACTGTCATTGGTTTTAATCAATTTCTCTTCATGCAGATGTCTAAATGACAACTGCAGAAGCATGAAATATCAAAAAGCTTCAATGATTTATTAATAAAATGTTCACTAAAAGGACAATGGACCATCCATCACAAGCTATCACACTCTAGTCTGGGACAGACTTCATTTTACACCATCGCTCAATGAAAAGTGTGCCTGCTCCACTCATACAAGTGACTGTGTATTTCAAAAATACATCCATTCATACAGATGGCTGCAGACTTCCTGTCACGTGATCTCTACTGCCTCACCCAAAGAAATGTATTGCTTATCATATCCATGTGGTTTTTAACATTGTTAAAATAATTACACAGCTACAGATAACAAACCACAACATGTGCTGTAGAATCTTTTCATTTTCTTGTTCAATTCTAAACAGTGCAAATTGTGCATGTTTCTGGCACTACCTGGCTGAGATACTGTATGATAACATTGCCTGCATCAGCATCCCTGAAGGATTTTTCAGATTGATTGTTTGAATGCTCTCTCGCTGGCATGTGGGCAGCCCAAGGCTTGTTGGTGTGTGGGCGTTGCAGCAGCTTGAACTGTGCAAATGCTTCCTCCATGTAAATTTCCTCTATGGTCTGTTAAAAAAAAAGTGGCTGCCACTAATATTTCAGCAGCTATCAATCAGCCTGCTATTTTGGGAACATTTCCTGTTCATGTGGCTGTGTGTTTTTCTCAATCCATTTTTTTCTTCCTCGCACACACTCAATAGGAATGTAAAAGCCGCTTTATCCTGGTTAGCTTCCTCTACTTGTCACACATACTGTCTTTCATGAATTAAAATCCACTGTTGCCTTGTTAAGGTACGTCAAATTTACATGCTACCACTTCCTAGTTTAGTTTTAAACTGTAAAGGCAGGAACTTGTAGTTTGAGCTGTGGAAACAGATTCTGTGAGCTTAGACCCTTAACATTTTGCAATAAAACACATTGTCGTTAAACATTGTTTTATTTCTGAGGTTAAAAGCAGCATTCGAATCTGTAAAAGGTTAATGTGATACAAAGCTTTAAAATTCATAGGATTGTTGTTTTCATTCTTAAGAATTACTACATCTCACCAGGATTGAAATGAATACTGAACAGTGACCAATGCTACATTGAGAATTCCACATTTCTACTGCACAGAACTTGTCCAATTTTTATTGCAATTTTTCACATTCATATTTATGCAAAGGGTGACCAGGACTCCATTGTATCTGTAAAATTGAACTACTTAGATACAAAATCATGGTACCTTGTGCTTTATAATTGTTGTGATTGGAACCAACTAGATCTTGTTGACTACGAGATCCTTGATTGGGCCAATCAGGAAAGCCCTGGCTGACCAATATAAACAGGGGATTCACATTAAAACACAATATTGTGCACATACATTGCAAACAGTTAATAGAATGAAATTAGAGTTCATTCCAGTGAGAAACACAACTTAAAACAGCATATGCTTCTTTATCACTTGTGAAGTAGAATTATACATTTTTTTCCCTCAAACATGTCTAATGTTAACTGTTAAATCAGTTTTTAAAAGGTAAATCATGTATTTATTGTAATTTAAGCACGTATAGTTTCAAAATTTCCTGGCCCTGCTCTCTCTATGCCACCATCATTATTATGAGAAAAACATGTCAGCAGTGGATTTAGAATCTTCTTAGTTCAGGGGACCGACTCCGAGCTGGCTGTCCACAGCCAGTGTATATAAAGAGTGACTTGGTGATGGGATACCAGCCTCTACATAGTTATTTTAGTGACGAGAGGAGAAAACAGGACATGCCTGACGAACATTCACTTTTAATACTCATTTGCGAGTTGCCATAACCTGCCATTTCTGGCAACCTGCCTTTATTTGGGAAGCTTTGATCATGCTGTTGAAGACTGGGCCCGGTATGTGGAAAGAATGCGATCGTTTTGTCCAGGCAAATGATGTTGGAGCAGACGACAAACTTTGCATAATCCTGCTGACTGCATGTGGACCCACAGCATTTTTGGCTTGACTTTCCCAG
>NC_057716.1:10502022-10536421 GCF_004010195.1 Chiloscyllium plagiosum | reverse complement strand
AGTGAAAAAGCAGCTTTGGCCACCTAAGGTGTTGGCCTTCTACGATCTGAAGCGAGAGGTGATGCTAACATTTGAAGCCTCTGCATATGGTATTGGGGTAATGCTGGTTCACCAGTGGCCCAATGGAGAGGAACATCCAATAACATATGCTTCCTGGACTTTGGCTGATGCCAAATGCAAATATGCTGAGATAGAGAAGGAAGGCTTGCGGAATTGGCCGGGTCAGCCCTGAGCTCAGTTACATTGTCCACTATGCCGGTCCTTTCAGGGGCTCAGTATTCCTGGTCATTGTGGACGTCCATTCCAAGTGGTTCGATGTGTATGAAGTTTGTTCAGCAAACTCAGGGATGACGATCGAGAAGCTGTGAACATCGTTTGTGGTACACAGATTCCTGGAAGTATTTGTCATGGAAAATGGGATGTTATTTACCAGCAGGGTGGTTGAATATTTCCTGAAGTCAAATGGAATTTAACACATAAGGACAGCTCCATACCATCCATCGTCCAATGAGCTGGTGGAAAAAATGGTCCAAACGCTGAAGGCAGGCTGAAAGAAGCAGCCTACCACATCGCTCAATACCAAATTGTCTTGGTTCCTGTTCGATTATTGGACCTCCTTACACACAATGACAGGAATAGCTCCAGTGGAGTTGTTGATGGGGAGAAGACTCCGTACCAGGTTAAACCTGAAATCTCCAGACTATTGTTGGGGGGAAGTGAAACGGCAGCAGGAACGCCAATGCTGGCCGCAGGCCTCCTCTAAGGGAGACAGACAATTTAATTCCGGGGATGTAGGTTTGAAAATAGCCCTGTATGGGTACAAGGTGAGGTTGACGCGAGGTCAGGTCCTGGGACTAACAAAGTTCGGGTAGGTGATACAGTCCAGGATAAACACGTGGATCAATCAAAAGTTGTCACCTCGCCAACGGGGCAAGAACAAGACATACCTGGCCACTCAGAACAGCCAGAAGGCCCAGCAGAAACTGTAGGTTTTCTCCCTTGGTCTAGTGTCAAGGAAACCTCAGAGTCTAAGGTGGATGCAGCCTCTATATTGTTACCACCTGAAGGAGAGGAGAAAACTCTCCTGTGATATTCTGGATGCAAGAGATGGGCTGTGGTCCGGTACTCGTCACCTGTGTCAGAGTCTGAATTAAAGGAACCAGACCTGGGGGCGAAAACGGCACAGGAAAAGCGACAAGAAAAAGACGAGGCCTAGATCCCCGGACTAAGTCAGGGAAGAATGTCGTGATCAGAACCGCCTGGATCTCGTTTATTATGAGATCCTTGATCGGAGTTGTTAACCTGGACCAATCAGGAAGCCTTGGCTGATCAATGTAAACAAGGGTTTTAGAATCTCCTCAGGAAAAAAGAAATATAAACAGGGGATTCAAAGCCTCCTGACTTCAGGGGAAAAAGTATAAATGGGGATTTGGAATTTCTTCAGTTTAGGCAACTGACACCGAATTGCCTGGCCATAGCCACTGGACTGTGCACAAGTAAATAAAGGGTGATTTGGTGACGGGACACCGGCCTCTACACAGTTATTTCAATAATATAATTATGCTGTAATTATTCGTCATACTCAGACTACTATAATATATTCATTATACAGGACATATTTTCAGAAGATGCAACTCTCATTAGTGTCTCAATATAAATACACTCAACAAACTCTTTTGCAGTGAGGTAAGAAATCAGGTTTAAGCACTAACCATTTACAGTGAAACCTTGATTATCCAGCATTCAATTATCCGAATTTTGGACTATCCGAACAAGATCGCAAGGTCCTGACGCTTGGCTAAACTATGTTATCCAGCATTCGATTATCTGGCATTGGATTAACTAAAAGAAATACTCCCCACCCATGGGCCTTTGAATAATTGTGGTTCCTCTGCATTCATGTTCCTTTAATTAGTCTCATTAATGCTGCACAATTTTGCTTCCTTTCAACAGTGATTCCTAGGATGCCCAGGAAACAAGTGCATACGAGTTTAAACTTAAATGCTGCTGAAGTTATCCTTGAGAACTACAGAATTTAGTGGTATAATCAGTGACCTGTCTCTCCCACATACAGAGTCAATCACAGCAGCTGGCATGATAACATTGGGTTCTGGTCATACTTCCACTATCAGCAAACTAACTGTGTGAATCTGACCCTTGTACTTTTCTATGCTTTAATTACTGTCTGAACTTTACTGTCTCTTGCTGGTCAATGCATAGACAACACATAGGGCTGAACCTTACCAGAACTTGGTCATTTTCTTTTTTGGTGAGTTTCTGTCTGTGAGGTCTGATGAGTTTTATTGTGCTATCTTCTCAAACATTCCTCATCGTGCCTCTATGGCACTCCACGCAATCTTTTTTCTCACTTACCATTGATGGAAGTTCTCACCACTACCTGGATATCCCAAGATTCGTGACCCTAGTGCCATTTTGAGGTCCAGCCATGCACCCAATCAAGCATGAATCTTTACCCTTCACCATGCACAAAGATGGAAAGCAACCACAAATCATTGTTTCTCAGGGCAGAAAGGAGACACAGCTGACGTTTCACTGCACACATAGGTGCACATTCTGACATATATCACTGCTTAAGAACAGCGTGATTGATTTCAATTACATCCCATCTTACAACCTTGTCTAAGGGAGTACTATTCTTTCCCCAAAGCCCAATGCAGCTCAGCATCATATCATTCATCATATACAGGAAAGCCTTCAAATGCTTCAAAGCATCCATTTATATTCAGCATCAGTCAAAGCAAACAAAAAGAGAACACTTGCCTCTCAGAACAGAAGTGAACTGCTAGCATTTTGAGCACCAACAAATTTACAGGGAATGGATGATTACTGCAATCAGCTCTCAGGTACTGGAACGGGGTGTCAGTTAAGCCCCATGTAGATCATTGCACAATATCACTGTGCTCCATCATGCAGAAGATGTTAAATATTGTCATCTTCCTATTTAGAAGACTGGACCTGCTCTCCTAGCTCCAGGGAGAATATAGGGAGTTAGGTTGGAAGCTAAAAGGCAGGACCAGCAGAGTAGTAATCTCAGGATTGCTATTGGTGCCCTTGGGCTAGTGAGGCCATGAACAGAGAGTGAGTGCAGCTGAATACATGGCTGCAGAGGTGGTGTAGAAGGGAGGGCTTCAGATATGTGGATCATTGGGATACCTTCTGGGGAAAGTAGAACTTGTACAAGGAGGACGAGTTGCACCTGAACTGGAGGGGTACCAATATCCTGGGCAGGAGGGGTACCAATATCCTGGGCAGGAGGTTTGCCAGAGCTCTTCAGGAGGGTTTAAACTAGTTTGGCAAGGGGATGGGAACCAGAGCTACAGATCTGGAGTAGCTGGTGAACAGACAAATATAACATACAGAGAGTCTGTGAGGAAGGATAGGGCAAAATTGCAGTTAATGTGATGGATTTAAGGGTGTCTATTTTAATTCAAGAAGTGTCAGGAATAAATTGATGAACTTAGACCATGGATTAATACTTGGATCTATGATGTTGTAGCCATTACAGAGACTTAGAAATCTAGAACCTCCGCTAGAAAGGACAGGAATGGTTGGTGGCTGTTCCGGGCGTTAGGTGTTTCAAAAGGCATAGGGAGAGAGGTAAAAGAGGTGGGGCAGTGGCATTGTGAATCAGTGACAGTATCGCAGTTGCAGAAAGGAAGATCGTTGAGGAGGGTTTGTCTACAGAGTCAATATGGGTGGAAGTCAGAAACAGGAAAGGAGGAGTCACTTTATTGAGAGTCTTCTATAGACCCTCCAATAGCAACAGAGACATGGAGGAGCAGATTGGGAAGCAGATTTTGGAAATGTGTAGAAATAACAGGGTTGTTGTCATGGGTGACTTCAACTTCCCTCATATTGATTGGAACCTCCCTGGTGCAAATAGTTTGGATGGAGCTGATTTTGTCAGTTGTGTCCAGGAAGGATTCCTGATTCAATATGGAGATAGGTCATCTAGAAGGGGGCGACATACTGAATTTGGTGCTTGACAACAAACCAGGTCAGGTGCCAGATCTCTTGGTTGGAGAGCATTTCAGTGATTGTAATTACAACTCCCTGACCTTTACTGTGGTCATGGAGAGGGATAGGAGCAGATGTTATTGGAAAGCATTTAGTTAGGGGAGAGGGAATTACAATGCTATTAGGAAGGAACTGTGGAGCATAAATTGGGAATAGATATTCTCAGGGAAATGCATGACAGAAATGTGGAGGTTGTTTAGGGAACACTTGCTGTGAGTGCTGGATAGGATGTCCCACTGAGGCAAGGAAGCGATGGTAGGGTGAAGGAACCTTGGATGACAAGAGATGTGGAACAACTAATCAAGAGGAAGAAGGAAATTTACTTAAGGTTGAGGAGACAAGGGTCAGGCAGGGCTTTAGAGAATTACAAGGTAGCCAGGAAGGAACTGAAGAACGAACTTAGGTGAGCAAGAAAGGGGCATGAAAAAGCCTTGGCAAGTAGAATTAAGGAAAACCCCAAGGCATTACACACTTATGAAACTTGAGGATGGTCAGAGTGAGGAGGGTAGGGCCGATCACGGATAGTGAAAGGAACTTGTGCCTGGAGTCGGAGGAGGTAGCGGAGGTTCTTAATGAATACTTTGCTTCAGTATTCACTAGTGAGAGGGACCTAGTTGTTTGTGAGAATAGCATGAAACAGGCTGATATGCGAAAACAGGTTGATATTAAGAAGTTGGACGTGCTGGAAATTTTGAAAAACATGAGGATAGATATGTTCCCTGGGCCAGATGGGATAAACCTAACGTTATTACGGGAAGCAAGGGAAGAGATTGCTGTGCCTTTGGTGATGATGTTTTGTCCCCACTGTCCATTGGAGTAGTACCAGATAATTGGGGGGGTAGCAAATGTTATTCCCTTGTTGAATAAAGAGAATAAGGATAACCCTGGGAATTACAGACCAATCAGTCGTATGTCAATGGTAAATTATTGGAGAGGATTCTGAGACACAGGATTTATGATTATTTGGAAAAACATAGCTTGTTTAGAGATAGTCAGCATAGCTTTATGAGGGGCAGATTATATCTCAGAAATCTTATTGAGTTCTTTGAGGATGTGACAAAGAAACAGGTGATGAAGGTAGAGCAGTGGATGTGGTGTATATGGATTTTAGCAAGGCGTTTGATAAGGTTCGCCATAGTAGGGTCATTCAAAAAGTAAGGAGGCATGGGATACAGGGACATTTGGCTGTCTGGATACAGAACTGGCTGGCCCATTGAAGATAGAGGATGGTAATAAATGGAAAGTATTCAGCTTGGATCTTGGTGACCAGCGGTGTTACGCAAGGATCTGTTCTGGGACCTCTACTCTTTGTAGTTTTTATACGAGACTTGGGTGAGGAAGTGGAAGAGTGGGTTAGTAAGTTTGCTGATGACGTGAAGGTTGGTGGAGTGGTGGATAGTGTGGAGGGCTGCTATACGTTGCAATGTGACATTGATCGGATACAGAGCTGGTCTGATAAGTGGCAGGTGGAGTTCAACCTGTGTAGTGATTCATTTTGGAAAGTTGAATTTGAATGCAGATTAAGTGGTTAAAGGCAGGATTCTTGGCAGTGTGAAGGAACAGAGGGAACTTGGGGTCCACATCCATAGATCCCTCAAATTTGCCACTCAAGTTGACAGGGTTATTAAGAAGGTGTATAGTGTATTGCCTTTTATTAGCAGGAGGATTGATTTTAAGAGCCACAAGGTTATGCTGCCGCTCCATAGAGCCCTGGTTAGACCACACTTGGAATATTGTATTCAGTTTTGGTTGCCTCATTTTAGGAAGGATGTGGAAGTTTTAGAGAGAGCGCAGAGGAAATTTACCAGGATGCTGCCTGGACTGAGGACGTGTCTTATGAAGAAACGGGCTTTTCTCAATGGAGTGAAGAAGCATGAGAGGTGACTTGATAGAGGTATACAAGTTGATGAGAGGCATAGATAGAGTAGATAGCCAGAGACTTTTCCCCAGGGCGGAAATGTCTATCACGAGGGGGCATAATTTTAAGGTGATTGGAGGAAGGTTTAGGGGAGATGTCAGAGGTAGGTTCTTTACACAGAGAATGGTGTGTGTGTGTTGAATGTACTGCCAGCGGTGGTAGTAGAGTCAGATATATTGGGGATACTTAAGCGACTCTTGGATAGGCACATGGATGGGAGTAAAATGAAGAGTATGTAGGTTAGTTTGACCTTAGAGTAGGATAAAAGGCCGGCACAACATCGAAGGCCTGTACTGTGCTGTACTGTTCTATGTTCTATGTTCAGTAACAGCCTTGATCAATTTGTAGATTGTGGATTGTGAGATCCCAGATTAGCTCTCAATGGCTCCTTGGAAGGAAACATTGCATAAGCATTTAGTGCAGCACTTGACAGACACTGGAATAGGATGACCATCCACCTCCTTCAGGTCACAGGTCCCCCTCCAGTACCTGGTATAGTTCAGTGACAGTGTCCCGGGACACCACCAGCCTGCAGTGACACCATAGACGAAAGTGAGGACTGCAGATGCTGGAAATCAGAGTCTAGATTAGAGTGGTGCTGGAAAAGCACAGCTGGTCAGGCAGCATCCGAGGTACAGGAAAATCAATGTTTCAGGCAAAAGCCTCATTCCTGATGCAGGGCTTTTGCCCGAAATATCAATTTTCCTGCTTTTCGAATGCTGCCTGACCTGCTGTGCTTTTCCAGCACCACTCTAATCTAGACTCTGCAGTGACACCGTACCTTACTAGTCGAGAGGAAATAGCTGAAAGGATGAAAACTCTGAGTCTCCTGCCGCTCCTGAGGAGATCTTCAGCTACTATCTCTTCCCTCGGAGGCTGTTCGACATCTGCTGGAGGTTGCTGGCTCATCCATCGCTCCACTATTTTTTGTGCTGCACCATAACAACAGCGAAAATGACACCTGCTGTAACTGGATCCATTCTTCACTCTTGTGATGAATCTATGAGACGAACATAAGAAAATGTCTTTAGGATTGTGAGCAGTCAGTATTTGCATCCCTCACAAATGGCAGTGTAGTATTCTCCTCCATACAGAGGGATGTGGCACTCTCTAATTCAAAGGGACATGGAACTTTGACATTGCACCTTATTTTGATTAATACATCAATACAGCAGCAGTCATGTCACCAAGATACAGTAGGGGATTGTAAATTCTGAATGAGTGCTGACACTTGCTTTCCTTAATTGACAGCAATCCCCTCTTTGACTTGACCTAGGATAACCCCTCTTTGACATTGAGTCGTGGCCATTTGATTGTAGCATGTGCAGTATGTTTGCCATGTTGGCTGCTGATATGTGGTGTAGGTGTGAGATTGGCATAACTCAGTGCTGTGCATGTCCTCCCCCTTGACAAGTGAGTGCTGATAATAATGACAAAGCACCTCACTTTGTGTCGACAATAAACAGGATGGCAAGATAGAAGCTGTAAGTTTAGCTCCATTGCCTTTTCCAAACTAAGCACTTTGTGGGCAACCTTCCAAAACCAATATATGAACTTATGACAGAGGCACGCATAAGACAAGAGATACATATTTCTTGATACCTCTCTGAGTTTCAGTGCTTCGTGATTTAAATGGTAATTCCAAGGCAGCTGGTCTTGTGTATTCACTGTGCATTGTCAGGTGTTCACAGCAGCCATTTTAGTCCACAAAAGTCTCAGGTTTTTAAGTGTAATGACTGAAGGTGAATATTTTCATTTTCGCTTCAATCATAGCAAGCACTATACACCCTCTGGTGAACACATGCAGATCTCATCGGACACACAGAATGCTGCTTAACTCCTCTCAGAACCAGTCTTTTACCTTCAGATGAACTGAACCTAACTTTAATGTTAGTTTACTCTCTCAAGTACTAACTCTTTCACTTGGAGGCTCTGCAAAATATGTCAGCAAAGTTGCAAACCGTCTGAAGTTAGCTTCTGACATTTGTCAGGGACATGAATGGGTCCTGCGGTTAAATAGCAAACTTCGTGGCAGAGGCCGGAGATACCGGCTTCACTCGTCCAGATGTTTAATTGGGAGACAAGTGGTCTGTCAATTTAAAGGCAGGGAAGGAATTGGGAGCTGGTTGTGAGAGAGAGCAGGGTGTCATCAGTGTACATGCAAAAAATGACTTGTTATCAGATGTTGTCACCATGGGTCTGCTTATAGACGAGAAAAGAGAGGGGGCCATGAATAGATCCCTGGCCAACACAAGAGCTCAATGCAAAAACAAGAAGCTACATATGGCACCATTTGACTCTTGCAGAGTCTTGGTTCCGCCGCAAGCTCACAGTATCCTAAATTACAAAAGAATAGAATAGATAGGTCTGTTGCTGGTAATGGTCTTTCTATTCAAGTTTTAAACAGGTTGAAGGAAAAAAAAAGACTTGGTTTATGCATTATCCTCATGAGTGCTGAAGATGCTATTACTATTTTTAATACATACTTTAACCCAATCAGAAGCAACTGCAGCAAGGGTGAGAGCTGAGATTTAAAAGTGCTGTCAACTTAAAGAGGATGAATTTCCCATTGATGGTAATAAACAGTTTAATAATGCATCAGTGAGAACGAAAACTGACTGTAAATGTCATAACAGCTCAAACATTATTACATACACAAGGAACTAAACTACAGAGAAATATTACTGAATGTATATGGCAGCTTGGTCAGGGAGGCTATGAAGTATGCTAGAGACAGCACAACCATAATGCAAGTTTATAGTTTAGCTCATTTTATACAATGGGGCCCCAATTATTTCTTCTCTCATAACCTGCAATTTTGATTATCCATGAAAAAGTTATTGCAAATTAACTAGGTTAGGAGAGCAGTGGGACTCCATGAGAAAAAGAACATTAGTGAGACAAGTGCTCTATTCAGACAGAACTTCTATGTCACGAGACATGCATTTTAAACAAACAGCACAAGGTGCGAATTAACAAGTGCATTGGTAAAATACTGAAATGTATCTTTGACTATTTGCCAGTTTACAATATCTCCCAGTTGGCAGAAGTAATGTCCTTTGTAATGACTGATACCTCCTCTCCACTGCCCCTTCTGCCTTCATCTTGAATAATAGTTGCAAAGAGTACATGGCTTTCTCAGTCACAGAGATTGAGACAATTCATTCTTCCGCATTTGCTTCTTGCCCATAGTATCCATCATAGCGAAGCAGATCCTTCCCCCACACTGGGCCTGAACAGATACCGTTCTCTCCACATGCACTACCCAATCTGATCCTACTCAGAAGATCCACGTTTTATTTAATCGACCCTATTCCCACTACTGATGAGCCAGTCAATTTTTCAACCATCACGCAAGAAGTTCAAGAGGGATCCTTCGAGATTAAATTTGCCAGAATCTCCAGGTCTATGACTTTTCTGGGATTCCCCCACTTTTCCATGCTTTCTTGCACCCTCCATTCCCCCATCCCATTCCCTTAAGAATTAGAGCTGTGGGGTTTGTATTGCAGCTGAGGATAATGATGGATAAAATCAATAATCCCAAAAATGGACACAACTGACCTCATTGATAGCAAAACAACCAGCACACAAATCTATGGCTGTTGATTAGTTGGACATGGTGTAAATAACTAACATGACTTCAATTTAGCCTGAGATTCTTAATAGGGAGCTGCATTGTGGCTGTGATAGGTGTTGGGGGTATGCATGAATCTAACCTGAGTAACATGGGACCAAAGTGTTGCACTGATGGAGAAGAAGGAATGTTCAGTGAGGTGTCCTCAGGCAGGGTAAGAAATCCAGAGGCAGGAGGAGGAGATAGTTCAATGGCAGGAGTTGAACCCCTGGGAATGCTATAAGTTGCTTAATACTACATGAATTGGCAAGGTTGGTGAATGCCAAATTATATCAATATCAGCACTAACCTCCGATACAGCTCAATGTCTTACACACCATCACTCACCTATGATATGCATATTGCAGGACTCTTTCTGTGCCTACATGATGTAAACCACAACCAGGTCTCCATGTCCAAAGCTACACAAAAATCCAAGCAAAACCATCAAAAGACTTGCTAAAAACCTTCCACCGGTTATGCCACACTCATTGAGCATACATTGTGCATGTGGAGACACACAGAAGATGGCACTAACAGAATGTTCAAGGATAATTAATTGATTGTTGATTGCTATGTAAAAGGATTTCATGCATAAATTTGTTTTGGAATGTTTTTGTTCTATTTTTAATTCTCCAAGTACCTCAGCAACTGAACTGTGTGATAAATTGCGAATCAAAGGCAGTAGGGCAGTTGATTGGGAAATTAAACTTGTGATTTCTAATGTTGCACTCAGACGTGTTCTTCATGTACAGTCCTCACCTTCACGCACTTACTCCTCCTCCTCATAGGTCCCAGTCCTCCTCTGCTGACCAATGTACCGCTCTATCACATATTGTGTGACAGCGTAGCTTTTGAATGAATTGCACACCAGAGTCATCGAGCATCTTACCAGCAGATAGTTCCTGTTGCTCAGTAACATTCTTTGTTTTTTCCTGGTGGGTCCAATGCAGCTGGCACAGTTGTCAGAGAATTGGCATGATACCAGGCACTGGTCTACAACATTTTATGCTTATAGGACTAGGACATAGGAGTAGAAGGAGGCCATTTGACACGATCATGCCAGATTTGATTGTAATCTCAACTCCACCTTCTTGTCTGTCCCCATGAGGACTGAGAAATCTATCTAACTTAGTCACAAATAACATCAATGATCCAGCCTGTACTAGACTCTGGAGAAGAAAACGTAACATAATAATAACTTAATTTTAGGTAAAGATATCTTGGCACAGTGGCTCAATGGTTAGCATTGCTACCTCACAGCACCGAGGACCTGGGCTTAATATCAGAATGTCTGTGCGGAGTCTGCATGCTCTACATGTGTCTCTATGGATTTCTTACCATAATCCAAAGATGTGCAGGTTAAGTGGACTGGCCATGCTACATTGCCCCATAAATGTTCAGGGATGTATATATTAGGTGGATTAGCCACTGGAAATGTGGGGTTATGAGGATAGGATGAGGGGCTGCATCTGGGACAATGTTCTTCAGAGCGTCAATGCAGGCTTGATGGGCCAAATGGCCTCTTTCCGCACCATAGGGATTCTATGATTCATCTTCATCTTAACAGGCAGACACCTCTTATTTTTAAACTTTGACCCCTAGTTCTAGTCTCGCAAGGAAGAGGGAACATCTTTGCAGCATCCATCTTCTCAATTCCCCTCAGGATCTTGAATGTTTTAGTGGGATTGAGGAAGTTAGAAAGCCACAAAGGGATCAGTTCCATGTTTTACTTCTCTTTCACGGCATACTGGGGACTCAAGGGTTAAACATTCCATTACCAAAGTGATTCACTGCAGTATCAATTGCATGTCTGTCCTCTTACAGATGTCCTTAGATAGAACATCTCAGTAGGGAGGAGGCTGACTGAATCTTAGAGAACGAATCCATTGGAGCCACACATGTGGATTTCTCTGCAGCCTCAGGCAAAGGTATTTGTCCTCCCCAGACAAGACTAATAGCCTTGGCCACAACCCTCTTAAACTGCCTCCTGCTCCCATTATCTTGCTTCCCCTCCATATTAGCATAGGTATGTGAATCCCCCATTGAGAACAGGCAAAACCCTTCTGTTTTAATCTCTACCCATCAACAACCCTGCACTAGAGGACATAGGTTTAAGGTGAGAGGGGAAAAATATAAAAGAGACTAAAGGGGCAACATTTTCAAGCAGAGGGTGGTACGTGTATGGAATGAGCTGCCAGAAGAAGTGGTGGAGGCTAGTACAATTGCAACATTTAAAAGGCATCTGGATGGGTATATGAATAGGAAGGGTTTTGGAGGGATATGGGCCAGGTGCTGGAAGGTGTGACTAGATTTGGTTGGGATATCTGGTTGGCATGGATGAGTTGGGCCGAAGGGTCTGTTTCCGTGCTGTACATCTCTATGACTCTATGACAGTCCCGTGTCTGCGTGGGTTTCCTCCAGGTGCTCCAGTTTCCTCCCACAATCCAAAGATGTGCCAGTCAGGTGAATTGGCCATTCTAAATTGCCCATAGTATTGCGTGCATTAGTTAGAGGGAAATAGGTCTGGGTGGACTTGTTGGGCCGAAGGGCCTGTTTCCACGCTGTAGGGAATTTAATCTAATCAAGGAACGAGGGCAGGCTCGGTAAATTTCTCACCCTGTAGTGTTGATATGGCAGGTGGAAATTGTTTATAGCAGAACAAGGAGTCATAAGGTAAAATGGGACAGTCCCTCTATGTAGTTGGGAAGGGGGACAATCTGTGAGAAAATACCTGACCGGGAAAATGGTTATAGGGGTTGTAGGCCCCTCTGAGAGACTGGTCATTTTGGTAAATTGCTATATACAAATTAAAGGATATCCAGTTTGAATTTTTGAGTGATTGTGATAGCATGTGTGGCGAAAACTTTCATTTGAATGGTGAATTGATTCCAAAACTATGACTTAGCAATTTTAATTGCGATCTCATGAAAATAATTGACCAGTGTGCCAGTGTTTAGTTCTGTCTGTGTGGGTTTGTGTGTTGTTTGTTTCCTGTTTGTTTGCTTACGGAACGCTGGGCTGAACTCTAAAGTGCCAGAGAAAGGCTGTCCCCGGGGAGAAATAAGTCTTGTCTCACTGAGAAGGGTGCATCGGTCTGCCATCTCACAGAGGACACAGAAGTGCCCCATTACAAGAGTAAGGTGGGGGGGGAGAGGAAATATAGAGGGTGTGTGCAAGAGATCCTTTGTGGGGTAGGATTCTTGCGATCCAAGGCCTGGATGCGTTTGGGAAGGTGGCTGGGGGCATCAGTCCCCTAAAATTAAAGAGATCGCAGAGAGTGTCCCGAGGGCTCTTTCGGGAGGCCCCTCCACCACCCTGTCGTCCTATACCCCTCAGTACCCCCAAAGTTACTGCCAGTGCTGAGCAATCTGACTCTCAGGTGGACAAGGTCACTGCTTTGGTCGCTCCCAGCCTTGCAGGGGGGAGGCTGTTATAATTCTTCATACTGGGCTACAAGTTACTCGTGTCCGTACTCAACAGGGTCCTAGTGTCCGGACGGAAAGTGATGGTGATTTGTGAAGCTTATCTGCTCAATTCTTAACAAAAAAATCTAAACCTAACATTGAGGAAAATCACCTCATAAGTTCATTAAGTGGAGGAATTACAATGAACGTTATATAAAGGTGGATCTGGATATACCAAACCAACAATATTGTTTTCAGAAAATGATACTGGTTGATTTCAATCTTTGTTTCGGAATCGTTTACCTCCATTTAATTTTAAGACTGCTGCATCTCACATGTCAGTATGGAGTGCCATTTGTAGCTTTACTCTATGTCAATTTCCCTTCCTCACTGAGAACTGAAGTGTCAGTTCAACATTATCTTGCAAAAATAAATGTAATAAAACGTTAAGATACTGTTGTAAGTATCATTATTTGTGCATATGAGGCATCTTGACAAGACTTTTATTAATACTGCCGCAGTCATTTCACAGCCTAAGATATTATAAATGAGCAATGGCTCATCAGAGCTGATTGAAAAAAGAACAAATTGGGGATTTAAATTGAAAGACTAGAACCAGGTAATTATAATGGAGTTCAGAATTGGAAACTGTGCACATTCTACATTATAGCACTGGATTTTGATTAAATGAATTTCCAGTTTATATTGAAGACTCTTAACAAAACTCCTACTCTACAGTAAAAAAACTTGTGATTTGGTCAGCTGAGTGGGATATGCGTATATTTGAACAATCCTGTGACAATTTCATATATACAACACTAAGCAGATTTGAATCATTTCTGTGACTTTGAAATCAGTTTGTTCGTTCTTATTACTTCACAGTACAATGTCTAGTCACTTGTTCAGTTTCCATCTCTCATTAAATATGCTTATTACTCAATATTTTAAAGCAATTTGTACTATCCTGAACTGCATTATCACAGTTAATTAATTAATTAATTATTTGGCGAGACTTTATACCTTTCCACATTGTCAGTGATCTGTGTCATTGCCTCATGGTTACTTTAAAGCATGGCTGCATTGATTAATGTTCAATTGGTGACAGAAGTTATGACAATATGAGGAAACATACAGGGAGCATAGCAAGTGAGGAACCATTGAGGGAAAGTGAGACTTTGTGTTCCTCATGCAAAGCCCTGGCACTGAAACAAGAGGTTGAAGAACCTTCTCTGCAGTAGCCACCTTTATTTTTACTCGGTAAGCTTGCCTAGGAGTAGGACAAATCTAATTGAAGGGATTCTTTACACTACAATTTCTGGACAGTCTGGAGGCAGTACATCTCTTAGATGTTGAAATTAGTTGTATTAATGTCATGTTTAAAAAAAGGGAACAGGAGAAACAGCATAAAGAAGCTAAAGCTGAATAAGATCAACTAGAGGGGCTAAAGCAAAAAGCTGTAGAGAGAACCTAAGCACTTCTCGGGATTCCGAACTCAGGTCTGGCATACCAACCCTGTTTGAGGAGGGAGGGAATGATGCCGAAGTAGAGGGGGGATGGGGATGTTACCCTTGTGCACCAGTGCCTCCCATTGAGCCACCTATAACTCCATCCCCCCATCCCGAGTCCCGAGAAAACCTGTTAAGGGTTAAGATGCGCTCAAGGAAACCAGTGGCATATGAAATTGTTACTGTTGCACTGGAGTTCACCATCTCCATGGCACCTTCCCCCCTCCCACCAAACTCTGCTCCCCATAAGACAGCTACTGAACCCCAAGGCAGATAAGGAAGGTGAGCCACCGCTTATTGGGGTCTATGTCTGGATCTCTAAAGATAAACCTTCCCAATTGGCCCAATACATCCGGTGCACAATTCAAATGGACAATGTAATACCCCAGGATCTGTTTGCTCTCTGTTGCATGATCTTGTCACCAGAAGAAGTTACTAAGTGGCAGGAATAAATGGGCGAGGGTGACAGAAAGGGACCAGTCCACATTTATGATGATTTAAACAGATTCAAAGAGGACACCTCAAGTGTCGCGGACATGGTACACACATATAACATGGATTGGTCTGAGAACACCAGGACACAGATGAGGACAGCCCTTACTTATTACTCGGATGACCCCTAGTTGCACTCTAAAGGTCATACAAAATCTGAGTTTGTTCAGCTGCCCCATGATCACAACGCACCTTCAGCCAGTACTGATGAATTTCATTGGGACCGGAATACCACAAACCTGCCACTTCTTATGTGGATGGCAGCTCCTTTATTTCACCTCCAGGTCAGCAATGCTCCAGATACACGATTGCTATGGATTCTGAAGTGCTTGAATGGGCAGGCTTTGATACCCCACAGTCAGCACAAAAGTCTGAATTGTTTGCCCTCACTCAGGCTTGCATTCTGGTGGAAGGGAGTTCGGCCAATGTTTATATGGAGTCTTGCTATGCTTTCGGTGTTGCCCACGACTATGGCCCTTTATGGGGATTTTTAACCTCTACGGAGCAACCCATTAGTAATGCTGCTTTTTGTGCATAATCTTTTGCAGGCGTCACAGTTACCATTCAGCCTAGCAGTGATCAAATGTTCAGCTCACACTGGGGCCGCTGACAGAATCTCCAAGGGCAACGTGCAAGTTGATGCCGCCATCAAGCAGGTAGCCTTACACCCCACTTTCTTGGTTCTGTTGGGCTCACAGCAACACCTCGTTACAAAAAGACATGAGGACAGGTATGCCAGACCTGGGTGAGATACGTCACTTACAGGGGGATGCTCCTCCAGAGGGACACAGACTGAGGGTCACAGATGGAGTGCACCCTTGATGTTCATACCAAACTGTGGGACAGGTCTGTGTTCCTTCTTTGCTTTTACCAATCTTGGTGGATTATGTACATAACTGTACACAACTCAGCAAGGAGGGAATGGTCAGCACTTTGCTACAAACCTGGTAACACCCTGATTTCCAAAACAATGGCTGAGATTCGAGACAAAGCATGCTTCATCCGCAAAAAGACAAATGCTGAAAAAGGGATGCCTTGCAGTCCTGGGTCTACCCTCTTGACTGGTGGACCTTTCAATTGTAATCAACTAAAGTTCATAAAATTACCCAGAGTACAATATTATAGGTATTGTTTGGTAATAGTAGATGTCTTCAGTGGATAGATTGAGGCAATCCCGACAAGGGACAATACGGCTGCAACAGTGGTAAAAATATTGTTGAGGGAAATAATTCCCCTTTATGGACTCCCAGAAACAATAAACTCAGACAATGGGCCACACTTTGTGGCTAAAATTAACTAGGGGATCTGCAGGGAACTAGCAATAAAACAACAATTCCACTGCATTCACAACCCAAAAGCAGCTGGAGTGGTGGAACGAGCAAACGGTACGCTAAAAAATAAGCTGGCGCAGCTAAAACAAGAAACAGGGCTAAGTTGGTTGAAGGTCCTGCCCTTGGCCCTGTTCCACATGAGGGTTACCGCTTCAAGCAAAACCAGTCTGTCTCCTGCTGAGGTGGTTTACAGGAAGCCCATGAGAACCTCATGGGGACCTGGGATAGTCCAACCACACCTCTCCCCGAGAGACTAGATATGAATACCCTGGGAGAGGAGGTGAGGGCGTACCTGCAGGGGCTAACCAAATCTCTCCAGGCTTACCGAGATGATCTGCCTGAAGGGCCTACCCCGCTGCCGAGCCAGAGGATTTCATTCTGATAAAAGACTGGGAACAAATGAAGCTGGGACCAAAATGGAAAGGGGTGGACTTTTGCCCGAAACGTCAATTTCCCTGCTCCTCGGATGCTGCCTGAACTGCCGTGCTTTTCCAGCACCACTCTAATCCAGAATATGGTTTCCAGCATCTGCAGTCATTGTTTTTACCAAGATGGAAAGGACCGTTTCAGGTGCTGCTGACCACCCCCACGGCCGTAAAAGTACAAGGGCACCCCCGGTGGATACACACAACTGACTGCGAAAGAATCAGCATGGAAGTCGACACCAACTAAGGACAAAGAGGTTTTCCATACGTGTGAACTTGGTGACTTTGGGAAATAGGGCCTTGGGAACAGATGGACTTCAAACTGACACCCCTATGCAGAATACCTTTTCGCACCTGGCCTACCAGACAGCTCGTGTAATGGGGAGAGACACCTGCTGCTGGGTATATGCCCACATGTCTGCATGCCAGTGCTGTGGTGCTGATGGCCACTGTTGTCTGAATGTTTTCATTATAGGTTCTGAGGGTACCTCGTAGATCATTGAATGATCAATTGGAGGGAATGAGGAAGTTAGAAAGCCACAAAGGGATCAGTTCCATCTTTTACTTCTCTTTCAAGACATACAGGGGACTCAAGGGTTAAACATTCCACTCCCAAAAAGACTCCCTGCAGTATCAATTGCATATCTGTCCTCATACAGAATAGACAGAACAGTTCAGTAGGGAGGAGGCTGACTGAATCTTAGAGAAGGAATCCATTGAAGCCACACATGTGGATTCCTCTGCAGCCTCAGGCAAAGTTTTTGTCCTCCCCAGACAAGACTGATAGCCTTGGCCACAATCCTGTTAAACTGCCTCCTGCTCCCATTATCTTGCTTCTCCTCCATATTCGCATAGGTATGTGAGTCCCCCATTGAGAACAGGCAAAAGCATTCAATTTTAATCTCTTCCTATCAAGATAGGATCATGAAGAATACAATAGTCAGTCCCTGTAATCCATTCACTCGTTATCACAGTTCATTGACATTCACCAGGCCTTGTTAAATTATAATTGCCCATCTTAAACAATGTAACGGCAAGCAACCATGTGACTTATAGACTGTTTCTATTATTTATATAAAAAGTACTGCCTTTGTGTGTGGAGCAGAGATTCATGGAGAAGTGTCACCACAAGTAGACACACAACTACTTTTGGGGACACTGAGAATCTCTCGCCGGCTGTCTGGTAATAAAGCATCTAACATTGTACTGAAACTTGTGTGATCCGGATTTGTGGAACAAAATATACATCAACATGATCACTTCTCTTTCTTCTAAAGTCCAGTGTCTATGGACCAACTGAACTAACCTTTTCTTATTGGATAAACTCCCCACCCCAGGAATGACTCAACTGAATCTTCTCTGAACTGCTTTCAAAACAATTGCGTTATTTTTCAAAGAAAGTCAATAAAGTGTGGCGCTGGAAAATGCACAGCAGGGCATAACACTTCATGAGTCTGATGAAGGATTATATCTGAAATATCGACTCTCTTGCTCCTCAGATGCTGCCTAATGTGCTGTGCATTTTCTAGAGACACATTTTATCGACTCTGATACTCTAGCATCTGCAATCCTCACTATCTCCTTATTTTTCAAATAAGCAGATCAAAAATATACACAGTGCTCCAGGTGTGGTCTAACTAGAGCTCTGTACAAATGTGGTAACACTTCCTTTGTAACCATTCCATTCCCTTTGAAACATTAACTTTCCACTTGAGTCCTTAATCACTTTCCATATTGCATGCTAATTTCTTATGAGTCATATACCGGGACACCCAGATCCCACTGTACCATAGATGTCTGCTATCACTTTCCATGTTAATAGTAGAATCTTTTTTATTCTTCCAGCTAGAAAGGACAAGTTTACAACTTCTTAAATTATACTCCATCTATCATTTTTTTTTGCCAATCCAGTTAACCTAACTATTCCTTTTGCAAACTCTTAAGCTCCTCTTGACAACTTACTTTGGTGAGATCAGCAAAATCAGCCACCAGATATGCAATCCCTTTATCTGAGTCATTGATATAGGTTATAAATAGTTGAGGCCTGAACACTGATCACTCCACTAGGAGCAACTTGAAAACAATCGATTTGCTTTTTATTAATCAATCCACGATCTATGCAAATATGTTAACCCCCTAGAAACCTCTAATATGGAAACTTGTTAAATGCCTTTTGGAAATGCAATTTCACCACAAATACAGGTTCCGCTGTATTTGAAACTTGTTTCTTGCTACTGTCTCAAAAAACATGAATAAATTAGTTAAACACAATTTCCCTTTCACATAACCATGTTGAGTCTGCCTAATTCTATAAGTATTCACTATAATCTCCTTTAAAATTTATTCTAGCAATTTCGTATGACAGATATCAAACAAACTGGCTACAATTTTTGACTTTCTGTTTCCTTCCTTCCTTAAATAAATGTATTACATTTACTATTTTCCAGTTCTCTGGGATCTATAGAATTTTGGAAAAAGATAAGCAAGGTTTCTGAAACAAATCACTTTTCAATTCAATTTCTGATTCAATTCAATTCAATACAGCTCAGAAACAGGCCCTACAGCCCAGCAAGCCTGTGCCAATTCCTAGTCCTTATTTAGACCCATGACTTATTGACCAGACATGGTCTCTCTCTTGAGAGGACCAACACTTCTTTAGTTATTCTCTTCAGAAAATCTGCATTCCAAAAACAATGATAGCAATGTGAGATAAGAGCTAAACATTCCACAACCAACGGATCAGATCTAAGTTCTACAACCCTATGACTTCCATTCAGGGATGGTGAGTTGATAATAAAACAAAAATGGAAGAGGAGAAGACACTCAAAAACATTCAAGATGCTCAATTCAAGACAAAGCAACTCCAGATTGGCACCCCATTCACTCCTACCATCACAGCATTACTTCAACAGTGTGTACTATATAGGGGATGCACTATAGCAATTCAGGAAAGATCCTTCCACAGCATCTTCCAAACAGATGACCTCGATCAGCTGGATGGATAAGGGAAGTGGATGTGTGGGAGCACTAGCAATTGTGACATTCCTTCCAATCTATATATTAACTTGACTTGCAATTCTCTGGTCTAGATTCTCTGATGCTGGATCAATATCCTGGAATTCCCATCTGAACTGTACTGTGAGTGTGCCTATACCACGTGGACTAGAACAGTTCAAGAAGATGACTCACATTACCTTTTGAAGGACAATTAGGGTTGAGCAACAAAAATGCTACCCTTACCAGCAACACCCATCCAGTCAGAGAACAGGGTAAGTGTATCCTTTTTTGCTCAAGGCAATATTTTTGAACAAAAAACACTGAGTAGAACTTTAAGAGCACAAAAACACAAGAAACAGCCTGTTCTGCCACTCAATAAGATTAGATCAGATTACCTACAGTGTGGAAAGAGGCCCTTTGGCACAACAAGTCCACACCGACCTTATGAAGAGCAACCCACCCTCCTGACTAATGCACCTAATACTACAGGCAATTTAGCATGGCCAATTCACCTGACCTGCACATCTTTGGACTGTGGGAGGAAACCAGAGCACCTGGAGGAAACCTACGCAGACACAGGGAGAATGTACAAACTCCACACAGACAGTTGCCCAAGGCAGGAACAGAACCCAGGTCTCTGGCATTGTGACGCATCAGTGCTAACCACTGAGCCACTGTGCCACCCAGAGGATTATGGCTAATCTTCTATCTCAACTCCACTTGCCCACAATTAATGAAAAATTCACTTGGTATCCAAAGAAATATCAATCTCTATCTTAAATATGCTCTACGAATGAAGATTCATTATTTTCCAGATTAGTAAACCCAAAGAGGTATGACGCTTGAGAAATTACTCTTCATGTCAATGGTCAATTGGTCAACCCTTAACTCTGAGACTGTGGCCTTTTGTTCAAAATTTGTCCACCCAGGCAAAACATCCTCCAAATGTCCATCCCATTGAGTCCCTCTAGCTATGCATTTTGAATGAGGTCAATTTCACTTCTCTGAACTCTGGGAAATGTAGGCTGTCTAGTTAATCTCTCTTCATAGGACATTCCCTTCGACCCAGGAATCCAGCTGGTGAATCTCAGTTCTACTACCGCAGAGGGAAATGTTTTCCTTCCCTAGGTTGGAAAACAATAAGAATAGTCCACATCTGGTTTCACCAAAGCCGAATAGAATGGCAGTAAAACCTATTTGCAATTCAACGTCTTTTTCACGTAGCAAGGAGTTAGGATCTGAAATGTACTGCTTGAAAATGTGGTGGACGTAGGTGAGTTGAGACATTCAAAAATGAATTAGATTGTTCATTTTTAATTACAATGTGTAGGTTATAGGCAAAGGCAGGAGAATGGCTTGAAGCAAAATGCTCATTTGAAGAGTTGGCGCAAACATGATGGACCAACTGGGTTCCTTCTGTGGTTTAACAATTCTGTGGCATTGTTGTACTCAATCCTTTTGTAATAATGACTTTCCATAATTTGCTGTATGTGCATTTTATTTTGCTTTGATTTATATACAGCAATCTCAAGATCCCTCTGAATAACATCATTTACTAGTCTGACACAATTGGAGATAATATTCTCCTTTTTATATTTCTCCCTCTGAAATCAATAACTTCCCACTTCTCTACATTATGTTCCACCTTCCACATTCTTGCCCATTCATTTAACCATTTGCATGCTATTTGCTACCTCCTCACATGCTAACTTGGTATTGTAAATTGCTAAAGAACTAGCATTAATCCTTGCACCACTGCACTAGTCATGTCATGTGATGGAAATACTCCCCATTTGCCTGGCTAGGTGCAGCCCCAACAACACACAAGAAGCTTGACACCATCTAGGACAAAGCAGCCAATTTGATTGGTACCACATCCTCAAAGCATCCACTCCTTCCACCACCAATGCTCAATGTTTAATATCTCCAAGATGCACTGCAGAAATTCATCAAAGATCCTCAGGCAGCATCTTCCAAATCCACAACCATTTCCATCTAGAAGAGCAAGAGCTGCAGAAATATGGGAACACCACCCCTTCAAGGTTCCCTCCAAGCCACTCACCATCTTGACTTGGCAATATATCGTTGTTCCTTCACTGTCACTGGGTCAAAGTCCAGGAATTCCCTCCCTAATGACATTGTGGTTCAACCCACAGCAGGTGGACTGCAGAAGTTCAAGAAGGCAGCTCACCACCACCTTCTCAAGTACAACTTAGAGACAGACAATAAATACTGGCCCAGCCAATGATGCGCACATCCCGCAAAATGAACAAAACAAAAAAAGTACACTCTGCAAACCCAAGCAATGACTGAGGACTGGGAGCGGATCACCTAAGTACGACAGAAGCGATGACAAGGAAAAATTGAATGAGACTATTTGCTGATCACATAATACAGTGATGATATCAAAAAATTGAAAACTGTTTCACGTTCCTCTTAGTAGTTTTCTGTCTCATCCTCTCCATGTTGCAAGAAAACACATTGAGCCTGTCCAGAGGACCTAAAAAGTAAAAGTTATATGGGAAAGCATGAGAAAGCCGGCACCAAGTATTAACATCCAAACAGTAAAGTGTTTGAGAGATTTCCTACAATACTGTCATAGAGTATTGATTTCCGACAGTATCATCAGATCCTCCAATTGATTCTCTTCTCTCTGTTGTACTTTGCAGGATCTTTCCCATCACAACACGGTCACCATTGGAAACTGTAATGGAGCATTTGTCTGCTGGAGCCCAGAGTAAATGTCATGTTCGAAACCATCTTGCTACTGTGAACATAAAACAGTGTTTTTCCACACAAATTAATTTTGTCATGCAACATGCTTTATAAGGATTTCTCTTGAGTTAATACCATTGACAATTCTATAAACAGTGTGAAGAATTATCTATACACTTAACTGGAGTGCACTGCAGCATATGATGTAAAGCATTCCTATATGTGCAATTCGGTAAGTGAAATTTAGTTTCCAAAGTTCAGATGTGCAGAAGATAGAAGAAAAGCTGGTTACAGACAGGGATTTGTTTACAGAAGGATTCCAAATATTCTCCTTTTTAGGATTCTTGCGGTTTGAATGTCCTTTACAGCATAGCATCTAAAGGTTAGCCGATAATTTGTACATTTGGAATCTGCACTGCTTTGTTCATATTAGCCATTTATCTGTGGATGTATATTTGCATATCATCATTTTGTCATGTGCATGCTGCCCAAAGGCAGGTTCTAGGCTCATTGCCTGCTGATATTTCACCCTGAGTTGATTACTTGGCAGCGTTTGTCAGTGATGGTTTATAACTGCCTTCCACACTTTGGAGGTTGGGAGTAGACTTGATAGGCCAAATGGCTTCTTTCTGCAGTGTAGGGATTCTATGAACTCAGGATGCCCCATATGGCCCATCTAAAAGGAACTTAGATTCCACCTTTTTGTGCACCAACTGATTCCCAGCTTTTGTCTCTACAGTTCTGCACAGGAGTCCATTCCATGTACTCTTTAGTCTCTGAAACCAGTTTGGAGTTTCAGCAATTGACCAGCAGAGTATAGCAACCTATTCTGAAGGAACAAAGCAGAAGTCATTCTCATTAACCTAAAACAAAGGACAGTGGTTGCTGAAAATCTCAAACGAACAAAAGCAAATTGCTGAAGAAATATTTATGAGTTCTGAGGAAAGGTCACTAGACTTGAAACATCAACTCTATTTCTCTCCAAAGATGCTGCCAGACCTGCTGAGTTTCTCCAGCAATTCCTGTTTTTCTCTGATACTCATTAATGTTGTGATTGTGATCTTAATCGCACAGCTTCTACAGATAGTAATGAATTTGTCTTGTAAACTAGCAACTGTTGTGTCAAAAGTTGCAGCAACCAGAAGATTGCAAGCAAAGTGGGGAGACCAAGGGCAGAGAAGAAGCAAACCAAGAGCAAGATGAAGGATAAACAGAGGGTTCCAAAGAGGAGAATCCAGAGGAGGAAAGATTAAAACTCATGGGTGACGTGGGGTACCTGAAAGTGGTAAGTCAGTAGAAACTAGACACCATACAGGTTTGGATAAGACCATAAGACATTGAAGTCTAGCAGCAGAATTAGGCCATTCAGCCCACTGTGTCTGCATTGTCATTCAACATGGCGGATTTGTTTCTCAACCCCATTCTCCTGCCTTCTCCCCATAACCGTTGATTCCCCTTACTAATCAAGAGCTTATCTACCTTTGTCTTAAGTACACCCAATGACTTGGTCTCCACGGCCTTCTGCAGCAACGAGTTCCACGGATTAACTACCTCTGATTGAAGAAATTCCTCCTCATCTTAGTTGTAAAGGTGTATTCCTTCACATTGAGGCTATGCCCTCAGGTCCTAATTTCTCCTACCAGTGGAAACATCTTCTTCACGGCCACTCTACCCAGGCATCTCTGTATTCTGTAAGTTGCAATGAGATTCCCCTTCATCCTAAACTCCATCCAATACAGACCCAGAGTCTTCAACCGCTCCTTATATGACAAGTCCTTCATTCTCCAGATCATTGCTGTCAACTTTCTCTGGACCTTCTCCAAGACCAGCACATCCTTCCTTAGATAGGGGGCCCAAAACTGCTCAGAATATTCCAAATACTGTCTGAACAGAGCATTTTTACAGTCTCAGCAGTACATCTCTGCCCTTGTATTCTAAACCTCCCATTTTATTTGACTTCCTAACTGCTAACTGAACCTCCATGTTAACCTTAAGAGAATCCTGATTTAAGACTCCAAAGTCCATTTATGCATCAGATTTCCAAAGCCTTTCCCGATATGAAAAATAGTCTACAACTCTATTCTTCCTACCAAAAACAGTATCCATTACAACTCAATAAATTACTATTAATTGCAACACTGATAACCAAGAGGTTCCCTTTTTAATCAACACTAATAAAATAACCTAATGATACTCTGTATGTAACTGATCAGTAATGGGTGTAATTCCTAAGATCTGAACTATAAGCCATAGTAACCCTTGGTCCACTGATATTCTCACTGAAACTCCTTTGATTCTGATACGGATCCTGGTCCCACTTGAATTTAACAACTGTGAA
Organism: Chiloscyllium plagiosum; assembly: GCF_004010195.1. Classification (NCBI taxonomy): domain Eukaryota; kingdom Metazoa; phylum Chordata; class Chondrichthyes; order Orectolobiformes; family Hemiscylliidae; genus Chiloscyllium; species Chiloscyllium plagiosum. Next base: position 10,511,642 of record NC_057716.1, on the reverse strand, counting down.
TTAGGAAACTCGAGCAAAGCTGATGTGTATTTTGAACAGGTTCAGAAAAACATGAACAAAAAACTCTTTGCAGAGAGCGAAGTACAGTCAATGTTTGGGACACCCTCCCAGCACTGCAATATCCATCAATTCATCAAGATATCTCCAATGTTGGCCTCTTGAGTTTCCTTTATTTGAATCATTCTATCATTGGCTGCTGCGATTTCAACTATTTGTCACCAAGCTCTACAATACTCTGTGTAAATCTCTCCATCTCTCTATCACACTTACACACATTTCTCAATGGCTAGCTCTTTCACAGATATCTGCCCAAGATCTCATTTGTAACTCAGTGTGGATACTTGTTTTGATAATGCTCCTGTGAATTGACTCGGCATATTTAAGATGCATTATAAATTGAAGTTTTTCTTGTTGGCACATTGTCCTGAAAGCAGTTCAGTATCCTGACTTAGTGACTAGAGCTTGACAAAATACGGAAGGTGTAGCCTGATCACTTTGATTATGACTTCCTCTTATTTCTATTATGACTTCTACTGTTTTAGTTCTGTAGTCCAAATTTTAAAGTTTGATCATCTTGAGCTTAAAATCTTCGAAAATCCTTAACTCTTTTTTAAACAGATTCTATTTCAAAACCACATTTGGAATATGTGTGTTATTATATTTTTCTTCTTGCTTTCAATGCTTTATAACTATGCTTATTAAATTATATCAGTTATGGTTGTATTCAATTGCATTTATCCAGCTTGTTACTGTGTTTTCCGAACTGGCTTCCGTGATGTCACCATTCTTGCCAGTTTACTATCTTCCACATATATTTCCAATTTTCTAAGTCCGAGTTATTGATATGGATTTGAAATAGTTGTGTGTGTCCCAATGTTCAGACTGATTCTATTTCTAAAAAAGGGATTTACCGAATCTTACGTGGATTCATGCAGTTTTTGAGCAAAATAAAATGTAATTCTGCAAGTACAAATTCACCCCACAAACTTATATATGTGTGTGTGTGTGAGGGTATGAGTGTGTGTACGTGTATGTGTGTGAGTATAAAGGGGTATACGTCTGTGAGAGGATGTGTGTGTGTGTGTGTGGTGCAGTGGGGTCACCTGTAGTGCAACATGAACCCAAGGTCTCAGTTGAGGCCATCCCCCAGGGTTACGAATTTGGCTATCAGCATCTGCTCAGCCACTTTGCGTTGCTGCCTGTCCCAAAGTCCACCTTGGAGGATGGTTACCCGAAGGTCCGAGGTCGAATATTCCAGACGGCTGAGAGTTCTCCGACTGGGAGGAAACACTCCTGTCTGGTGATTGTTGTGCAGTGCCCAATCATCCGCTGCCGTAGCCTCGCTTGGTCTTGGCAATGTACCATGTCTCAGGGCATCCTCAGGACACACACACATACATACACACACACACTCTCACAGACTTATACCCCTTTACACTCACACTCACACTGTCTCAAAGTCACCTCCCCCCTCCACCACCACCACACACACACACACACGCACATATAAGTTTGTGGGGTGAATTTGTACTTGCAGATTTACATTTTATTTTGCTCAAAAACTGCATGAATCCATATAAGATTCTGGAATTCCCTTTTTTAGCAATAGAATCAGTCTGGACATTGGGGCACAGACAGCCTCACACAAGGCACCTCACACCTTCAATGCATTATCTGAACTGACATGGCGCCTATTGTTAAAGTTCACTTGAGAATGTAACTTTTAAAAAAAAAATCTGGGATTCACATATGATAGAAACCAACATGGTCATTCTAAAGGATGAGAGACTTAACAAACAATACATGTCTTTTTCAAAATATAATTTAAGTTGCATCACACTGTAAACTTTTGCTATAAATTCTGTGTCCTATGATCTTATATTTTACAACCACCTGATGAAGGAGCAGCACTGTTGAACTATAACCTGGTGTTGTGTGATTTTTAACTTTAAAGAAGTCAAGGGGATTGGTTAAATAGAGTTCATTGTTGTTTATTAGATTATCATTATGCAAATAATCCTCAAGTTTGCATTTGATTCCAATTTATTTCTCTGTTGAAGCCATTGTCTGCCGTCCCTCAATCTGAGGATGATGCCTACTCAGGGTTGTAGGCTTCGGCCAACTAGTCTTCATGTGACTGAACAGATCAATTCTCAACCCTTTTGAATGGGGTACCAAATTAGCTTTCTTCCAAATGACTAGTACTTTTTCAATAAACATATAAAACTCAAGTACTTTCCCAATGTCTAGTTTGATAATGGTGGATTCTCCCATTACTTCGATGTGCTGAAATGTGTGCTGAAATAGTTTCAATTACTGCAACTATTGCAGTATTTGAAAAGTGGTTTTCAGGATTTGATTGGAGTGTTCTCACATCTAGTTCAGAACATAAGTGACATCGATATTATTGAGAAAATCAATGAGGAAAGCTACATCTTGACAAAGAAAATAAACACCTTGAGGGGAAAATTGTGCTGACTAGCTACAATAATGCTCTAAAATGATGACTACAGTCCATGTGCACACTTGGAGCGAGACCAACATTAAATTTAAAATTTGAGAGGTTCATTCAGAAGTCTAATAACAGCAGGGAAGAAGCTGTTTTTAAACCTGTTGATACGTGTGTTTAAGCTCCCTGTTCAAGTCCACAGCAGTAGTATCTAACAGGATTGTTCCTTACAGACTAGCTTCAGGTGACTTATTCTTGCTGCTGCAAGTCTGCATGTCTTTGATGTTTCTATAATTGGTTAGTGTTTCAGTAGTCTATTCGAAATTGTCTGGCATATATTGAAGTACTTTATCGGTGACTTATTGTCTTCAAGAATCCTTGTCTTGACATTGAACATTACTAGGGATTAAGCTAAAGTCATAGCAAGTCAGACAAACCATGAGAAGATTGAGAAGGAAGAGAGGGGAAAGGAGCACAGATATGTTGGAGACCAAATTGCTGAAGTCCTGTGATCTGCTGGCAATCACTGTGCAGATGGTACCTACTGTGATGATGCCAGTAATCTGAGTTTGCACTACAGCACTCACACAGTTGTATAAATGTACATTGTGCAATAATGGATGCCGAGATATTAGCCACCAGAGGTATTGCATTATATTGATGGAGTGGTCACCCGTTCCATGGTGGAAAAGATAGGTTATAAATCTTACTTCAAGATCAGTGTCAAGTTGGTGCGAGACTACTTCATTCTCTTTGACAATGACAGCAAGCTTTCTAGCACAGTCCATCAAACTTTTGGCTCCATACACCCATCTGCCTTCTTTTGTCACCTGTTTCATAGAAACTATCATCTGAGTCATCTGCAAATAACATGTGTGCAGCCTTGCCCTCTTGCTAGCTGACACTTGACTATACCCATATCATTTTAAGAGTTATGCCATTTTAAGAAGTTTAACATGCAGCTGAGCTAAATTCCTGGTGGTCATCACATGAATCAGGAGCTTATGGTTGAATGCATATGGTTGAATCCTGAAAAAAGGATGTGTAAAGATTATTCTGTTCTGTCTGAACCAATTTTGCTGTACATAAATCCACTAGAAATATAGATAAAGAGGATCCAAAAAGCTCATTTGTGTTAAATACAGCACAAGAAAATCATAAGCTATACCATCTTTTCGCCCTTCCCAGGTTGTAGTGCATTTTTACTTGTCTCACAATGTGCGAATCGGGCAGTATGCCATCCTCTAAATTATGCAGTGTCAGTATGTGAAATGATGGCTACAACTGGCAAATTGAGTCATCGTGCCTCATCTTCACAGACTTCTGGTTCTTCCTTCACTGCCTGTGTAAGTTGCAGTTCATGAATATGTTAAAGAGAAAAAAACAAGGTTTGGCAAACAAAGGGAACGGGAGAGTGTAAGCAATGCATTTATATATACCTACTCTGACAACAAATGAGAGCAAAAGGATCATATGTTGGATATTATCTCCACTTAAACATATCCAAATATAGTATTTCTCATAATGACCAACACTGTCTCTGCTGAGAGTGAGATTCCTACAGTAGGGGAAAGTTCCCACTGCTCCAGGCTATGGACTACTTTCTTCTGCAAAGGGAGCAGTTTGCCCAAGTTGTACTGGGAATGTGCCTATCATGTTTCTGATAACTGAGGAATGTCATCTGAGACCTGCTACACTGAGGAATTTATAAGAGTGAGGTGATGTATATGAAGTGTTCTGAAACAGGGTCATGTTGGACTCAAAATATCGACTTTGTTTTCTCTCCACAGATGCTACCAGGCCTGCTGAGCTTCTCCAACAACTTCTGTTTTGTTTGTTTCTAACCTACAATTCTTTGTTTTATGGAAGCATATGAAAAGTAGATTAGATTACCTACAGTATGGAAACAGGTCCTTTGGCCCAACAAGTCCACACTGACCCTCTGAAGAGTAACACACCCAGACCCATTCCCCTGTCTGATGCACTATGGGACAATATAGCATGACCAATTCACCTAACCTGCACATCTTTGGATTGTGGGAGCAAACCTATGCAGACATGGGGAGAATATGAAAACTCCACACAAACAGTCGCCTGAGGTGGGAATTGAACCCAGGTCCCTGGTGCTGTGAGGAAGCAATGCGAGCAACTGAGCCACCATGCCACCCTAAAAGTCTTGGCACGAGTGGAGAGAGGGTTGATTGCTGATGATGGGTTGGCAGTGAAAAGTACAGTAGTGTTCACATTTTGTATCCAGTTCTGATGAACGGTCACTAGACTTGAAGCATTAACTCTGATTTTCTCTCTACAGATGCTGCCAGGCTTGTTGAGTTTCTCCATTAATCTGTTTTTGTTTCAGATTTCCAGCATCTGCAATTCTTTTATTTTAGTGTTTGAGGAGTTGAAGATGCAGCTACTGAGTTTGAAAACTCATGTAAGGGCACTGAACTTTCTCCTGATTTGCATCTGTGTTCTGCTCCTGGCATTGGCCTCCCGGACTATCGATTACAATTGCCTCCAGGTCATGTATCTGGAGGGTTCACTACCCCCATGTGGGTCTCCCGATGTCCATCCTTCATTCCATTTCCCCTACCATGACCTTCAGTGTTGCATTCAGAAACCTTGCTGCATACTTCTCTGGCCTGGTCAGCCATTGTAGATGGCTTTATGGTATTATTTCCAATGCTTTGAACCTCCAGCAGCCACAGTGCTAGCTTTAAACAGCAATGTAAAAATAAAATAGAGCAGGCGCTGGAGATCTAAACTAAAATAGAACATGCTGGAAAAACTCAGCAGGTCAGCAATGTCTGTTGTGAGGGCAAACAGTGTTAATGTTTCAGGTCTATGAGCTTCCGTGACAACTGCACAAAGTTGGTGTGTACCATCTGTATTCCCCTGAGTCTCACATTGCCATCCCTGCACTGGTTCTTGGGGACTAACCAGTTTTACTCCTTTTGAATTTATCATTGGTCTTCAAGAGTTAAACCATACTGGACTGTAACATAAAACTCTCAGGTTTTTGCCAGGTGCAATAGTTAACCTGAAGAGGGGTGCTAACATTTTTGTTTAGCTTGGGATTATGAATAAAGAACTTCATTTTGTCATTTTAGAAGCTGTATTCTTTACTTTTTTCATCGACCAGTGTAGCAAAGTGTGAATCCATATATAAAATGCACTGCTGGAACCCAATTCTTCATAAAATCCATTGAATCAGCTTTTGACAAAGTTAAAATCACAATCCACCCTGTAGCCCCCACCCCCCTTCCTTGAGCACTCTCTGAAGATCTCTGTATGAAGCTGTAAGTAGCTTCTAATGGATAGAGAGTCATCATGTTGCAAATCATGAAAACATTGCTGTATGATTAGTATCAACTTAGAAAGCATGGTCGGTCTCTTCAAGTTTCTGTACAGTGAATTTTGATTCTCTGAACTGGGGGAGAAACCACATTTAACACTTGTCAAGAAACTGCTCTTGGTGAGGAGCTATTCACAGAGACATTTCATCTTCTGTACATCTTTATTGCAAAGCTATGTGAAATCATTTAGCTCTGAATGCTTACAATAGACGATTTAAAGGAAAGGATCAAGGGGCTGAATGGTCTACTCTTGTTACTATGTTTCGAAACCAACTTGAACTATCAAAGGATTCCAGTAGATGGGCGTTTTTCCTCATTGCTGGTGTACAGTATGAGAGTTGCCAGTACTTCAATCAAGTGTTATAGGAAAGGTATTATTAAACTGGAGAGGATTCCAAACAAACTTACCAGGAATAGAGGGCTTGAGTTGTAAGGAGAGACTGGGAAGTTTTTTCATTGACGCCTAGGAGATTGAGGGTGACCTTATTGAGGTTTATAAAATCATGAGAGGCATAGATATGGTGAACAACAATGGTCTTTTCCCTATGGTGAGAGAGTTCAAAACTAGGTGGCATATTTTTAGGGTGAGAAAGATGTGAAAAGGACATGAGTGGAAATTGTTTTACACAGAAAAAGTGATTTGTGTGTGGAATGAACTGCCAGAGGAAGTATTGGTTGCAAGTACAGTTAGAGCATTTAAAAGACATTTGGATAAGTTCATGAATAAGAAAGGTTTGGAAGGATTTGGGCCAAGTGTGGGTAGGTGGATCTGGTTTAGTTTGGGATTATAGTCGGTGTGGACTGGTTAGCCTGAAGGGTCTGTTTCCTTGCTGTCTCACTCTATGACTCTATAATTCTTAGTGGCAATTCTTCACCAATAATCTTAGAGAGTAAGTATGATCCAACTCTTTGACTGGGGGTTGGGGTGAGGGGGGGTGGGGAGGGGATTAGGAGCAGGGTCAGCCATCTTGTACGTCACAGTGAAACTCGATGCATTGAGGTGAACAATCCAGAACACAAACTAGTTTATGTTCACGTTGCAGCATGATTCATGTGGTATTGTCATCGAAACAGACTGTGCTGATATAGTTCAGAACTCCACAGCTCATGTTAGTTTAGATTGCCCTTTTGTGACAGATTGTTCTTGTACATTGGAGTCTGTTTGAGTAAAGGAGTGTTAAATTTCAATTTTCAACATGTGTTCAGCGATTCCAATTTATGCACCTCAGTGTAAGGTTGCAGTATCGAAATGTCTTCCCAAACTGGTGATTATTGCCTTATCTTTTTACTGCCAATCTAAAAGGCTCATCCATATTAAATTCAATTCTAATCTTAAAGTCTTTCAGCATTACTGTGCCTGCATGAAGCAAGAACAGGATAACATTCAGGTTTGAATGAAAACATGCTAGATAAACTTTATGCTATACATGCTGAGCAATGGCTATCTCCAGGAAGGCAGAATTTAAACGTTTTTCCCCTCAATGGCGTTGCCATTGTTGGAATGCCCACAACATACATCCTGATGGTTATCACTGCTCAGGGGTTATACAGCCATATAAATGCTGTGGCTAAAGAACAGGTCAGAAGATGGAAATACTACTTTGAATAACTGACCTCCTGACACTCCAGTGTCTCTTCACCACCAAGTCAGGATTGTGATGGAAATTCCTCTGAATATACACTGCTCCAACAGCACACACAGAGCTCAACATCCTGAAAAAAGCAGATCTATCAATTGGCAGCTCACCTTAAACTTTCACTCCCTCAACAACCGGCACATCAGAGCAGCAGATGCATGGAAATGCTAGCACTTGCAAAGCTCCTCTCAAAACTACCCTGATGGGGGAAAATATCAATGTTCTTTGTTAGCATTAGGTCAAACTTCTGGAACTTTCTCCCTGACAGAACTGTTTAACTCAACACATCTGCAGGTCATGAGGTGGGTTCTCTTGAAGGGGAAATAGGAATGGCCAATAAATACGAGGCTTGGCATGTTATCCACTCATGTGAACACACAAAAAGTTCTCTGGCGTGAAGTATCTAGGCAAATAGATTCAACATTTCAACATCATCAGTTCAGGGAGACATTTTGCGTCATCCTTAGTTAACAAGAACTCATACATTTAACCGAGGAAAATGCTCTAAGATATTCATAGGAAAAAATCAGGAATAAGAACAGACAGTTAGCCAACTTGGGTAGGAGGTCAGGAGAAGACTCTAGAAATCAGGATTGGAAATTTGAGAACAAAGGTACTAATCTTTAAATCAAATAATACAAGACCAATAATTGGTGAGGGGGTGTATGAAGGGTAAACATGAATAAGTGCACATTCAAGATGAACAGACATTTTGGATCAGCTGAAGTTTACACAGAGTACATAGTTAAAGGGCCTTTGGATTGAAAGGTGATGGTGTACAAATGTTCTTTTGGTCTGTTGTAGACATGCAACCTCTGCCAGGAGGCAGACTCACTGCAGACAGCCATAATTCAATAAAGAATTCATGCTGATCCAGACTGCTATCTGTTGTACTCAGAACATGGTGTCAGAAGAGGAGCTGCGATTGAGGGTGTTAAAAAAAAACACAGCCACTGATAGAGCAGCACAGGAATGATCAGTAGCTGTGACATCTGTATATAAGCAATTAAAATAAGCTAAAACACAAGAAAGAATTAGGATAACACTGAAACATGGGTTTGAGAAAATTGCTACAACTTTTGTCTTCACGCTTCAGTTGAATTTTTAAGATGTCATAAAGCAGAACTAGCATTGTGCAAAGGCAAAATTGCAAAATGGCAACAGATCAAGCTAAAGAGGCCTGTCATCAGTACATTTCTATTCCTGTTAGGAAGAGCCTGTTTCAAGCATATTCTACCCTAAATCTCTCTGAATAAGAGAAAAAAAAATGATTATTGTTTGTAAACCTTGACACTACATCTGGAACCACAAGTGAACATGACTTATAAATACCACCTTTTCAATATAAAGTGAAAGTAAGTCCATGGTTAATAAATGACTTAATAAGTGGGCTCTTGTGGTCTACGTCCATACATCCCTCAAAGTTGCTACCCAAGTTGATAGAGTTGTTAAGAAGGCATATGGTGTGTTGGCTTTTATTAGCAAAGGGATTGAATTGAGAGCCATGAGATTAAACTGCAGCTCTGTAGACCCCTGGTTAGACCACACTTAGAATATTGTGTTCAGTTCTGGTTGCCTCATTATAGGAAGGATTGGAAGTTTTAGAGAGGATGCAGAGGAGATTTAACAGGATGCTGCCTGGACTGGAGGGCATGTCTTATGAAGAAAGGTTGAGGGAGCGAGGGCTTTTCTCATTTGAGTGAAGAAGGGTGAGAGATAACTTGATTAAGGTGTACAAGATGACAAGAGGCATAGATAGAGTGAATAGTCAGATTCTTTACACAGAGTTTGGGTGGGTGTGTGGAATGCACTCCCAGCAGTGGTAGTAGAGTCAGATGGAGTCAATTATAAAGGATGAAATTACAACACATTTGGATAGCAGTAACAGGTTAGGTCAGAGTCAGCATGCATTTATGAAGGGGAAATCATGCTTGACTAATCTTCTGGAATTTTTTGAGGATGTAACTCTGAAGATGGACAAGGGAAATCCAGGGGATGTAGTGTACCTGGACTTTCAAAAAGCCTTTGATAAAGTCCCACATAGGAGGTTAGTGAGCAAAATTAGGGCGCATGGTATTGGGGGCAAAGTACTGACTTGGATTGAAAATTGGTTGGCTGACAGGAAACAGAGTAGTGATAAACGGCTCCCTTTCGGAATGGCAGGCGGTGACCAGTGGG
>NC_057716.1:10501681-10501995 GCF_004010195.1 Chiloscyllium plagiosum | reverse complement strand
GGAGGCAAAGTACTGACTTGGATTGAAAATTGGTTGGCTGACAGGAAACAAAGAGTAGTGATAAACGGCTCCCTTTCGGAATGGCAGGCGGTGACCAGTGGGATACCGCAGGGATCAGTGCTGGGACCGCAGCTTTTTACAATATAGATTAATGATATAGAAGATGGTATTAAAAGTAATATTAGCAAATTTGCTGATGATACAAAGCTGGGTGGCAGGGTAAAATGTGAGGAGGATGTTAGGAGATTACAGGGAGACCTGGACAGGCTAGGTGAGTGGCCGGATGCATGGCAGATGCAGTCTAATGTGGATAA
>NC_057716.1:10431497-10498115 GCF_004010195.1 Chiloscyllium plagiosum | reverse complement strand
TATACAGCTCAGGTTCCCACCCCCCTGCCATACTAGTTTAAACCCTCTCGAACTACTCGAGCAAACCTTCCACCCAGGACATTGGTCCCCTTCCAGTTCAGATGCAACCCGTCCTTCTTGTACAGGTCCCACCTTCCCCAGAAGGCATCCCAATTATCTACATATCTGAAGCCCTCCCTCCTACACCAGCTGCGCAGCCACGTGTTAAGCTGCGCCCGTTCCCTGTTCCTCGCCTCGCTATCTCGTGGCACCAGTAGTAAACTAGAGAAGACCACTCTGTTCGTCTTGCTTTGCAGCTTCCATCCTAACTCCCTGAAATCACTTTTTATATCCTTGATCCTTTTCCTGGCTATATCATTAGTTCCAATATGTAACACGATTTCTGGCTGTTCACCCTCCCCTTTTAGAACCTTATACACCCGATCGGAGACGTCTCGGACCCTGGTACCAGGGAGGCAACATACCTTCCGGGAATCCTGACCCTGACCACAAAATCTCCTATCGATTCCCCTAACTAACGAGTCCCCTACCACGAGTACTTTTCTATTCTGCCCCCTTCCCTTCTTTGCTACAGTGTCAGGCTCAGTGTCAGAGAACTGACTGCTATGGCTTTCCTCTGGTAGGTCAACCCTCCAGCAGTATCCAAAACGATATACTTATTGCTGAGGGGATATGATTGAGACATATAAGATTATTAAAGGATTGGACACTCTGGAGGCAGGAAACATGTTTCTGCTGATGGGTGAGTCCCGAACCAGAGGACACAGCTTAAAAATAAGGGGTAGGCCATTTAGGACAGAGATGAGGAGAAACTTCTTCACCCAGAGAATGGTGGGTGTATGGAATGCTCTGCTCCAGAAGGCAGTGGAGTCCCAGTCTCTGGATTTGTTTAAGAAAGAGTTGGATAGAGCTCTCAGGGATAGTGGAATCAAGGGTTATGGAGATAAGGCATGAACAGGATACTGATCGAGGATGATCAGCCATGATCATAATGAATGGTGGTGCTGGCTCGAAGGGCAGAATGGCCTACTCCTGCACCTATTGTCTATTGTCTATAGATACATTAGGGATATTTAAGCAAATCCTCGATAGGCACATGGATGGTAGTAAATTGAAGGGTATGTAGGTTAGTTTAATCTTAGAGTAGGATAAAAGGTTGGCACAACATCAAGGGCTGAAAGGTCTGTACTGTGCTGTACTGTTCAATGTCCTATATTCTTATTAACTAGCTTGCAGAATCCTTTGAATTTGTGCAATTATTACATGATCTAATTGAAGACAGGATTGCATTAGGCACAAAGGATTCTTTGTTGAGAGCATATGCCCAGAGAGAGAAGTTCAATCTTAGGAAAGCAATTGGCATGTGCAGGAGGGCTGAGGTTGTTAATCAGAAGCTAATGCATATTTGTGGTAGAACAGACCAGGTCTTGGATCATGGTAATGGATACTCAGCCCCAAAGGGCAGGTCAATCACAAAAAAAGGAGCAGAATGTGAATATTGCATGGAACTTTAAATAAAGGTGAAGAAGGCTTGGTCAATGTAGAGAAAGCAGTTCTCACTTTATGAAGCTGAATCATTTTTCTCACAAACGTATAGATTGAAGGAAGCATGAAAAGCAAGTACAGATGGACATCGGAGAGATATCAGCTGAAAATGCTGATGAATCCCTCTACAAATTACACAAAGTTGGTTCAGCCAGGTCAATAAATAAAATATGGATTGTATCTTCTGGCATTTACCCACACACACAACTTGTCAAACTGAAGCATTCTGCATTCTCCTCACAGGTTTATTCTCCCACAAAACCTGGGAGATATTACATTTAGTTCCCTCAGCTAAATCATTAATATACATCATGAATATCTGGGGTCCAAGCACTGATCCCTGTGGTAATCTCCTAGTCACTGGCTGCCTCTCAGAACATGACCCATTTATTCCTGTTCTTTGTTCTCTCTCCATGTTAGGACACTATCCTCAATCCCAATTAGCACATTTAGTACATCAATATTTTTGATACAAGGGACCTATTAATTAAAATAAACAACTTAAATAATCAATCTTGCACATTCCCTTAGTACTTGTCTTATCGGGTCCTTGTGTTGCCTCATACTCCTGTGTAGTGCTAGCATGGTGAATGCAACATGGCTTGTGACACTGTTATTCAGGGAGACATACAGATGACCTGCTGATGCTCTCAAACTGCTCTAGGCATTCCAGGGTGGGTGGCTTACACACAACAGCAAAAGAATTGACAAAGTGCTTGTTATGGGAAAAACAAATGCTGTCATCCTGAGAGATTTCAAAAGAGTTGTGCTGCAGGGAGGCACTGTCACTTTCCCTGAGACACTGCCTCAATAGTCTGAGTGAATGCTAGAAAACAGATTGCTTCAGTCTGTTAAGTACCAGGCCAGACCCCCTCAAAACATTTCAAGAAAGTAGCCTGGACCTTAACTTTGCTTGTGGTTTTAAGCAGGTGTAAGGCGAATATTCCGGGAGTGATGCAGCTGGTCAAACCACTTAGTTTAAACAAAACAGAATTTATTTACAAGCTTACCGAAGGAAGCACAAAAAAAAGAGAACAGAATACAGAATAACTTATCCTATCCCAAAACCCAACTGATTATCCCAATTTAATGATGCAACAATCCCCATAAACACCTCTCGGCACAAAAGGAAAAATCAAACACAGGTTCATACAGGAGAGATGTCAAAGAGAGGGAGGATCAGCATGGACCTGCTTCTTTGGGTCCGGCAGCTTCACAACCTGACTGCCTGTTTTCAGTGAACAGCCAGACTGCTTGCAATTTAAATAAGGATATTTATGAATGTATGAATTAGGAGAAGGCATAGGCCTTTGAGGCTGCTCCACCATTCAATGAAAGCATGGATGCTCTGAATGTGGCCTTAATTCCCAATTTCTGTTTAACCCTGATAATGGTTGACTCTCTTGCTAATCAAGATTGAGAGTTCTGCTTGGAATACAGTGAAGATGTCTCAAAGCTTCCCATGCTTGGATGAAAAGAGTTAAAATTAGGTGTTCCAGGACCTCCTGTTCTTCCAGGACCTCCTGTTCTAAAACCCAAGCAAACCAGAGAAAGCCTGAGCTGGGTGAACTGACCACTCTCCTTTCATGGTACAAGTGTTTATTTTTAAACTTGAAAACCTTTTGCCTGAGGCAGTATCTGTTAGCTGTTATCAAATTGGCCCCAAAACCCTTCAAGTCAAACCTCTCGGCAACTGTGTCTTTATGAGCACTCTGAAAAAAAATCACCAAGGACAACTCAACGTTGCTAACGGAGCTGCATCATCTTCTTAGGTCATGATGAAACAGGCTGGAGGAGCTGACTGGCCTACTTAGTTTACATGTTCATGTGTTCATATCTCATAGAAACCTACAGAAACTTACCTTAAAGGGATAGTCAGAGTGGACTCTGAAAGGTGTGAACGGTGTATGAAAACATGGAATAAAGTCTCAGAATAAAAAGCCAGCCATTTTGTACTGAGGTAAGGGGGAGCCTCTTCACTCAAAGAGTGGCGAATCTTTGAAATTCTCTATCCTAGAGGCTTGTAGAAGCTCAGCCGTTCTGTAAGTTCAAGACAGGGTTTGATGGATCTCTAGTTATTAAAGGCATCCACTAATATGGCATTAAGGTGTTTACTTAGCCATGACCTAAAATGGTAGAGTAGGACTGAGGAATTGACTGGTCTATTCTTGCACTTGTTTTCTTCTAAGAGTTGCTGTGGGGTGATCAAACAAATGTTTCAGGGAATTGGGAATAACTGAGGCAAAGAATTAAGCCCTCTTCTTCTGGCAATCTGATATGCAAGAACAGGAGGTCCTGGAACACCTAATTTTAACTCTTTTCATCCAAGCATGGGAAGCTTTGAGACATCTTCACTGTATTCCAAGCAGAACTCTCGATCTTGATTAGCAAGAGAGTCAACCATTATCAGGGTTAAACAGAAATTGGGAATTAAGGCCACATTCAGAGCATCCATGCTTTCATTGAATGGTGGAGCAGCCTAATTCCTAATTCATACATTCATAAATATACTTATTTAAATTGCCTTTCCTTTGCCTGTCTTGTTGAGAATAAACTGAGTATACCCAGATGAATACATTGTTAGAAATGAACATACGTAGGAGATGAGAAAGGGATATCTTTCCTTTTAAATATTTGAATTGAGGTAACAGAAAAATTGACATGACTCCAAGAAAATTGCTTTGCACTTTGAAGGTTAGATTTGACACTGACATGCTTTGAAGAGTTAAACTGAAGCAGTATGAAATCAGATTTCCGAAGAATTTCCCCTCTGCACTTGACTCCAGAATCGGGTCAGTCCTGACCCTGGACCTGAGCTGCAAGTTTAGTTTCAATTAAGAAATTAAAATCACTTTTCACTCATCCAGCATAAAAAGCAATAAGTCCTCACTTAACTTCAAATGTGAATTTATGAAAAGTGCAACTTTAAGCAAAACTGCATTGAGTGAATTAGTTTTTTTCATAAGAGCTGAAGCATAAACTGGAATTAGATTATTTTGGACATTTCTCATCAGGAAATGTACAGTACATTCCTAAATTAAATAGGTTTTAAAGTCAAATACATTTCTAAATATAAAAGAAATATATATTTATGCAATTCAGATGTTTCACTATTGTGTACACCGACAGTGAGTATACAATCATTGAACAGAACACAGGCACAGAATGATGAGAATAAAATCAGATGGGAAAAGGATCATTGAGAAAGAGATACAAAGAGTGGACATTCCAGACAGAAAGTGTTGGTAAATCAGAGAGATGGAAGTACCAGGGAGGATGGCAGAGAAAGGGAGCAAAGCAGCTGCTTGAATAATTCTCAACGATAAACTGTTGAGTGTCCAAAACAATTAGTGAGTAAGAAAATTAGTTGAAGTTGTTACTATGCTATCGTCAATTTGGGTGAACATTATCATTGGACTCACTGTCTATGTTTATCATTGTCAAATCCTTGGTCTATTTTGGAAAAAAAATTCATTTGCTTATTTACAGATCAAATGAATAAATAAATATAATAGAACCAGGTATTACTGATGGTAATTCATATTTAGATATTGAAGTGAAGAATGAGGCTGATTTCATAGATATGCTTCAATTCTCCTATGGCCCTCCAGCAGTTGGTGTAATCACAAACCTTGCAACATTAAAGGATTATACATTCCCTATTGTAACATTGGTATCATACTGAAACTCTCCTTATGCGATCCCTTAGAATTAAGGATAATTTACATCTTCTTTGTTTTGATGGGTCCTGCAATGCTTGACATTTCTAAAGGGCAATTTGCAGACTCTGCCACAATCAGGGCAGGTTAGTTAATCAGGCCCATGTAAATTAGTTGTTTGGAGACCTGTGTGTTATCTCTGATACCTTGCCTTTTCCTCTGTGCATTTCCAACAAAGACTGTCAACATCTTCAGTCCATTTCTGAATGAACCCTTCCCATTCTGATCAGTGATTTCCATGAAACTGGGGAGGTGTGCAGTTGGTGGGAGATATTTGACCCCTTTTGGGATGCTTCAGCCAAGAAGGGTAGTTCTTTCAAGAGTCTGGTGTCAGTTGTACAAAGGACATGTCCTACAAAATGAAACTAGTTTTGAAGGGTTTGTGTTATTGCTGTTGACTATAACAAAACAATGTTGACTGTATCAATATTAAGTGAGGCAATCCTGTATAATCATTGACAGTAAACAGAGATACCTACCCTTATATAAAAAGTGCCTCAACCAAACTCACTTGGACTTGACTAATGCTATTTGTGATGGCCATGAAAATATATTATATTTGTACGAATGTGTAAAGTAGGAGATGGCTAACCAGTGAATCTTTCACATCCCTCATGGTTTTGGAGGATAGTACAAATTAAAATCAAGAGATTCAAACCTGGTAACTGACTCACTATCATTTATTTTACACAGTCAAGCAGCATCAAGATCTACTCAATTATATTTAAGTAACATCGGGTTTTTAAAAAGAGCTTTTGAATCTTGGATTAAATGACTGTCCATAGATATCACATCAGAGGCACGTAAACTAAAAAAGACAAGCTCAGCAGGTCTGGCAGCCGCTGCGGAGAGAAATCAGAGTTAATGTTTCAGGTCCAGCTTCCTCAGAACTGATGATAACTAGGAAAAGTTTTTTTTATGCCGAAGATAGGGAGGGTGGAAGGTTAAAGATTAAATGTTAGGTGGAGATAGAGCCCTATGCATGGACTCGTAGGACCATAGGATCTACTTCCATACTGTACAACTCGATGACTCTAAGAACAGTTGGACAGAGAGAGGAGTGGGTAACGATCAGCCTGGGAGAATGAATAGCTACTAATGGGGACAATTAGTGGTTAACAATGGGTTGTGTGTAACAGCAGGCCAGGTGATAGCAAGGTTTGGTGTGTGGGGATTGGGGTGAGGACATGGCAGAAGGTGCCTTAAGCCTTAAAATTGTTGAGCTCAGTATTGAGTCCAGAAGACTGTAGGGTTCCCAAATGGAAAATAAGGCGCAGTTCTTCCAGTCTGCGCTGAGCTTCGCCGGAGCACTGCAGCAAGCCTGAGACAGAGAACAGGGTGGTGTGCTGAAGTAACAGGCAACCAGAAACTCAAGGTCTTTTTTGTGAGTGCATCATAGGTGTTCTGCGATGTGGTCACCCAGTCTAGACTTCGTTTCCCCAGTGTGGAGGAGACCACTTTGTGAGCAGCGAGGGCAGTAAACTAGATTGTGAGAAGTGCAGGTAAAGTGCTGCTTCACCTGGAAGGTGTGTGTGTGTGGGTCCCTAGATACTGAGAAAATGATGTAAATGGTCGGGTGTTACACCTTCTGCAGTTGCAGGGGAAGGTGTCAGGGGGCTATGGGAGGCTGTTGGGATTGAGTGATGAGTGGACCAAAATGTCCCAGAGGGAACGGTCCTTGCGTAAGGCTGACACAGGTGGGGAATATGTATCTTGTGGTAGCATGCAACTGGAAATGGTAGAAATAGCAGCTAATAATCATCTGGAGGTGCATGCTGGTGAATGGAAGGTGAGGACAAGGGTCACCCTATTGCTGTTGTGAGAGGGGAGAGAAGGGGTGAGGGGCGAAGTGTGGGAGATGGTTTAGACCAGGTTGAGGGCCCTGTTAACTATGGTACTGAGGAATACTTTGTTGAGGAAGAAGGTGGACATTTTAGAGGCCACCTTATTTAAGTTAGCTTCACTAGAACAGATGCGACAGAGATGGAGGAACTGGGTGAACGGAATAGAGTCTTGACACAAAGCAGGCCACAAGGATCTGTAATCAAGGTAACTGTGGAAGTGGGTTGGTTTGTATTGGATATTGGTGCCCAGTCTATCCCCAGAAATAGAAACAGATTTCGAAGAAAGGAAGGGAGGAGTTAGAGATGAACAAGGTGAAGATAAGAGTGGGGTGGAAATTGGAAGTGAAATTGATAAACTTTTCCCATTCCGGATGAGAGAGGGAAGCAGGAGCAATGATATCAGTGATATACCAGGGGAAGAGTTATGGGTGGGGACTGGAATAGGACTGGAACAAAGAATGTTCCACATATCCCATAAAGCTATAGGCGTAACTGGGGCCTGTGCAGGTAACCATGGTCCATCCCTCTGAGAAAGTGAGAGGAGTTAAAAGCGAAGTAGGATGTGAGCATAAGAGGTACAGTTAGTAAGTTTGCAGGTGACAACAAAATTGGAGGTGTAGTGGACAGCGAAGAGGTTACCTCAGACTACAAAGGGATCTTGATCAGATGGGCCAATAGACTGAGAATTGGCAGGTGGAGTTTAATTTAGATAAATATGAGGTGCTGCATTTTGGGAAAGCAAACCTTAGCAGGACTTATACACTTAAGGTCCGAGGGAATGTTGATGAACAAAGGGACCTTGGAGTGCAGGTTCATAGCTCCTTGAAAGTGGAGTCGCAGGTAGATAGGATAGTGAAGGCAGCGTTTGATATGCTTTCCTTTATTGGTCAGAGTATTGAGTACAGGAGTTGAGAGGTCATGTTGCGGCTGTACAAGACATTGGTTAGGTCACTTTTGGAATATTGCGTGCAATTCTGTTCTCTCATAGCGGAAGGATGTTGTGAAACGTGAAAGGGTTCAGAAACGATCTACAAGGTTGTTGCCAGGGTTGGAGGATTTGAGCTATAGGGAGAGGTTGAATAGGCTGGGGCTGTTTTCCCTGGAGCGTCGGAGGCTGCAGGGTGATCTAATAGAGGTTTATAAAATCATAAGGGGCATGGATAGGGTAAATAGACAAAGTCTTCTCCATGGGGTGGGGGAATCCAGAACTAGATGGCATAGGTTTAGGGTGAGAGGAGAAAGATATAAAAGAGACCTAAGAGGCAACTTTTTCACATAGCGGGTGGTACGTGTATGGAATGAGCTGCCAGAGGATGTGGTGGAGGCTGGCACAATTGCAACATTTAAGAGGCATCTGGATGGGTATATGAATAGGAAGGATTTGGAGGGATATGGGCCAGGTGCTGCCAGGTGAGACTGATTAGGTTGGGTTATCTGGTCGGCATGGACGTGATGGACAGAAGGGCCTGTTTCCGTGCTGTACGACTCTACGACTCTAAGTTGTTAAGTGTGAAGGGATGAGCTCGGCCAGGCACAGGAGGGTAGTGGTGGATGGGATGGTTAGGCCTTTGTTCCAGGAAGAAGCAGGGAGCCCTGAGACCATTAAAGTTAACCCGAAAATGTAACTTTTAAAAAAACGTTTTGTGATTTACATTTGAAAGAAGTGAAACTAACATGGTCATTCTAACAGATGAGAGACTTTACAAACAACCAAGATATTTTTCAATGTATAATTTCAGTTACATCACACTGTAAACTTTTGCTATAAATTCCGTGTCTTACAATTGTGTGCTCCACAACCACCTGATGAAGGAGCAGAGCTCTGAAAGCTAGTGTGTTTCCAATTGAACCTGTTGGACTATAACCTGGTGTTGTGCGATTTTTAACCTAATCCTGGTGGAAGATGGGCATGTAAAGGGATTGCACATCCATGATAGAGGGGGTAGCTGAAGCCCATGAAATGGAAATTCTTAACCTGGAGTAAAGCATCAAAGGAATTGCGAATGTAGGTGGGCAGGGACAGGACCGGGGAGGAAAGGACTGAATCAAGGTAAGAAGAGATGAGTTCTGTGGGGCAGGAGCAGACTGAAATGATGGGTCTGCCCAGGCAGTCCTGATTATAGATTTTCAGAAGGGGGTAGAAACGAGCTGTGCGGGACTACCAACTTGGAGCCAGTGGAGGGGAGGTGACCAGATGAAATGAGATCAGCCACCATTGTGGACACTTTGGCCTGATGTTTCATGATGGAGTCATGGTTCGGGGGAGATAGGAGGAGGTGTCTGAGAGCTGGTGCTCAGCCTCTGCAATGCAAAGGTCCGTCTGCCAGACAACAACAGCACCACCCCTATCAGCAGGCTTAATAACAAAGGTTGGATCTGAGAGCATGAATTGCAGTCAGTTCAGGGGGGAGATAGGTTAGATTGGTGAGAGGGGAAAAGAAATTGAAGCAACCAATGTCACATTGACAGTTCTCGATGATTAGATCAAGTGCAGGTAAAAGGCCAGAGGTAAGTGTCCAGGTGGAGGGAGAGTGTTGGAAGTGGGCAAAGGTTCCTGCATGGAGAGGACTCTTGTTCAAAGAAATGGGCATGGAGGGAAAGACGAAAACGACAAAAGAAGAGTTCAATGTCTTGTCAAGTCATGTCCAAAATTCATTCAGGTGGGGATGCTGAGAGATAAAGCTGAGACCTTTGGTGAATCCAAGACAATCTGCATTGGAAAGCAGTAGGTCAGGAGGGATGATTCATACACGACAGGAGGTGGGGTTGGGAGAGGAGATGTAGTCAGCAGGAAGGGGAGGGGGAGGAAGGTTCCAGAGGGCTAGGGGTGTACCACTGAGTTGTTTTATCTTATGTTCCTTGATGCCTGAAAGGAAAAGAAAAAAGTTTCTTGTTAGCACATTGAATGAGCCAGAGGAGGAAGTGGAAATGGGGAGCAGTGCAGTACTGAGCTGGGTGAAGCTGTACAGTTGGAGAGTGAGGCCGAGAGCGTGCCTATGAAGAGGTACTTGAACAATGCTCAACAATGAGTTTCGTCAAAGACTGTTTTTTGAGAGCAGGTTGACCTAAAGATTGAAAGTATTTGTATAACAATTAGCATTGTATGAACAAATTTATTCTCCTGAGAACTTGTGCAACATATACGATATGTAAACGTTAGATATGTATGCATGCAAACAGAACAAACCAACAGTACCACTAGGAATTTACCAAGCATCATTGAAAATAATCTTTTTTTTTCAAATTGTGTGAAGGTAAATATGTAATATGTGGGTTAAACTCCATACACCAGAAGAATGATGTTCATGTTGTGGTTTTTGAGGAAGTTGATGATATTGATAATATTTTTCTCTGAATAAAAGAAACAGATGTTTGGCTTCCTAGCTGTAACCGTTATACATCCAAATGACTGTTTATGTGCTAGCTTCCAGGTATTTATATTACACAATGCTAACCTGTGATAAAGTACATGGATTTTACAAGAAACTGTATAATTTGGCAATGCTTACATATGCTGTCCACCTATGCTTTGAAGTTAACTTTTAATTTGATATAAGAAAGTATCAAATGTTTCTTTAGCTCCTGTCATGCTTACTAACATCATGAATTAAGACAAATCTTAGATGCTTGATGCAGCAAGAACTTATGTAACTGTAGAGCTATCTGTCTAATAACATATTAAACTCACACAAAGAGCTGTTGTTTTCGTTTTTAAAAGTCTGGCAGATTTGAATGTAGCAGTTTAGCAGAATGTTGCAGTCTGGCAGTTTTGAATGTAGAACAGGAACACGCACAAGACGTAGATGTTGTTCAGATAGCATGCTTCCCACTCAAGTTATCAGGTTAATTCAATTTATTTTCCATCCCAAGATTTCAAGTCTGATTTTTGAATCCCCTCATGTGAACCCTAGTATCTACTTTTCATAGTGTGCGATGAAAGAAGAACAGGCTGAATACTTAAAGGAATTGTTAACCCTATAACGTCTATGCTATGACATTAGACTCTACCATACAATGGATTCATACGCCTTGGTCTTTGAAAAACAGTAAAAGTACAGAAAGGAGAAAAATATTGACAGAAATTGTCAGGTGTTTTTGTGGCTGAATGCTTCATCTTTAAGTTGGGTGGCCGGAATTAGGAAATTTCATGAGTCGACATGTCAACCTTTGTAGAAAGGGGGCTTTGTTGGATGGAATGGGGCTTATTGCTGTTCTAAGGAGATCAGAGGCAGCCCCAATAATTGCCAAGGGCTAAGGCAGGCTGTTTAAAAGGATTGGCTTGGCTTTCTGAGATTTTGTATCAGTTGTTTGCTCGCATTTTAAGTCCTCTAAGCCACATCCTTCAAACCCCCTCACACCCCAACCTGTTCCTGGGTGTTTTATACTAACAGGAAGCTGCCGTCAAAGGCAAAAAGATATTCTGTCTTTATTGCACAAATGAATTTCAGTGCTGGTGTAATTCTAGGTTTGTAGGCTTTATGTCCGAAAGACAGGAAGATTTGTATCAAATTGCAAACCCTTTAGCTGTTCACAAAATGCAGGGTATTGACCATATATAAGACCAAACTTGGCTAAACCCATAATAAAGTATGCAACATCAAATGTGACTCTGCACTTGGCCAACATTTTCTTAATAATTGCAAGTATCTGATGACTTATTCAGACAACCACTTCAGGCTTGTAGTCAGGCTCACAGTGTGATGTACTTTAATGTACTGGAATCTGTTGAGGTTTTAAAACACAAGGCCCTTGCTTGTAAACAGGAATAATTTGTTCATACATTGTTCCTATTTCAACTCAACCAGATAGGTGACAGCCATTCTCTGGTTCATTTCTCAGGGCAATGCCTTAAACAACCAGAGTATTCTTCCTGGTTTAAAAATGTTTAACGGTTAATTGTCAATTATCATTAACTGGTATAGTCTCAATTGCAACACCTCAACCATTCAGTGTCCTTTTGCCAACCAATTGGTACTCTCTTCTGATGCAGCATTAATCTTATTTTCCTTTTTCTTTGTATTTTATTAACCTTATTCATGGAACGTGTGTGCCATTGTCTGGACCATCACTTATTACCCAGAAGAGTCAACCACATTGTAGATTACATGTAGAACAGACCAGACCAGTTAAGGATGGCAGATTTTCTTCTCTAAGGGACATTAGTGAATCAGATGGGTTTAACCTGACAATCAGCAATGACTTAATAGTCATCATTAGACTCTTATTTCAAGATTATTATGAATTCAAATTCCGCCATCTGCCATGGCAGAATTCGAACCTGGGTCTCTGCATTAGTAGTCTTTCTCCATCACCAGGTAATCATATCTGATATTCAATACCACTGGGCCATCTCCTATCCTGATGGGTGCAAGATGGACACAAACATGTCATTTTTTTCAGTAATGCCTACCTTTTTTGCTTATGCATGGCACTAAAAGAAAATATATTGTCTTGCACTCATACAATGTGTAAGTCTGATAATGTGCAGAAAATAAATGTAAATGTAAATTCAATCCAGAATTGCAAGAGTTTCATCTTCTAAGATTTACTCCCCACCTCAAATTACACTTAAAGGTATTGGTGAGCTGCCTCGTTTAATTACTGTGTTCCATATGATTTAGGTAAACCAATATCACAGTTAGTGGGAAAGGCCAGGAATTTGACCCAGCAACATTAAATGAACAGATATAGTTTTATGTCAGGTGTTTATGTTCGTGTTTCATGAAGTTTTGTCCTTCAAGGTGATAGAGTTCAGAAGTTTAGAAAGTACAGTCAAATAAGCCTTGATGTGGTTGTGCAGAGGAACTTGAAGATGGTACACATTGCTGATGGAGGAAATGAATGATGAAGGTGGTCAATGGAGTACCACTCAAGTGGACTGTTTTGTCCTGGGTTGTGTCAAGATGTTTTTCAATGTTATTGGAGCTGTACTCATCCAGCCAAGTATGTATTCTATCACATTCCTCATTGTGCCTTTTAGATAGTGTTTTGAGCGAGTCAAAACTCATGTCATTCAAGGCAAAATTTCCAATTTCCAACTGATCCTTGGAGCCAAAGTATTTTGGGGGGAACTTGTTGTGTTCCAGTGTGAATTGCTCTTGCCTTCCTATCTGATAGAGTACATGAGCTTTGAAGATGTTGTCAAAGGATTCTCAGTAAGTTTCTGCAGTGCATTGGCTATGTGGTAAACACTGCTGTGGATTGTATTGATTTGGAAGTGCTGGTGTTGGACTGGGGTGTACAAAGTTAAAAGTCACACAACACCAGGCTATAGCCCACCAGGTTTATTTGGAAGCACTAGCTTTTGGAGTTATGATGAAAGACCACCTGATGAAGGAGCAGCCTTCCGAAAGCTAGTGCTTCCAAATAAACCTGTTGGACTATAACCTGGTATTGTGCGATTTTTAACCTTGTGGATTACATTGAATTTGATAGATCTGTTTATAATGAAGTGTGATTTAAAATTGAGGAATTTTGGGAGTTTGAAATTATGATGTGGGCCTCGGGTATTTGTGCATAGATAGGTCATAGAGTCATAGTCATAGAGATGTACAACATGGAAAGAGACCCTTTAGTCCACGTCGGCCATGCCAACCAGATATCCTAAGTTAATCTAGTCCCATTTGCCAGTATTTGGCCCACACCCCTCTAAACCCTTCCTATTCAGGTACCCATCCAGATGTCCTTTATTTGTTGTAATTGTACCAGCCTCCACCACATCCTCTGGCAACTCCAGACACACACCACCCTCTATGTGAAACAGTTGTCTCTTAGGTCCCTTTTGAATCTTTCCCTTCTCACCCTAAACCTGTGCCCTCTAGCTTTGGACTCCCCACTGTGGGAAACAAATCTTGACTATTCACCCTCTCCATGCCCCTCATGATTTTATAAACTTCTATAAGGTCACCCTTCAGCCTCTGACACTCCAGGAAAAATGGCCCCAGGGTATTCAGTCTCTCCCTATAGCTCAAACCCTCCAACCCTGGCAAAATCCTTGCAAGTCTTTTCTGAACATTTTCAAGTTTCACAATATTATTTCAATAGAAGGGAGACTAGAATTGCACACAGTAGTCCAATAATGCACCAGAAACACCCCAGTGAGGAAACAACTCGCTCTCTTTCTCTCTCTCTCTCTCTCACACACACACGCACACACATTCACAGTCTCTCTCTTTCTCTGTCTAACTTGCCCTCAATTTCAGAAAGGAGAAAGTGAGGTCTGCAGATGCTGGAGATCAGAGCTGAAACTGTGTTGCTGGAACTGCGCAGCAGGTCAGGCAGCATCCAGGGAACAGGAGAATCGACGTTTCGGGCATAAGCCCTTCTTCAGGATTCTCCTGTTGCCTGGATGCTGCCTGACCTGCTGCGCTGTTCCAGCAACACATTTTCAGCTCAATTTCAGAATGTTGACAATGAAAAGAAACTTGAGATAACAATAACTTTTCAACTGCATTTGCACCTGTGGGACTCCTTTGCAGAAGAAGAAAGGCAGCAGCTAAAAAAAAATTAGGATTTTGCATTCACAAATCCCATTGGACTTTCATGATCTGTAACTGCATTTGCTTTTTCTTTTCTGTCTGTACTGGACACTCTTCCTATCCCTATCAGATCTTCATGTTCCTGTGTAAATGGTTGTAAGTCAAAGCAGGTACTGGGTACCTTTAGCTCACCACTTGTTGTGAAGGACCTTCATGTTGGATATCAGGCACCAACCTCCAAGAGCATGCTCGATGGTCATCAGCCAGACACACACCCAATTCCACTGACTTTGCCATCCAACTAATTACAGAGGAGGGGGTGCTGGATGTCTTAAAGTGCATAAAAGTGGATAAATCCTCAGGACTTGATCAGGCGTAACCAAGATGGGTAGCTAGGGACGTGATTGCTGGGCCCCTTGCTGAGACTTTTGGATCATTTATAGTCATAGGTGACCTGCTGGAAGACTGAAGGTTGGCTAATGTGGTACCACTATTTAAGAAAGGTGGTAAGGAAAAGCCAGGGAACTATAGACGAGTGAGCCCGACATCAGCAGTGGGCAAGTTGTTGGAGGGAATCCTGAGGGACAGGATTTACATGTATTTGGAAAGGCAAAGACTGATTAGGGATAGTCAGCATGGCTTTGTGCATGGGAAATCATGTCCCATGAACTTGATTGAATTATTTGAAGAAGTAACGAAGAGGTTTGATGAGGGCAGAACAGTGGATGTGATCTATATGGACTTCAGTAAGGCACACGGCAAGGTTCTTCATGGTACACTGGTTAGCAAGGTTAGATCTCATGGAATACAAGGAGAACTAGCCATTTGGATACAGAACTATCTTGAAAGTAAAAGACAGAGGGAGGTGGTGGATGTTTGCTTTTCATACTGGAGGTCTGTGACCAGTGGAGTGTCACAAGGATCGGTTCTGGGTCCTCTACTTTTCGTCATTTATATAAATGATTTGGATGTGAACAAAGGAGGTATAGATAGTAAGTTTACAGATGACACCAGAATTGGAGGTGTAGTGGACAGCAAAGAAGGTTACCTCTGAGTACAATGGGATCTTGATCAAATGGGGCAATGGGCTGAGAAGTGGCAGATGACGTTTAATTTAGATAAGTGCCAGGTGCTGCATTTTGGAAAGGCAAATTAGGGCAGGACTTATACAATTAATGGTAAGGTCCTCGGGAGTGTTTCTGACCAAAGAGACCATTGGAGTGCAGGTTCATATTTCATTGAAAGTGGCGTTGCACTTAGATAAGGTAGTGAAGAAGGTGTTTGGTATGTTTGCCTTTATTGGTCAGAACATTGAGTATAGGAGTTGGGAGGTCATGTTGCGGCTGTACAGGACATTGGTTAGACCACTTTTGGAGTATTGTGAGCAATTCTGGTCTCCTTCCTATAATAGGATGTTGTGAAACCTGAAAGAGTTCAGAAAAGATTTACAAATATGTTGCCAGGGTTGGAAGATTTGAGCTGTAGGGAGAGACTGAACAGGCTGGGGCTGTTTTCCCTGGAGCGTCAGAGGCTGAGGAATGGCCTATAGAAGTTAGTAAAATCATGAGGGGCATCAATAGGATAAATAGACACAATCTTTTCCCTGGAGTGAGAGAGTCCAGAAGGAGGTGTTTGGTACGCTTTCCTTTATTGGTCAGAGTATTGAGTACAGGAGTTGGGAGGTCATGTTGCGGCCGTACAGGACATTGGTTAGGCCACCTATTGCATGCAATTCTGGTCTCCTTCCTATCGGAAAGATGTTGTGAAACGTGAAAGGGTTCAGAAAAGATTTACAAGGATGTTGTCAGGGTTGGAGGATTTGAGCTATAAGGAGAGGCTGAACAGACTGGGGGTGTTTTCCCTGGAGCGTTGGAGGCTGAGGGGTGACCTTATAGAGGTTTATAAAATCATGATGGGCATGGATAGGATAAATAGACAAGGTCTTTTCCCCGGGGTGGAGGAGTCCAGAACTAGAAGACATAGGTTTAGGGTGAGAGAGGAAAGATATAAAAGAGACCTAAGAGGCAACTTTTTCACGCAGAGGGGAGTGTGTGTACAGAATGAGCTGCCAGAGGAAGTGATGGAGGTAAGCACAATTACAACATTTAAAAGGCATCTAGATGGGAATATGAATAGGAAGTGCTTAGAGGGATGTGGGCTAAGTGCTGGCAAATGGAATTAAATTAATTAAGGATATCTGGTCGGCATGGACGAGTTGAACATCTGTATAACTCTATGTGTCAGTGTTTAAGAACCCTCATGGTACATATTGATCCACTTACAGGGTGCTTCTGCATTTCAATGCTGCACCTCAGACTGCACTGACAACTCTGATTGGAATACTGTTCGAAGGGCAATGTGCTCTTGGGCACAAACTCCAGCTCATGGACTGGACAAGGCTGCATCTCTGCGCTATTAAATCACTGTTATAGCAAACACTGACTCTGAGCTTACCTGGATACTCACACATCCCTGCCTTGCCTTGCCTTGTGCACGTTGTCCCTCGCCCAGAGCTGCCAGACTATATTATTTCTGTCCTGTCTTGCCATTTAGTGCAGACACAAAGGCAGGGAGACTGTCTGAGTCCTGGAGAATAGCAGCCTCTCCCAGCTATTTAGGCGGTTAGGATGCGCCACTATCTATACAGAAGATACAAGTATCTGATGCAGTGCAAAGTTTGAGGGGCTGGTTTGACTGCGAGGCATTTGATGATCTTCATCTGGTCTGGGTGATGAATCACTCAGGATGGGAAATAGTGTTGATCATGTATAAGCATTGAAGAGCAGACAAAGTAGCTCTTACAGAATCCTATGCATGGGCATGATCTACTTTGCAAAATATAATGACATAGATTATCAGAACACAAGTCACCATCAGCTTGCATTCCCTGCCCCAAGACCTTCATAACTTATGGGCCACCCTATACATCCTCTGCACTCTCAATCTGTTCAGAACTCCCCCACCTCTTCCCAAGCAACACATCTTGTGTCCCTATTCCAACTTTAGTATGTCCTCCATCATCATTCTCATAACACTGCCAGATCTGAGAGTCTGCCACCTGGACAGTTGTCCTTCCTCTTCTGCTGTTAAAGATAAGAGTGCATTCATGAATTCCTAATCTCCATGGCTGAGGTGTAAACGTGCCTCCCCAACATCGCAAGTCCATGTGCTCCATGCATTGCAGCATTTTTCCCCTTTCAAGTGTGGGTCCTTTCTGGGCACAGATTTCCTTTGTTGCAAGAGTCACTTGTGTGGCATCACCCAGCCCCACCAATGCATGCTTCCACATTTCCGTTCATTCCAAACGCTGTTCTTGCGGAGCCGAGAATGTCATTGACCCTCGTCTGACGCTGCAATCAGATTCTGCATACAGCCTGTGTTTCTGGATAACTTTGAATAACCGACACTAAAGAGGATCCCGCATCAATCCCAGAATTGCTGTTTCCCCCTGCCCAGCAATATAGCATGCCACCAGAAACTTTTTGTAAACCATCCCCACCTCCTACACAAGCTGCAACCTGCATCAAAAGAGTCCGCCTTTCTCCCATCCCCCTTGAGCTCTGGGTGTCTTAGTGAATGCTTTCCCCACTGGACAGCTGTTCATTGGCCAGCCAGCAGTTAATGGCGACTTGTAGCCAATGTTGGGTGAGAGTGCACATCATAACTGCTTCGGGTCCTCCCATCTAACCCACATACCAACATTCAGGAGCAGGAGTCAATTTGTTTGCATTGTGGTAAATATTTCATGACCACAAATGACAAATGGAAGAGGACTTGTGTTCAAATCCTGGAATTGATTCAGTCTCTTTTTCCTGACCACATCGGCGAATTCAACTTCAGTTCTGGAAATGTGTTTGAATTTGTTCATATCGATACATAAAAGTTTCTGTAAATAATTCCATCCGTACTTTGAGCACACCAATTTCTGTTGGACAGAAAAGATGTGCTTGGAATAAGAAGAGCACACTTCTTGTATCGCTTAGAGCAAACTTAGATAAAATAGGATGGAATCCTCAAATGTTGAAATTGTTACTTCTGTGCAGTATCTTTAACTAGTGAGCAGTCAGTCAATTAGCAACATAGGAAGAGAAGTAGACCATACACCCATTGTGCCTATCCTGCCCTTCTGGATCACTTACCATGGTCGATCACTTCATAGCTGCCATTTTCCCATATTATCCCTTCATGCCTTTCGTCTCCAGATTTCTGCCTTGAACCTGCTTGATGCCCTCTGCAGTAGAGAATTCTGAAGATTCACCATTCCCTGCGTGAGGAAATTGTTCCTCATCTGAATCTAAAGTGGCCAACCTGTGTTCCTGAGATGGTGTCCCTTGGTTTGAGAGTCACCAGCCAGCAGGAAAACACCCTAATGTGAGGGACCTCGTCTTTTATTCCCTTGGACCATAAACTGGAAAATGCAAGCCAGGCACTGCTATATGGCCTGAAGAACCGAGAGAAGATTACTTTTCCCCTGAAAATCTGATCATCAAGTGGCAAGTCGTGGTGTAAACTTTCAGTATACAAGACAATGGGATGAATCTTGCTGTTTTTTGGCCAAGTGCCTGTTGTGTTGAGTGTTTTGAAGGGTTTCTCACCTGAGGCCTGGTGGGATTTCTCACCTTATCTTAACAAAGCACACCTCATTGACTTGCTACCTAACTCTTCAGGCATCACTCACATTGGAACTAGCCTCATTCTACCACTCACCATTCCCAGAACTACTCACTACTGAGCGGATACCAACTGAAATGACTTGCATCCTGGGTACCCACATCTTTGTTAAGAAGACATTCTACACTCGGATGATCACTGGCATTCTGAAGCTACCCTGCATGATGATAGCTGTTCAATCAAGAGGTGTCAGAGGAGGGGAAGGTGGAGCTGTGATTCTCTGACAGGGCCTGGAGGACTTGGTGAATGGGATGGTGCAGAGGAGGAGTGTCTTGGGTTGGGGGTCACCACCTGGGTCAACGCAGTCTCCTTTATTCGGAAGAATGGCCAGAAGTGCCGGAAGAAGATTAATGACCTTTTATGCTCAATCAGGTTAAGTGCTGTGCTATCTCCCTGTGCTATCTCACTCTATCACTGCCATCTCAACCATCTCCCATCACAGCTCAGGCTCTGACCAGAAACTGAACTGGACTAGCCAGATAAATAGTGTGGCAATTAGAGAAGGTGAGATACTAGGTATCCTGCAGCCAGTAACTCACCCTCTGACTTCTCAAAGTCTGTGTACCATCTGCAAGGCACAACTCAGGAATGTGATGGAATGGTCTCCAATTGCCTGGATGAATTCTAACAACACTCAAGATGTCCAGTATCATCCATGACAAGACGGCCTGCTTGATTGGTACCACTGGCACCCAGAGGGAAAAATCGGCTCTTTATCTCTACCATTGGCAGAGTCGGTTTACTCTGCATGGGAAAATTCAAACAAAGAAGAAATCTAAAGTAGAATCAACTGGACAGTAAATCACTGCCCAAAATTGTCAAGTTTTCCAAAGCAATTTTGGGTGTGCTTGTTGCTTGCTTCCAATTGCTACCAGTGAGACCCCTGTGGTCTAACCCCTTGAGATGAACTTTGTTATAATACATTGGAAATAATTGAAGTGGTGTTATCTGATGTCACAATTCTGTACCAACTGATGTGATTCATGAAGCAAAAAGATATAGAAAGAAATGAATTTCGAAATCCTGAAACTGAAGTTTATTTCAATTCTAACTGCTTTGCTGCTGTTAATAACCTCAGTAAAAAGAATCATAGCATAATAAAGTGGAATTTCTGTATCCTGTCTTCCCATTACTACTTTTTATTAAATTGCTGATCTTAAACAAGTAAGGGTGGTATGGTGGGTTAATGGTTAGCACTGCTGCCTCACAGAATCCGGGATTCAGGTTCAATTCCAGCCTTGGGTGCCTAATTGTCTGGAGTTTGCACGTTCCCTCTCTGCCTGCGTGGGTTTCCTCCCATAATCCAAAGATGTACAGGCTAGGTGAGTTGGTTACGTTCAATTGCCCATAGTGTCCAGGGATGTGTAGGTTAAGTGCATCAAGTCAGGGGTAAATTTAGAGTAGTAAGGGAATGGTCTGTTTCCACATTGTAGGGATTCTATAAACTTTATACTCAAATCAAGATTTTTGCAGCTTGCTTTTTCCAAAGGGAAATGTAATTGGGAATATGGGATAATTTCCTATTTAATCACTCTGTGACAGACTTAAATTTTATATGATACAAAATGTCAGCATTTTGTAAGAGGAATGGAAGCATATTTTACATTCATATCAAGAATATTGGTGTGCTTCTAAAATAAGCAATTTAATAAAAAGAAATAATGGGAAGGCAGGATACAGGAATTCCACTTTATAATCCTATAAAGTGGATTTTTTTTACTGAGTTTATTAACAGCAGCAAAGCAGTTAGAATTAAAATAAATTTCAGTGTCAGTGTTTCAAAATTCGTTTATTTCTATATCTTTTTGCTCCATGAATCACATCAGCTGCCTCATTGATGTGAGGCACCACTTGAATTACTTCCAGTGCATTATAACAAACTTCATCTCAAGGGGATGGACCACAGGGGTCTCACTGGTAGCAACTGGGAGCAGGCACCAAGAACCTCCAGCAGACTCCAAGACCCTTGGAGGGTCATTTCCAGCAGTTCTATGGAAAACAGTCACATTTTGCCCAATACATGAGTTTATGTTCCCCTGGAAAAAGCCGTGCGTGATTCCTCAGAGACAGAAAATATCTTTCACAGCACAGGCACCATTATTTTCTATGTCCAGCCACAAGTTGCACTACACTGGTGACTGTTATAAGTAGCTGCGGGGCCAAACCTATCGTGCTAAATATAGCATTGCAACTGTTTTTCACAACTTAGTCAGCCATCTATGCTGGCTGCAAATGGTGCTGCTGGCATGACAATTACTCCACAAAGAAGCAATGCATCATATCACTGATGATGCTGATGGTGAATGTGTATCATTTTCCCTGAGCCAAGTCCTGGAAAAAATCAAATTCTCAGCATTAATCTACCACAGAGAGTGTGTCAGCTACTGAACAACATTGGCAAGGAAAGCGCTTTGAAGAAATGTGAGATTACCTTTTTTGAGTCACCGCCTCCTGGCCACTAACACCCACAATATTTTTGCTGCTGCAGCAAATTGCCCCACCACAAACGCCCACTGCCATATACTTAAAGGGATGGATAAATCTAGCTTTGAAATAGACTTAAGTATTTTTAATTTTTTTTTGTTTCAATTGTTATGTTGTGTCACGACAAATAAGAGTTGTCCTCTTATAGCACTTTATGATTGCAGTGTTTTAAAGCAGGTCATAAATTTGTGGAGTGTAGAGCAGTATATCACACAACAGGATGAATCATCAGATGATGTGGGTTCATTGTGTATTAATTGATTGAGAAATACTTGTCTGGACACCAAGAAAATTCCCTGTACCACATTAAATTCCGCAATTGATTTATTTCCTTTTATGAATGGATCCTGAGAACTGAGTATCATTAGTAAGGCCGGCATGTATTGCTATTCATTAGATACCCCCAAAAAGGTTGTGATGAGCTTCCATCTGTCACGGTAGTCTACATGGGAAACATAGAATAGAATCATGGGCGGCACAGTGGCTCAGTGGTTAGCACTGCTGTCTCATAGCGCCAGGGTCCCAGGTTGGTTTCAGCCTCAGGCAACTGTCTGTGTGGAGTTTGCACATTCTCCCCGTGTCTGCATGGGTTTCCTCCAGGTGCTCCGGTTTCTTCCCACAGTTCAAAGATGTGCAGGTCAGCTGAATTGGTCATACTTAATTGCCATAGTGTTCAGGGATGTGTAGGTTAGGTGCATGAGTCAGGGGAAATGTAGAATAATAGGGTGGTGAAATGGGTCTGGGTGGGTTACTCTTCGGAGGGTCGGTGTGGACTTGTTGGGCCAAGTGGCCCATTTCTGCACTGTAGGGATTCTAAACAAAAATCCTAAATTCATGGAATCCCTCTAGTGCAAAAGAGGCCATTCGGCCATCGAGTCTGCACCAGCCCTCCAAACTGCATCCTACCTTGACCCATCCTCCCACCCTATCCCAGTAATGCTACATTTACCATAGTTAATCCTGCATCCTAGCCTGCACATCCCTGGACATAGGGTAAGTTGGGATTGATAAAAAGAGTGTGTACATCTGATGGCAAATGGCACTGAGTGTAAATGTGGTGGCAACAGTTTATAGAATGTTGAATGTATTAGGGAGAAGTTTAATTTCTACACTGGCTGAGGTTACCATGAAGGACTTTCTTTCTCAATTCTCTCCTCACCTGAGGCGTGGTGACACTCTGGTTAAACCATCACGGGTCCTGTCTAATGAGAGAACCGCCCTATGGTCCCCTAAGACGATGGCAACTTTACCATTAGCTATAATCCAAAACCTTGTGACTTAAGGTGTGTGATTTATATATATCATTTATTTTAGAGTTTGAGTTTTGAACGAGTTGCATATCTTTTGGTCTCTGTCCGGGAGATGGTTTACTAATTAACTTGTCAGCCTTTCTGGAACATGATTTTTTTAAAATCAATATGAGAGAGAGAATGTGTTCCCGAAGTGATATTGAGAATTTTTTTGTGTTGTGAGATTTTTCAGAGAGGGAAAACATTGTAAAAAATGTTAACGTGATATCAGTTTAGAAGAATTAGGATACTCATAAATTGGAAAATCTTTGGTGGCGATCCACAAAAGTCTTGGTTGAAGTTAAATGTAAGAACATGTTCTCTTGGAGAAAGGAGTTAGTTAAGAATGGCGATGCCATGCTTTATCTCAGCTTAAAGAATTGTAAATATTATTTTGAAAGATCCATACCAGATGCATTTGAAAAACTCTAAGACCAATTGTATTATTCATCAATGATAAGGCTTCCAAACTCTCAAGACCCAGGATAGAAAGAAACAATTTATGCAAACCTGTGGATATTAGATGTTGGCAGAACCTATCTTCAATATTTGAGAACAATGAAATGATGGTGTTGGTATAGATGGGTCTGAATTGTTAGGGTATGTTTTGATTTTTTTCACACATTTTGCTAAATGTAAATAAGTTCACTTCTTCAATGTTACAAACCTCTGTTTAATTGTTAGAAACAATCTTGCTGCTTTATATGCTTGTGTCTTAGTGAATTTTGTTAAATGAAAAACAAACCAGTCATGACAGAGCATGATTTGAAATCTAACTAAAACTAAACTGAGCGAGTTAGCAGTAAATTGAAGGTAGAAGTAAAAGTAGGATCATGTAAGGAGATGTTCAAATTAATTGTTCAACATTTGGAATTACAGGAAGGCAATCCTAAAATTGGGATTTCAAGCTAGAACTAAGATACGATTCAAAATGAAAAAGCTTGACTCTGAGAGTGGAAGAAAAATAAAAAGATTTGAGTTAGAATAAATGCAGGGGAATTCAGATTTAAGAAAAATTGAAATAACAGTAGATGAAGAAAAAGAGGGTTAACGAAATCGAAGAAAACAGAAAACAGAGGAAGATGGAAAGAGTGCCAGAATACCTGTCAAAACTCCAAATCTGTACTCACAACTGCGTTAGATTTAGCCATGCTGAATTATGAGGATCCATTTAAACTGGCTGCTGATGCCAGCAACATCTGTGCAGGGGCTGTTTTACTGCAGAATGATGCGATAGGGATCAAACAGCCTATCAGTCATTTTTCAAAGAAACTGACCATCTGTCAAGAAAAACAGACAAAAATTGAGAAGGTGACATTGCATCCTGAGTTGGCACTCCATCATTTTGCAATAACCATCACTAAAAATGTGGAAGCAACCGGGATTTACAAAGACCACAGTCTATGAATTTTCTTGGAAAACATTCAGGACAAAGAGTAATGATTTTTCAGGTGTAATATGAAAATTGTTCACTTAATGGAAAAGAAAATGTGAGAACAGATATATAAATAGGAGCACATACAAAGGATAGCAAGTGCTTTGGTGCCCATCAACCTATGCAAAATATGATTGCTGTGTAACTCCTTTATGTTTAATGTCAATAAACTATTATTGTTAAGGTGACAAAGAAATAATGTTAAGATCATTTTTGATGAGTAAATAAAATGCCTTCTTAAAGACAGATTTTCATTATTATTGGAGGGAGAAATGATTTATATAAATATTAATTAATTTATTTTAGAGTTTGAAATAGTGGCATGTATGTATTTATCTCTGTGACTGAGGTGGTTTACTCATTAATTTGTCCACCGTGACCTTTTGAATCAGTAAGTAAGAAAGACAGGTCCTGGAGTGATAATAAAAATGTGTTTGCATTATGAATGTTTTACAGTCAGAGAAAACAAACGTGGGAAAGTATTAGAGCACTTTTGATTTAGAAGAAGCACCCATTGATTGAAAAACTTTTGGAAGCAGTTCACCAAAAGTCCTAGTTCAAACTAGATGTAAAAGCAGTTCCTGCTGAAGGGAGAAATTAGTTCAGAATAGTCAGGAAATAGGTTACCTCAATGTAAGCGTTTTAGTTTCAAAGTTTACCAGATTACCTGGTTAGAATCCTGAAGGGATTATTTGAAGTTGAACAAATCTATCTCAGTTGCATGAATAATCAAGGAAGAAGTTATTAAATTCTCAAGATTGGGAATTGAAAGATACAGTTAAGTCAAAACTACAATGTAGTAGTGAAGGGAATTTGGTGATGCTGGAATAGATGGGTTCGTATTTCTAGTGTATAATTTGGAATCTTTCAAATTGTGATATATGTAAGTGGTTTGGTGTAACCAATTTTATCTTTATCTCTTTTGCAGAACACGCTTCTGTTTTATTGTTAAAACTAAATCTGTAGCGCTAAGTGTTTGTGTTTCAGTGAAAAACTTGTAAAATAAAAAAAAGAGAAATATGTTCTCTCAAGTGGGATTTTAATCTGGGAAATGACTTGTCCAGTAATAATATAAACTTGAATTACAACAATGTGAAGGATGCAATTTCAAATGGAATCCATTTGGAAAAGGTTGGAGATTGATAAAATCAATTAAGAAAGTGATGTGGCTGTAAGTGGGTTTTGATGGGCACCTCTTCACGCAAAGAGGAAAATGGGAAGCAATTAACACAGGCATTCGGTGCCTGATTAAATGACATGGATCAGTGTAAGTGAGAGCTGAAAGCCATCTCTATTCCTTTTGCTAACACCCACTCAGTCACCCCTACTCAGCTGCCAGGAACCCGCTCCTGCCATCTTACCTCTTGCTTGGGTCCAACCATGACAGGAGAAAGTGAGGACTGCAGATGCTGGAGATCAGAGCTGAAAATGTGTTGCTGGAAAAGCACAGCAGGTCAGGTAGCATCCAAGGAGCAGGAGAATCGACGTTTCGGGCATGAGCCCTTCTTCCTGAAGAAGGGCTCATGCCAGAAACGTCGATTCTCCTGCTCCTTGGATGCTGCTTGACCTGCTGTGCTTTTCCAGCAACACATTTTCAGCTCCAACCATGACACTAGACTTCAGAGCAATACCATACTGATAGCAGTAACTCCACCATCTCCCATGATGCTCCTGTGTACAGAGGAGCTGCCAGCCTCTGATTAGCCTCTGCAACTGGGGTTCTGCCTCTGGGGTCCTTGTGAACTGACAAAGGGTTGTTGCTGGCCTATTATATGCCTGATTGGCACAAGCTGCCATGGACCCTTGCAAAGAGGCAACATAGGAATCTTGCCAGCTCTCTAGCCAAACTCCCAGTTGCCTACATAAGATTCTGACATTGTTCTGCGATGTTTGTGAATACTGCTCTGAATTCTGTATTTGTATGGATAGTCTCGGGGAGGCTAGGTCCAACACATTAATAAACCATAAACAATCACTGCAGTCACCATCTATTGTATATATCTTCTGAGATGAGGTTGGGTGTACTGCCTTATTAAAGAAAGCTTGTTGAACTCTACATTCTTTTCACTGCAACTGTTCATTCGCATTCTAATAACTATTTACACTTAGACCTAGCATGTTACCTCTTTCTTCAGGGTCTCTTTATCATTACGTGATCTATTACATCTTTATTGACTGTTACAATCCCTGATGAGTTTGTCAAATTTAAGGTACAATTTGGCTAGGGATGATTAACCATATTTTTGTTTAAAGTTTAAATCAGCAAATAGGAGAATAAAGCCACAAGATTATTGAACAAGTAAATATATTTTATAAAGTTACAACAGTGAAAATATTCCAATGCACATATATATAATTTATACTGTACCACCCAGAATTAACATGGCATAAATATGGGTCACAGATAAACTGTGGATGAGCAGCCCACAGAGTATATCAAACATCAAATGCAGGCAAAACTGATTTTACAGATTTCTGAACAACCCTTCAGATGTTAGTGACATAGTGGGTCACGAGGTCTTATTAAAACTTTATTTCCTTTACCAGTTCTTCCAATTATTTACTTTTGAAAATTTACCCTCAGAATTGACTCAAAAGCTGCTCCATCACAGACTGCTCTAGAGGTTAATAAAATCATGAGGAGCATGGATAGGGTAAATAGTCAAGGTCTTTTCCCCAGAAATCCAAAACTAGATGTTAAGGAGGACTTTGACTTCCTCAAAATTGACTGGGAATACTGTAGGTCAAGAAGTTTAGATGGGTCAGTTTTTGTTCAATGTGTGCAGGAGAGTTTTCTGACACAGTATGTAGACAGACCAACCAGGGGCGATGCCATATTGGATTTGGTACCCGGCCAGGTGTTAGATTTGAAGGTAGGTGAGCACATTGACGATAGTAACGACAATTTGATTATATTTACAATAGCAATGGGCAGGGATAGGTATATACCGCAGGGAAAGAGATATAACTGGGGGAAATGCAATTATGATACAATTAGGTAAGATTTAGGATGCATAGGATGTGGAAGGAAACTGCAGGGGATGGACTCACTTGAAATGTGGAACTTACTCAAGGAACAGCTACTGTGTGTCCTTGTTAAGTATATACCTATCAGCCAGGGAGGTAGTTATCGAGAGAGGGAGCCATGGTTTACTAAAGAACTTGAAGCTCTTGTCAAGAGGAAGAAGAATGCTTATGTGAGGATGAGGTGTGAAGGCTCAGATGGGGGCTTGAGAGTTATAAGTTAGCCAGAAAAGATCACAAGGAGGGCTAAGAAGAGCCAGGAGGGGATATGAGAAGTTTTTGGTGGATAGGATCAAGAAAAACCCTCAGGCCTTCTATAGATATATCAGGAATATAAGAATGACTAGACTAAGATTAGGGCCAATCAAAGATGGTAGTAAAATGTTGTGTATGGAATCTGAGGATATAGCAGAAGCGCTTTTCATCAGTATTCACTAACATTGGAAAAGGGCATTGTTCGTGAGAATACGGAGATATAGGCTACAAGATTAGATGGGACTAAGGTTGACAAAGAGGAGGTTTCAGCAGTTTTGCAAGATCTGAAAATAGATAAGACCCCTGGGACGGATGGGATTTATCCTT
This sequence comes from Chiloscyllium plagiosum, assembly GCF_004010195.1. Lineage (NCBI taxonomy): Eukaryota > Metazoa > Chordata > Chondrichthyes > Orectolobiformes > Hemiscylliidae > Chiloscyllium > Chiloscyllium plagiosum. Next base: position 10,470,044 of record NC_057716.1, on the reverse strand, counting down.
GGATTCTCTGGGAAGCCAGGGTGGAGATTGCAGAGCCTTTGGCTTTGATCTTTATGTCATCATTGACAACAGGTTTAATGCCAGAAGACTGGAGGATAGCAAATGTTGTTCCTTTATTTAAGAAGGGGAGTCAGGACAACCCTGATAGGTTAAATATGGTGGCCTTTAAGAGCCTTCTTCCTCGGATGGTGAAGGCTAATACAAGGGCACATAGCTCTAAATTGAGGGGTGACAGATTTAGGACAGATATTAGAGGTAGTTTCTTCACTCAGAGAGTAGTAGGGGCATGGAATGGCCTGCCTGCAACAATAGTAGACTCACCGACATTAAGGGTATTTAAATGGGCATTGGACATGCATATGGATAATAATGGAATAGTGTAGGTTAGATGAGCATCAGATTATTTTTACAGGTCGACGCAACATCGAGAGCCTGTACTCCACTGTAACATTCTATGTTCTATAGATTTAAGCTGAGAAGGGAAGGATTTAAAAGGGACCTAGGGAGAGCATTTTCATTCTGAGGGCAGTACATGTATGGAATGAACTACCAGAGGGAATTGTGGAGGCAGGAACAATTACAACATTTCAAAGGCATCTGGATGGATATATGAATAAGTAGGTTTTAGAGAGATATGGGCCAAACGCTGGTGAATGGGACTAGTTAATTGGACTGAAGGGTCTGTTTCCATGCTGTACATCTCTATGACTCAATGACTCAATGCTCATATCCAGGTATGATGTGGAGGTGCCGGTGTTGGACTGGAGTGGACAAAGTTAAAAATCACACAACACATGGTTGTAGTCCAACAGGTTTATTTGGAAATATGAGCTTTCAGAGCACTGCTCTTTCATCAGGTAAATATCCAGGTAGTTCAATCTCTTCCTTGAGATTGTGCATTGCTGGATACCCAAGACTGAATTCCAACATCTACTCACAGGCACAAATATAGCTCTTTCAAAGTTGGCTAGCTTCACCAAGCTGCCACTAGCCCTGGGGTTCCAACATTCTTGACCTTCACCAAGCAAATATTACTTGTGGGTTTCTTCATCCCAACTCTCAGCTGCACTAAACTACCAATAGTTCCCAGGACATTTTCCAAGCCCTTGCTGCTCCACATGGCTTCAAGTACTTTTCCTGAAACTGATCCCAACTATTAACTACATTGACTGGCTCCCAGAGTTCTCAGATCATTAGTGTCTTGAAGTCTGCTACCAGTAGCACCTCTTCATTATGGAACCACCTCTCCCATTCCTTTCCACCTGAATGATCAGCAGCCTGGAGGCCACAACCTGCTAATTTTATTGCTTCTGACCAATTGATAAAAACTATTCATTGAGCCTTGAACTATTTTGAGTAACATAATGGAAATCTTTCGAAAAGCTATGCACCTGTTTTTCAGAAGAATTGAATGTAGCAACCAATGCAAACTCTTGCTGAGTGTAAAAACCATTGAAACACACTGTGCCTGTATGATAGATTGCTAGCCCACACAGTACAAATGGATCAAAACGATGGATTCTATCATATTGCGTAATTTTATATCAGTATATTAATACATTAACCCTTTATTCCAGTTGAACTACATCTCACGGCTGTGCAACAGAAGTGTCTTATGCAACTTTCTCCTTCCTTTTGTGTTGAAAATGCCTGACCTTTGCTAAAAATTACATGGAGCACACAACTAAGATTAGCAATTTGTCAGTTGGGGGAATGCGATCATGTCCGTTGAAGGGCAAGTTAATTGACCTTTCAACGCTAACTAATTAAGCACAATTAATTTTACTCATTGGCCAACAATCCATCTTAAATATTTCACAGCCTTGGATACAGTTATAACTTAGCTACAGAGGTTAGTAATGTTAATAGAACCTCTAGGTATGGGGGAGAGGGTAAGCCTGACAGTAATTTATCATACTATAATATTCTCTACCTCCGCATTCTATCCGTGCTGGGATTTCTAATGTTATTATGATTCTATGGCCTCCAGACAGTGAAATTCAAAGTTATTCTATTCACTGAAGAGGAGAATCTACACAGTGGGCACCTCAATATCAGCAGTTGTTACTCATGGGGATCCATTTATAACAGGTACACTCTTGCTGATAGTCGTAGTGATCGCAATTTGAATATTTGTAACTCCCTTCACTACAATGAGGCACAGAGTTTTGAATGCTGGACAATACTCAAGCCTAAACTCATGCTCTAGATTAAGGATCAGCATGTTAATCTATTTATGGATTGTGATGAATCCTAAGTGCTGTGTATTGTTTCATTCAGGTTTATAAATGATGCATGTTCTGGCAGCCCCTAAGCGTAACTTGGTGACGCTTCCCATATCATTGTGTCGCTACTGAAAGCTTGAGTTGAGTGGGTAGATAATAGAAATGTCAGCTACGGTTGTAAAGGATGTATAACATTGCTTTTGACCGACAGCACAGCTACAAGGCATCAGCCCTGCAAGGTAAGAAACTCAGTTCCAATCTTGGCTATTTTGAACTTCTTGACTAGTAAAATAGAAATGCAATCTGAAAATGGGATTTGGCTTGCTTAGTTCCATGTATTTGGAAACATTTAATGGCACCCAGAAATGATTTTTCTGAACAATTTAGAGGTTTAATGTGTAGATTTGAACAGGCAGCTTTAAGGTGGCCTACATTGTTGGTTAATGTGTGGGCGTTGTAGCATGAAACCAAGACAGAAGGGATGTGTGAAAATTCTACATACCCTCTGTCAGCTGAAAACACTTCATCCAAATTGCAAAACACATTTACATTTGAGGTTTTCTCCACTCACATTGGGAAACATACACTGAGATCATAGATACTTTTACATTTGATGTCAGAAACTATCGTTTATATCTCTTCAATTAATCCAGCCCTTGACATGACTTTTGCTGTTACTGTTCATGAAGCACCGGGCGTGTTATCTGGCATAATTGTTTCTTTCTTGTTTAAGGAGGTTTGAGTGTTGACAGCACCATCATTTTTGATTAGATACCATTTTAAGGAAAGAATAAATGGTGCAGCTACCCAGAATGCCACACAGTGTTAAAAATAATAGGATCCTTCCCACACAGTCAATGGGTCGTCTGCTCATGGTGTCACAGTCACTGCACATAATAGTTATCCCTCTTTCATTTTTCATTCTATTTTTGGACCTCTTGGCTACATGTCTGGCCATTGTTTGCATCTATGAGTAATCACTTGGCAACAGTGGTGACTGCTGGATGAAAACAAGTTAATATTTCCTGGAGTTGGTGCTGCAGTTCTAGAAGAAGCAATGTGAAGTAAACATACAGAGAGAAAAAAATACAGGCAGCCTGAATTCAAGACCAAAAATCAAAATCAAATATGTGATGGTGTCAAAGATATTTTAAACTGTCAAAGGAGTATTTACAGACTTAACAGCCAAGTTGAAGTACACCTCCTACTTAACGGAGATGAAGTTTATTTCCCACAATGCTACCCTTCAAGTCAAGTGTTTTGTTGACACATTGATGTGGAACTTGGTTTGTGATGGCCTACAAAAAAAAGCCAGCCAGAAGAATAGCTATATTGGGTCTGGGGCCTCATTTACAACAGGCCAGTGAACATACCTGCTGGATTACCCCAGGAAATTTATTTTTGCCTATTAGGCCACCATATCATCAACTATGATCATGTTTTTCCAGGGCCCACATTCAGGTAACTCTTCTTAAAAGAATCTAACCCCTGCCCCTTTGCTGGTTGATGCATGGATTTAACATGAAGCCAGGGCAGAGGTAGCCTTAAGAGGATTCTTCCAGGATATTAGTGTGGTAACCTCTAAGTCTAGATTTTATGGTGCCTGTTACAATCGGAGCTAAATGATTTAGCAAAGGGGGTACTAAAGTGACCTTATGCCTCTAATACAAACATTGCACTTAAATACAGAATGTACCCACTCACACCCTCCACCATAATGAACGTAGGGCGTGTTTTTTACACGGCGCAACATCATTGTACTTCTGGGTCAGCCTTTTGCTCAGCTCTCTGCCTCAATGACAAAAATAACTAACAGTCTCACTATTACTGAAACCAAAACACAAACAATTGGTATTCATTGAGAAAGTGCTTCTATTTAAAAATCAATTGGAGAGTGATGTTCTCAGTGAATCCTATGAGAATCCAAGCCAACGTTCATGTTCTGCTTGCTACATTTTATTTTAGATTGTACTTCATTTCTCCTGGTGATAAATGACAACGAAAGTGCCATTCGTTCGAAAGTGCTTTTATCTGAAAAGTGTCCAGGTACTAAACAAAGGACAAAGGCCAATTCAACAAATAAAATGACAATTAACCTAAATGGCATGAAAGTGCACCTGAGAAATGTAATGGGAAGTATAGGGGTCAGTTAGGTACAAATCTGCAGGATAAAAGCATCTAAATTGGTAGCAGCAGAGACTCAATACCTAAAGTGATCTTATTTCACTAGGAACAACTTTAGAATGCACAACTTCTGATTCATAATAAAAGCTGAGAGTGGAGTCCCACCCACCCATTTCTTTTAAAAATGTGCATTACTTTGTTTGCATCAGATAAGGGAAGACAATACTGAGAAACTGAAAGCTCAGAAAAAAATATTCTATGCCCTGTGCCATTTGTTAATGCAAATGAGATTTATGAGTAAAAGGGAAACCAGGTACAAACAGCTGAGATGAAACTTTGAGGCTAATTCTGGGAATTGATGAAAGCAGCAAATATGCTGTGCATATGCCAAAAACATTTTCTAACCCCTTTCAGAACAGTTCTGGAGAAGAGTTATTGGATTCAAAATGTTAACACGGTTTCTCTCTCCTCAGATGCTGCTAGCCAGTTCTGGAATGTCACAAATGTTTTCAATTGCTGTGTCCAAAGGATGCACAGAACCAAGGGTTGGGTGAGTAGGTAGCTGCAAGGATTTAACATTTCAAACCCTCATCCCACTTCCCCTGCCACTCCACTGTTCAATCATGGAGATCGGTATCTGAGCTTTTTGTGTTGCATCATGAATCATGCCACTGGAAATGCAAATTGAGTCGATGTTTTCTATTGGCTAACAGAGCTGTGTTAATGGAATAATACTCCAAAATACGCACAGAGACAATTTCAGCAAGAGACATGGCCACACAGCTGTGTTTGTCATAACATGTGTCAATTGGTCCAAGAGAAACATTGCTAAAATCATTTCTGAGGTTAAGGAATACAGTTGATGACAAAGGACTTCATGTGAGATTGAAATAAAGATTCCACAAACAAAATGTATTAAATTTAGAACTAACAAAGCAATAAAAATATTTGGGACTTCCACAATGTCCCCCAACAATCATGATCACCATCATGTAGCTGACAGCCTAGATCTATTCTTGCATTTCATCCAAATGTCAGACATTAACCTGACATCACTGAGTCCAGGTTAGGGCCTAAAATATTTACAGGAGGCCTAGGGGTAAAAATAGCCTGCGTCTTAAACCAAAACTAATGCAAGCCCAGTCAAAACTGCAGCTGAACTCCCAACATTTTAATGCTTCAAATAAACTGTCAACAGTTGTCAGTAAGCTTAATCTACACTTGACAATCCTGCTTATTTTGTGTAATAACATACTTACCGTGAGGTGGTGTTTTTAATCTTACATATAATGATAGATTGTTGGCGCAGCTGTTTTGGCTATTGTGCTTCAGAGGTGTAGAATATTGATCAAATTTCCAAATAGGAAGTCAATGCTCTTTTGTGAAAACCCTCTTCAAAATACACTGACTGACACAATTTCTAGCAGCAACAGCCTGATGTGTACTTCTCCCACACTGTCATGTATTAAAGAAACCATGTCTTGCTTCAGCAATATCTCTTTCACCCTCGACAATGACATACAGATCTGCTACTGCTTATGTATTTACTGTATATAAAACATTATTAAATTCAATCACCATAGGCAAGATCAAATTATTTAATTTTGTAGTTTATATTGCTGTACTATAAGGCCTAAGCAAATCATAGTCGCAAACTGAGGACAGTCAGTACAATATAGTGTGCTTTTTAGTGAAATTTGCTGGTAATCATTTAGTTATTACAATTGTTGCCAAGACTACAGTACTTTTTGAAAGGTCCTAATTGTACATTTTAATATGCAAAATCAAACCTCTTATCAGAAGAAACTTTATTTATATAGCACTCTTCATAACCTCAAGATGTCTCTGAATAAATCATGTGATTGATTGTATTTTGAAGTGTAACGACTGCTGTATTATATGGAAAGATTGGTGCATATTGTAATCCAAAATCAGTGAACCATCATCACATGATAAGCACATGCACAGGTTTATTTTTTATTTGATGTGGTTTTAAATTTTCCATCATCACTACCAGTCTACTTACAAAATATTTAATCGTGATGTTTCCACAAAGCACCTGCATTACAGATTTTGTTCTATTGATTCTGTATTCTGCATGAAGATTTCTATTATAAATTAGCATGCAGAAATTACATGGGAATTATGCAAAGCCCTGTAACTTTGTTATTTTATATTGTCCCAAAGGCAAAATGAAACATCTGGCAAGAACCTGTAAAAGTTAGCAAGGAGCTAGTGGAAGAAAAATAAGTAGGAAGTAGGGTGATAAATTGGAACTGACAGAATTGTGAAAAAAGGAGATAAACACATCAGTAAAGGGAGGACGCTGAAGAATTGTCATACAGCCAGTCTATTTATTTTCCTTTACTTCTTTTCATACACTAGTAAAACCATATAATGAAACAACATGTTGATACATGAGATACGGAACAATGGCCAATCAAGTCTCACTGGCTCTTCCAAAATAAAATTTAGATAGTCTTATTCTACCATATTTTCCTCATATATCTGCAATTTTGTGTTCCTTCAAATATTTATCCAATTTCATTTTGAAGGCTACTGTTAATCATCCAGTCATCTATCTTCCAGTACACTGTACCTGAGGAGAATTAGAAAATTATGATCACAAGTTCCTCAATTTCCACTTTAATTTTCTTCCTCACCCGAAGATGCTGCCTATTTGCAGGAATGGATGACTTTTCCGTTTTAATATAAAACCAATTTTTGTACTTCCTCCTTTTTTTTAAATCGTCAAGCATCCTGGTAACCTTCTTGTGTATATTAAGCAAAATCTTCTTCCTTGGGATTCATACAGTACCTGAACCATGCCTGCTGTTTCCATTAATAGATCTCCATTTTAATGCCAAATTGGTCATTCTAAGCTTGTTTCTTTTATTTCTTTGATTATTTTACCTTGTTTTCATTCTTTATTTTCTTCCATTTATTTTTCCCTTGCTTGTTTGATTACTTGCAAATGCTCCATTTTCCTGATTTGAAGTTGCTTCTTCTGTCTTGTACTGACACTACTGTTTGTGTACTGGATAGTCCTCATGAGTTGATTCTGATTTTACAGCAAAAGTAAATAACTTTGGATTCACTAATCCTTTTGTTGAAAGGAGATGTATCGTGGAAACTTCATGCCATTCCCATATTTGTTTGAGATTGCAAGACTATTTTACTACCTGTTACATTTAAAGCCATACTTTATATATGTTAGTATTCTCTGACATTCAGAGCTCATAAATAGAGTATACAGTCCCTATTACAATGACATTTATTTTCCTTTTGATTCAACTGGCTCGCAATGTGATTGGAATATTTACTTTGTCATGCCCGATCATGTCATTAGATCAACTGATGTGTTTTGGCAGTTCCTCAAAAATCAAAATGAACAGTAATGTCTGAATGCTTGAATCATGCAAAAATTGTGTGAGATGGGAGCACAACAGTCAATATTACCACATTTGTCAGATAATAGGAGGAACTCCCAGTGCCTATAGGCCTGTTATAAACTCTTGCAATGCTTTTCAAAGCTACACTGCACTAACACACTGGCTAGTAATTTTGCTTAATGTTTCTCTGTGCAATATATCCATTCAGAATTTTATGGAAAAACAAAATATAAGAAATATTTACATCAATGCAGTGCCGGTACCAGAGTAAAGTAGATCTTTAAGAATGCTGTTTCAACAAAGATGAATATTTGGCAGTCTTAGGGCAGATGCCAAATGGGCAATTCCATCTGCAGATCAGAATTGTAACATTTTGTTTTCATTGAGAAGGTTTGAATACAAGGAGAACTTTTTTAACTTGAGGGATTGGGGACTGGGGGGTCAATGAATGTCAGCTAGGTCAGAAAAAATGTGTTGGAGAGGTGGACAACGTAAACAGAGTAGGTGTTAATTCACATTGGGATTAAAAACAACAAAACATGTTTTCTTGCTAGGAGTCCAACTTGGTCCCACTATCATCTGTGTTCTCCAGTGTCTTTACGAAATAAGACATCTTGCATGAAATAAGTGTGTGGGCCTTGCTAATCGGATAATATAATATGTAAAGAGACAACAGAATAAAGATTCAAGCCTGTATTCTGGCATTAATTTGGTTTCCTCAGCGGTCTGAAAGTATTAATAAGGAGAGAGCAAAGCAGGGATTGACAGCTAATAGGTTTGAAGCTAATAGGTTACAAAGCCTTCTTAAGTTGAACCAACACAGTTGTTTTCTTCCAAAATGAAGTGCATTTTCCACAACTTAGTATAAGAGTGAACTTTCAATGCTGGAGAGGTGATTTTGAACTTTTTGGAGTATTGTTTTGCTCCTGAGGCGATTTTTTTTTATGGTTTTGAATTTGATATGCCCTTTCCTGCTGACAGTTTTCATAGCAACATGAAGCACCTTACTTTGGGCTTGTCATAGAGTTGTACTGCACGGAAACACCCTTAAGTCCAATTTGTCCATGCCAACCAGATATCCTAACCAAATCCAGTCCCATTTGCCAGCACTTGTTCCATATCCCCCTAAACCCTTCCTATTCACATACCTATTCAGATGCCTTTTAAATGTTGTAATTCTACCAACCTCCACCCCTTCCTCTGGCAGCTCATTCCATTAATGCACTACCCTTTGGGAAAAAGTTGCCCTTTAGGTCTCTTTTAAATCTTTCCACTCTCATTCTAAACCTCTAGTTCTTTCCACCCCAGGGAAAAGACCTTGTCTATTTACCCTATCCATACCCTTCATGACTTTATAAACCTCTATAAGGTCACCCCTCAGCCTCCAACCCTCAGCCTCTCCCTATAGCTCAAATCCTCCAACCCTGGCAACATTCTAGTAGATCTTTTCTGAAACTTTTCAAGTTTCACAACATCCTTCCAATAGCCACAACATGACCTCCCAACTCCAATACTCAATGCTCTGTCCAATAAAGGACAGCATACCAAACAATTTCTTCCCCATCCTATCTACATGGGACCCCACTTTCAAGGAACAATGAACCTGCACTCCAAGATCTCTTTGATCAGCAACACTCCCCAGGATCTTATCATTAAGTGTACAAGTCCTGCTCTGATTTGCCTTTCCAAAATGCAGCCCCTCACCTTTGTCTAAATTAAACTCCATCTGCCACTCCTCAGCCCATTGTATGGAAGAATGAGGGGCAGCTCCAGTAGCAGCAGTGGCTGCCAGCTCCTCATTCGCCGGTCTCTTTGCAAGATACAGAGCGATGGACATAGAGCTCCCAATCCCTGAAGGTGACACTTCAAACTCAGGGTACACAGATAGAAGACCAGCTTTCTGGACGTGACTAAGAAGCAGTTCCTCAGGAAACTCAGGCTATCATAGCAGGTTGTTGCTGACAGCTGCATCCTCACTGGAAGAAGACTCCTCTTGCCATGATGGCCTAATGGATATGTATTGTCTGAAATAGAACATGATAGTTCTGAAATACTTCACCTCTGATCCCTTCCAGAATTGTGTTAGTGACCCCTGCAGGCTTTGACAATTCTCCGTGCACAAGTGCATCTCCTAGTTGCCTAAGACCATGTTTGTCCAGACCGCTGCAAAAATCCATTTTGCAACTAATGAGGCCAGTCATAAGAAGTACAGAGCCCACAGGATTTGCTTTAATGTGCAACAAGTTTAGGGAGCCATGGTGATGTTAAGGTGGGTTTCCTCCGGGTGCTCCGGTTTCCTCCCACAGTCCAAAGATGTGCAGGGTCAGGTGAATTGGCCATACTAAATTGCCCGTAGTGCTAGGTAAGGGGTAAATCTAGGGGTATGGGTGGGTTTCGCTTCGGCGGGTCGGTGTGGACTTGTTGGGCCGAAGGGCCTGTTTCCACACTGTAATCTAATCTAAAAAGTACAGAGCCCACAGGATTTGCTTTAATGTGCAACAAGTTTAGGGAGCCATGGTGATGTTAAGGGAATCTCGGAAGTCTCTCTTTCTGCTTGGAGGGATCCATGTTGCCTCCTCCATGAAGCCCCCCGATATTTGGTGTCTCTCAGGCACTTGTGTGGTCACCTCCCCCAAGATCAAGAATCCCAGAGGTGAACCTCCTGTCCAAGCTGACAGCAAATTAGAGGACAGCAGTTCTCTGGCTCACCCTTGTCACCATGAAGGCACTGGATACTGTGAGTATGATGGCCACAGAAAATCTAGGATTGAGGGGTGACCCTGAGGTCAGCGATGATGGTGATTTGCTGAGAAGTGGGGAGGAGCTTGGCAGCAGGGGTACAACTTTCCTAATGTCGACTTCCTCGATCAGGTACTGACTGCCTTTGAACAAACCATCTCCTCAGATGACCACAAGAAAGTTGTGATTGATGACAAGCCTGCTTGTCATGTATCTGAGCTGGTGGAGGGTTCACGTGAGTTCCTTTGGGTGTGAACTGTACTTGGGCTAGGAACCATTAGGATAGTATTTCTGAAGCCAACAAAGGTATCGGTGTAATTGGGTTAATATCAATGGGGGGGCAGGATCACACCCTTTAACTTCATTAATTGCCCACTTGCAGTCTTCAATGTGGAGTGGGGCAGGAAATCTAAACATGAACCTTCACATCCTCAACTGAATTTTAACCGAGGTGTTTGCACTCTGTCCTCGCTTACCTCCAAACACAGCACCTGAGGGCAGGAAACTTCTTGCATGGATTGCACACGTTCAAAGTGCTCTCAGATCCACCAGGGGGGATTTGTCCATCAAAGGGATTCGACTCCTTCAATGTTCACTGTTCCATAATCAGCAGAAAGTATTCATGTCTGCTCATGCAGTACCTAACCAGCAGAGAGATTTTCAGTTATTGCCATGCTAATTGTAAGCTCTCCCTTGACTCAAGGATGACTCACAGTCATGGGTTTCTGCCGTGGCTCTTCATGTGACAAGTCAAATACTGATCCATCTGGGCACATGGGGCAACTTATTCCCTGAGGTGATGGGATCCAAAGTTCAGAATGTGCTTCCTTTTCCATCCTCCTCCATTGCCATTCTGCCTCATGTTTCATTTATACAGCATATTTCACAATGCCACAAGGTTATTGAAGTATTGTGATAGTGTGGGGCAATAGAGTGGTTTGCCCTAAACAGAGCCAACGAGGAGTTGATTGACTGGATGGGCTCTTCTTACTATAATGAACCCATAACTCTGTACCATGATGCCACTGTTATAATGTAGGAAACAAGTTTTGCAAGGAAAAATATCCCACGAGATTTATAATGATCAAATAATCAGTTTTTTTTTGTGTGGTTGATTGAGAGACGAATATTAACCAGGAGATCATTTCTCTGTGCTTCTTTGAAATGGATGAAAGAATCTTTAATAAGAAAACAAATGGGGATTTGGTTTAAGGTGTTATTGGCTCATTTTGGAAGCTTGTATGTTTCCTGCATTCTGTGGCCCAGATCTTCACACTTCCAAAGTCTCCCTCTGATGTCTTCACTTGTAATGCCTGGGATAAACCTTACCACTGATAAATGGGAAGTACAACAAGAGCCACACAAGCACAAGAACAGTTGTAGAACAACTAGCTCCAACTGATGGGGAATAAATGGGGGACTAGTGGAGGTTAATTGAGATGAGCACTATTTCTCCATTTTTTTTTCTCATATTCCAACCATACTTCACTGTCAGCCAAGAACATTTTGCTGCACATGAGGGAGATGTTGTATGTCCAAGGCAAAAATTTCCTCCATCTGATTTGACTTTAGGAAGAAAGGAGGAGAACACACCCCATCTACATCAACTGAGCTGAGGTTGAAAGAGTGAGACTGTTAAGTTCCTAGGGGTGACAAAAACCAACAATCCATCCTGGACTTCCCATGTAGATGCGACGGTCAAGAAGGCACAACAACCCTCTTCTTCCTCAGGCAGTTTAGCATGTCCATAAGGACCCTCACCAACTTCTACAGATGTACCATTGAGAACATAGTGTCTGGGTGCACATGAGCCTGATACTGTAATTGCTCTACCCAGGAGCATAAGAAATCACAGAAGGTTGTGCACACAGCCCAGACCATCTTGGAAGCCAACCTTCCATCTATGAATTCCATTTACACTTCTCACTGCCACGGAAAGGCTGTCATCATCATCATCAAAGATCCTTCTCACCCCGGTAATACTCTCCTACATCCTCTTCCATCAGACAGAAGATACAGAGCTCGAATACATGCACTAACAGGTTGAAGAGCAGTTTCTTCGCTGCTGTTATTAGACTGCTGAATCGACTAACTTCAAATGATGTTGATCTTGTTAATATTGATCATGCTTCATGCACCTGCTGTGCTGTGTAACCTGTATACTTCACTCTAAGCACCCTATTGTCTGTATGTCCTTGCTTACTATGACAGGCTCCGCCAAGCTCTCTTTGTTGCTATGCAGTGGCTCTGTAAATGCTGACAGAACTTCACACAATTTCCACTGTTGATCCAGACTAATCAGCTCTCTGGCAGGCCTTCAAGGTTACCATCTGCATCAAGCTGACCAGAACCTGGAGGTCCTGCATTATCCCTGGGGTGTCTTCACTGCTGTTCCTGCCTCCACATCTGCTTCAGTTCACATGCGATTTTGGCCCACCATGTTAGCACTTGGGGAACCCAGCAAGGTGGTTGGAGCTGAGCTGCCGAAGACTTCATGTGGGTAATGCGAAAATTCTCGCTCTTGGTGCATACTATACTTGGGCTAGGGAACATTAGAGTAGTTATGGTGAAAGCTTCAACTGCAGCTGGGCTGAGGCAAAGATGAAGCCACCACTTGGTTCACAAGTGGTTTGGAGGGAATGAGTGGGAAGCTTAGCTCAGATTGAAATAAGGCATGGAAGGAACTGCAGCTCATCCAAAGGCTGGGAAGCTCAGCAAGATCAGGTGAGCAATCTGTTGCAGACACTCAGCAGGTCAGATAGTATGTGGTGAGCAGTGATAGGTTTCAAGTCTGGAATAAAAACAGAAAACGATTCTGGAAGATAAAGTCTCTGCAGGTTCAGAGGGATCTTTAGTAGAAAAGTTATGTTCAACTTCAGATGTTATCTCAGCTTTTTCTCTCCTACACCAGTGCTACCAGAGCTGTTCAGTATTTACGGCACTTTCTATTTTTGTTTCAAACTTCCAGTACCCACCGTACTTTGCTTCGATTTTTTTGTGCTTGGAATATTTTCTTGGGAGCGCAGATCACTTGTTTCCACCTTGGATTGATGTACTACGCACAGAGCAGATGGTGCTGTGCTGCTTCACTCATATGTATGGGCTGAACTGTGAAAAGATTTCTTACTCACCGAAATGCTTTGAGATCTTGAGTGGAATTTTAATTCCGTGTAGGCAAGGCAGTAGAAACTTTGAGTTGGTATTAAATACCACCCTCAAAATCGTGGGAGGCCATTCGTTGGGACAAACAATTTAAGACTCTAAATCTAATCCCAGCCCACTGCACACATGCCTGCTATCACTTCCACAGAATGGGAGAAGCCTGTTAGAGAGTGTCCCATCTTACAGAGGCAGGACACTTTATTAACACAGTGTGATTGGAACTGTGTTTTAAACTTCACAGCTCCGAATCAGATTTTTGTAGGGCGTGATAAAGCTAGTAATGAAACAGAGGTACTGGTTTCAACAGGGCAGTGATTTTTTTTTCAACAGTATTCATTGTGGTCCGTGATGAGCAAGAAACCCCAACCCCCCCACCCTACTCACTTTGCTTTCCACCTCCCACTTGCCAACAGTGTCCTCCCTGGAATTCCTACCGTCATTACCACATTCGGCAACCTTCCACAATCTCACACTGTCTCGTTGCTGGGCAGAAGAGGGAATTTTTTTTCTCTCAAAAAGTGTTTCCCTGTTGTTAAATCGGGCTGTGTGTCGTCAGCCTGACTGAGTTTCCATCGTGTTTTCTTGCGTCGTCCCAAACTTTCCCGCAATATGCCAGGGCCTTTTCCTATGACACGTCTAAATCCCGATTGCAAAATGTGTTCATCAAACAAACTCAGGTGGGAGGGAAATAATTCCTGATATGTGTGAAGTTGTGATAACTGAATGGTTCCGCAGCCTGTGCCCTCAATTAAGATTGCTATTTTTGCATGCAAACATCAAATTGTAGGGCAGATTTCAAAGTCTCAACTGCTGTGCCTGTTGCACACCCTGTTGTTCCCGTCAGTATGTTATGCTGAAGCTGGTTGTGTTTGAGCAGTAGAACGATTGTGCTGTGGAAATGATTGTGAATTTTACTCACACAAACAGTAGTTGCTGGAAAAAAAACTCAGCAGGCCTGGCAGCATCTGTACAGAGGAATCAGAGGGTCACCAGACCCAAAACGTAAATCTGATTTCTGTTCACAGATGCTGCCAGACCTGCTGTGTTTTTCCAGCAACGTCTGCTTTTGTTTCTGATTTGCAAGCATCTGCAGTTCTTTCGGTTTTTATTTAGTGATTTTTACTCACTTGTTTGTGATGTTGTTGACACAGGTTAAATCCTGCAGCATCTTGACTATGCAAATAAGTTGAAAAAGTCTTGTTACCAATGGACTGATGAAATTCTGCCTCTCCATTACATTAACATTTAAACAGCTATTGATTGGGAAGTATATAAATGCCACGTTTCATTTAAATAAACAAATATAAAAGGTTCCAGGTCTCACATTTGTTAATTGGAAATCATGCAAATTACCCGAATTACCATCTGCTGGTCTAAACCATGAAACAAGGGGATAACGCAGTCCTTGTTTCTATGGAAATAAGATGTGAACATGGAAGAATGCCAACATTTAGAAAAGTAGATAGTAAGTAAAACTTCACTATCTGCTGTTCCTGTCAAACAGTGTAACCAAGACACTGAAAATACCATTGAACTTGATGAAAATACTTAATGTATCTGAGGGCGAATTGCAATTGCAATATGACACAAAATGCTTAACTAAATTGACCATAAGCTGTGTGGCCACGTGATTGTATTACATTGGAAGTCATAGATCCATGCATGCACCTCATACTTAACGGTGTTCACAATGAACACTTCCCTTCATACATACAGGTGGAAATGTCCTACGTGGTTCCCAGCCACTGACTGTACCACAGTTGTAAAGCCTTAACCAGCTACTTTGTGAAAGCAAGTTTTGAAACTGAGGCTTCTCAGTGGAATGAGCTATTTAAAGAAGCATTTCGCTGTACCATAGAAATCCTACAGTCTGGAAGCAGACCATTCGGTCCGTTGAGTCCACACTAACCCTGCAAAGAGCATCCCACCCAGAACTACCCCATCCCTGTAATCCCACATTTCCCATGGCTAACCCACCTAGCTCACACATCTTTGGACTGTGGGAGAAAGTTACAGCCACCGTAGGAAACCCACGCAGACACGGGGAGAATGTGCACAATCATTTGATATATTGCATTTCCTGTAATTTTTAATTTGAAATTATTTGACCTAATGCTTTATGCTTAACATGGATTGTATGTAAATGGTAAATTTGAAGAGTATGCATTGTGGTTTTTTTCACTGTTCATGAACTGTGGGCCTCCCGAAGCATTCCTAATTGGCAAGAGAGCAGTCAAGAGTCAATCACATTGCTCTGGGCCTGGAATCACATATAGATCAGGTCAAGTAAGGATTGCAGTTTCCTTCCTTCAAGGAAATTAGTGAGTCAGATGAAATTTTCTTACAGCAATCAACTGTCATTACATGGTCATCATTTGACCAGCTTTTTATTTTAAATATTTATTAAATTCAAATGTCACCATCTGTCATGTTGAGATTCAAACCCCTGTCCTCATAGCTGATGTTCTGGATTACTAGCCCACTGAGGTGACAGCAACGCAACTGCATCCCCAAAGGTCAGGTACCTCAGAGTGAGGTGTGTTCTTTGGAGCTAAGTTGAATTTTATTTCATTGTCTGTATTTTTCACATCAAAATGTTTTGTAATGTACACTTACAGATTTTACGAATAAAGTATTTCTTGAAAAAGATTCCTTTTCTTTTCTTATGCAGTATGTATTATAGATTTTTCACCTTAATATAAATTGCTTATGTAAGAGAGGTGCTCAAGAACTATACATTGATGGAAAATACTGTTGTATAGGTTGTAACGTTCAGTTTTGTTTAATTCTTTCACAATCTGTATGCATTGCTGGCTTGGTCAGTATTTGTTGCCCATCTCTGATTACACTTAAGAAGGTGGTAGTGAACTGCCTTCTTGATTTGCTGCTGTCCATGTGGTTTAGCTGTGCTCAGTGATGTTAGGGAAATGGTTTCAGCATAGCACTCAGTGACAATAAAGAAATGGTAATTCTTGCTGTTAAAGGAAGTTCCGCAAGCTGCTGCAGTATATCTTAAATATGGTAAACACTGCTGCCACTGTATGTCAATGGTGGAAGAAATGAATGATTGAAGTTGGTGGATGGGGTGCCAGTCATGTAAAATGCTTTGTCCATGGTAGACTTGCAGTTTCTTGAGTGTTGTAGGATCTGCATTTAACCACGCATCAAATTCTTAATTTATGCCATGTGGATAGCAGACAGGTTTTAGGGAGTCAGGAAGCCTATTAGCACAAAATTCTTAACTTCTGATCTGCTCTTGTAGACTCAGTATTTATATGGCTAAACCAATTCAGTTTCTGATCAATGGTAACTCCCAGACTGTTTATGATGTTATTGTACAAACAACATTTAACCTTAAAGATTTCTTTTTTGTTTCTGCCATTTGTTTCACACAACAATTTTGTCCCTAAACTTGTTTCACTTCCATTTTTTAATGAAAGTTATCCCACAAGAATTGATTTGTCATGCAACGTGTTTAGTGGGCAAACTGGTTTCAGTATGGCCCTTGTAAAGATTGTTCCCCAAAATATTTAACATATAGAATTCCATAGCCACTGCTTCCACAAAGCCAGTGTTTCCCCAGTTCAAACACTTTTAACAATGATATTTTCTTATCTCTGCAGGCTAAAGGTCATTTCTTTCCATTTGTACCCACTAAAGATATTATAAAATGTACTGCATTTGAATATCTATCAAGAAGATTGGCAAGAGAGGTATCACTAAAAATAACTAATTTCATATTATTTGGTCACAACAAAAAAGGGAAAGTTTAAGCACTCATTTATTCATATTTAACTTTTTGAATGTTTTATTTGCCCTTAAAATATCTTCAGCTTTAGGGATCTCATTAGCATACTTTTTTTCCCAATATATCAAAACTTGCATTAAATCTTGTCTGAGCTTGTAACTAATTCAACAGCAAGTTTTACCATTTCTGTTACTTCTTTAATTGTGAAATCATGTATTTGTGATGACCTGGTATGATTAACTGGCCAAAAAATAACACTCTAAATAAGAGTGTTGATTCAAAGTTGCTCTAGGGGAAGAATTTACTCTTGCACCAATGTGGCAAGAGAAAAGCATTTGATCCTTGACATGGAGAAAGGCTTTCCCAATTTTCCCTTCAAGCCTTTGATGGTTATTTCTATTCTCGACATTGAATAGTAACATCTTTATTTCTATGTCATCAAAGCTCCAACTCACCTTATGTATATATCATTTCCAGTTCTCCCCTCCTTCACTGAGAAAGAAGACAGTTCAAGTTCCTGGCATGTAAACCCACATGGGTAATTGGCAGCTCTGTTTCACCAAGTGCTTGTCTCAACCATCATGAGATTTGCTAGTGATGCCTCTCTTGGCAGTATAAGTGAAAACAGGGAACTAGTTGTTGAAGAGCGATAGGATTTGTGCAGATTTACGATGAGTTGGTTCAGGCGGTAATGGGAGAGCAGTAGAGCACAATTAAAATTACTAAATTCATTGTCTATTGGGGTCATGGATTTTTCAGACAGATATAGAATTTTCTCCTTGTAGAAAATGAGCCAGATATCCATCTCTCTGATCAATATGATCACTGAGAAAGGTACAACAGTGTTGTTTCTCTATAAGGTTAGGAGTGGAAATTTGCATAATTTTGCATCATAGCACCATGAACCTCAGTCAACAAAACACTTTAACTGAAAAGAGGAATATTCAGCCCCAGGGCTCATCTGCTTAATGTTCAAAACAGTGTATTTAAAGACCTCTGAAACTGTTGACTTCAATCTTATTAATTTCACATTTCCCAAATTCTACAGTGGTTCCATTAGAAATCATCGACATGCATCATGAAGTGCCTGAAAGTTTCACTATTTGACATCAATAAACATTAAGAGATTGGCATTTAATTGAGCACAGCCTCTTTCAGCAAGACTGATTTCACTGAAAAGTACCATGCCCTCAAAGCACCATGCAGTCCATAAAGGAATGGATATAGTTTCCATCATTTTCCTTCTGCACAGTTGCTTTTCTAGACAAATTCAGAAGCATTTCTCGATGATATTTTTCAATCAGCAGAAATGCAGCTTTTCTGTCAATTAATCTCCAGTTCGAGGATTATGGGGAGAAATTACATGTACAGAGTCTGGATGGTCTCAAAATGCCATATGAAACATGTTTATTTTAACAACATTAAACATTTTTAATGGGAGGTCCATGCTCTGATAGGACTCATTCAAGCAAACTTGAATGAGTCCCATCAGAGAATGGACCTACCAGTAAAAATTATATACAATGTCAACTTGTATCTAAAGCAACTATTTCTTCACTAAATAGATATGTGCAAGTGATTTAAGGCTGTGGTTTAATATTTGCTGCTAAAACTCTGAATTGTAAACCACTCCCTTTGCCAATGGTTAGCAATGTATCTTCATTAGTTCATCATATTTCACAAGTTTATAAAAAAACATCAGTGAAAACTATTTACATATGTGATATGAAATGGAACAAATTATGCACTTCTGTGCAGTTTTCATACCTTCACACTTTGGCAATGTTTGGAACTCCGAGACAACTTTCTATTTTTATTGATGAGTGAAGAAGAGAATTTTTTTTATCAATGGGTAGAGTTTAAAATGATTCAACAGACAAAATCTGTATCTTGAATTTGAGATGTGAAAAATATTGCATTGCAACATTGACTAATAATAATACATCAGGCCACATGCTATACAGCCACAAGACACAGAGGAGGCAATAAAGATTAATTTCAAATGTAATGGAGCAGATCAGAGAAGTGGATATCTTTCAGTCCACACTGAAGTAGACAAAATAACGATTAATCCCAAATGTTAGTTCAAAGTAAGTAAGGAAAATGACAGGTCTTAACTAGCAATTGATCAAAAATGCAGTTTCAAAAATATTAAATAATGTGTTTACAAGGAAAGTACTATAAAATGTAGATTTATCTGCCAGGAAAATTGATGAAAAAACTTTTGGTTTGTTAAAAATACAATTGCATACATAACTGTGGGAGTTATAATGTTCTAGGAACATTGGCTACATTATTTTTTTCTCAGTCTGGGATATTTTTTATTACATTATTTTCTGTTTAAATCCATTACCATTTAACATTCTTTTATTTGCCCATTATTTTGCTAGTGAATTAAAATCTGCACTTCAAAAGGTGTTTAGTTGTAGTCTCTTAGTTTATTTTCAAGTCCTTCATTATTTAATTTTAAATGTTGAATCGTTAATGTCATGAATAATAATTTAGCACCTTTTCTAAATCCCCTTTGTAAAACAAATTTATGAAATGTAATAATGGGTGATGTATGTGATGTGTAACAAGTAGAATTAGTTAGTAAATTAAGTCCTGTTGCGATCTAATAATGCAGGTAATAAGTCAATACCTGATAATATTGTATTGTGTTGAATCTTGCATAGCGGTCAATAGCGTCAGGCCTAATGCAGTATTCATAACATCGGAACATAACAAACGAGTAAGCCATTTAATTGTCTAGCTTGTCTTGTCATTTGTGGCTGAACTACTTTCATTTCTCTCCTTCTGTCAGATCATATTCTTGAATATCTTAAGTTTGGGAGGAAATCTTCTCTCCATACTTTAACACTGAAACTTATAAATTCAAATGCCTTCTGTCAACATTCACAGGAAGAGCACCCACGACACTTCTCAAAATGTAAAAACAAATTGCGCAACGGCTGAAAAAGTAAAATCTTCAAGATTGCAGGATGCCTATTGGTCTTCATGCATTGTGAAATTTACTGTTGAATGCTCAAACAACAGATGAAAAGTTACTTCTCTAAGGTCTTCTTCACTGTGGTTTCTATAATACAGCTTAAGGTTTTCTTTGATGTAACAATATAACTGTGAAGAAGATAATTTGTTTATTGCACTGAAAATCTTTTAGTGACCTACTTAAAGATAAAATTGGGCACATTTCTGATGGAACAGGTCAATAGTCTTGTCTATACATCTATTATAAAGGTGAAAATGCTTGGTTTCTTTGTAAAAATGACTTTGTAAATTATTCCCTTTCCCGAAACATGAACAGGAAAAGTTCACTGAAATGACTTGAAACTGTACTTCCCACATTGACCTTAATCCCAGTGCAATGTATCAAATGGCCATAGTGTCAGCTCATAGCCCAAGGTGACAATTTCATGCAGTAGGGAGGTGAAGCTCATTATCAGAGGTTCTGTCCTTCAGATCAGACATTGCCTTAAGCCTTTGCTATCCATTTTTATTGGTTCAGCGAAACTTGCAGGATCACAATTGAAGAAAGTTCAATTAAGTTATTGGTTTCCAACCAATAACATTGACTGGCTATTATCTTATGTAGGTTGTGGCATCCCATTGATCTTAAGATGGTCTAGAACAGTGTAACTGCACTTCAAAGGTAATACATTGTCTCTAATACCTTTTAGCATATTTCTGATGGAAAGATGATGAGTGTATAAATAAACAGTTTATTTTATGGCGTGAGAAATCAAGTTCCTTTCACAGATCACATATTTTTTTAAACCAAGATACAAATTTGTCAAATGAGATTTCCTCTTTGTGTTTCAAACTGAGTGAGTCATGCAGTATGCTTCGTTTATATGAATATTAATGAAGTACTGTTTCTGTCTTGTTAGAAAGGGTGATTTTAGTTAATCTCTATAATTTTCTTACACAAACACCATAAATAAAGTGAAATTGGAAATAGGGGCAGGAATTGACAATGTAACATGTCAAGTTTGCTCTGCTATGTAGCACAATCATTGCTTATTTTAGACATCAGCTCCATTTTCCAACCCACGCCCCATGTCCACTGATCCCTGTGAGACGTGTCTATTCCAATATATCTCATGATGGAACATCTACAGCCCTGTGGGGTGAAGAATTCCATAGATATGCAAACATTTTCATGAATGGATTTCTCCTCATTTTATTCTTAAATCATCAAACCCTTATCCTATGTGTCCCAATGTTTTTGTTTCCCCAGCCAACACAGACTAGCTCTCAGTGTTTACCATTTCAGAATCTTTATTTTCTGATATGATTGCCATAATTCTTCTGAGTTCCTGAAAATACAGATGCAATTTACCTAGCCTGTCAACATAGCACAACCCTCTCCTCCCAAGGATGCTCCGTAAATCTTTCCTATATCACTTCTCATGTAAACATTTCATAGAGCCATAGAGATGTACTTGTTTTGGCCCAACTTGTTCATGCCAACCAGATATTCTGAATTAATCTAGTCCCATTTGCCAGCACTTGGCCCAAATTACTCTAAACCTTCCCTATTCATATACCCATCCAGATGGCTTTGAAATGTTGCAATTGTACCAGCCTTTATCACTTCCTTTGGCAGCTCATTCCATTCATGCACCATCCTCTGCGTGGAAAAGTTGCCCCTTGAATCCCTTTTAAATCTTTCTCTCTCACACTAAACATATGCCTTCTAATATTGGACTCACCCATTTGGGGGAAAGAACTTTGTCTATTTATCCTATCCATGCCCTTCATGATTTTATAAAACTCTCCCCTCAGCCGCCTGTGCTCCAGAGAAAATAGTCCTTTCAGCCTCTTCCTATAGCTCAAACTCCTCAACCCTGGCAATATCCTTGTAAATTTTTTCTGAACCCTTTCAAGCTTCACAACATCCTCCCTATAGGAGGGAGACCAGAATTGCACACAATATTCCAAAAGTGACCCAACCAATTTCCTATACAGCTGCAACATGATCTCCCAACTCCTATACTCAATGTACTGACCAATAAAGGCAAGCATACCAAACACCTTCTTCACTAGCTACCTGCAACTCCATTTTCAATGAACTATGAACCTGCACTCCAAGGTCTCTTTGGTCAGCAACACTCCCCAGGACCTTACCATTAAGTATATAAGTCCTGTTCTGATTTGCCTTTCCAAAATGCAGCACCTCTCATTTATCCAAATTAAACTTCATCTGCCACTCCTCCACCCATTGGCCCATCTGGCAAGATCCCAGTGTACTCTGAAGTAACCTTCTTTGTAGTCCACTACTCCTCCAATTTTGGTGTCATCTGCAAACTTACTAACTACACCTCCTATGTTCACATCCAAATCTTTTATACAAATGACAAAAAAGTAGTGGACCCTTGTGGCACACTGCTGGTCATAGGCCTCCATTCTGAAAAGCGACCATCTACCTTCAAGCCAGTTCTGTATCCAAATGTCTAGTTCTCCCTCTATTTGGTGTGATCTAACCTTGCTAACCAGTCTACCATGAGGAACCTTGTTGAACGCCTTACTGAAGTCCATATAGATCACATCCACCACTCTGCCTTCATCACCCTCTTCATTATATCTTCAAACAGCTTGATTAAGTTAGTGACACACGATTTCCCACACACAAAGCCATACTGACTATCCCTAATCAGTTCTTGCCTTTCCAAATACATATACATCCTGTCCCTCAGGATTCCCTCCAACAATTTACCCACCACCAATAACAGGCTCACCAGTTTATAGTTCCCGGGCTTTTCCTTACCACCTTTCTTAAATAGTGGCACAACGTTAGCCAACCTCCACTTTTCTACTAGCGATGATACAAACATCTCCTTCCTTAAGTATGGTGGCCAAAACTGCACACAGGTTTCCAGATGTGGTATCCATAAAGTCTTGTACAATTGAAGCAATACTTTCTTATTCTTGTATTCCAATCCTTTTACAATAGAGGGCAAAATGCTATTTGCCTTCTTAACTGCTTGCTGGTTTTGCATGCTAACTTTTTTTTGTTGTTGCTATTATGAGCACACCCAAGAAGACGGGGGAAACTGTTCCCATTTATAAAAAGATCAAGGTTAAGAGAGTGCAGATATAAAGTATTATGCAAAAGAAGCAACGGTGATGTAAGAAAGAAATATCTTCGCATAAGTGGTTCAAATCTGGACAGTATTGCCTGGAAGTATGGTGGAAGGAGAGTCAACTGAAACATTCACATGGAAGTGTATAGGGAAAAGGTGGGAGAAAGGCACTAAGTTGTAATGATTCTTCAAGAGCCAGCGCAGACACATTGGTAGGAATTGTTTTGGTCCCTTAAAGACATAAGCTGTGATGGAATTTCTGGTAGAATGACATGAGAAGTCCAGTGAAGCCTACTTCAATGTCTGGAGCAACTCTCTGTAACTTTTATATATCTGTCAAGCAGTAAGGTGAGTTTCTTACTAAACAGGGGTTAATTCAGGTCTTTCCTGAAGAAGGGCTAATGCTCGAAACGTCGATTCTCCTGTTCCCTAGATGCTGCCTGACCTGCTGCGCTTTTCCAGCAACACATTTCCATCTCTGATCTCCAGCATCTGCAGACCTCACTTTCTCCTCAGGGGTTAATTAAGGGAGATTATAGTTTGTTCAATGTCTTACTAATGGCACAACTCACCTGGTTAATATTCAGCTTCCTATCTTACCAAGCACACTGAGCAAGGTGGATGTCGAGGATTCGCAATGTGGAAGTCAGAGATGGTACCCCATGATGCCAGCCCACTGCTGGCTACTGTTTCCATATTGCTCAGCACCAAACAGCATCTCGATGCCTACTTCATAGGGACCAACTACACATATCCCTTCTCCACAGACATGGGCGTTTGATGTCTGCCAGCTACTTATGATGCACATGGAATCTTGTCAATTCACTTTACACCCCTCAGTGCTGCAGGCTTGCTCTCATTCACTTAGTTCCTACTTGCACGCTCACAGCATCCCCTGTTTTGCCTTGCCTATCACGCTGCCTTGCTGACAGCGGTCCGCGGTCAAGAGGGCTAGCCTCTTACTCTGTTGCATGCTACATCAATCACACACCTGCAACAAATGCTAGCAGCTGATGTGTCAAACACACTGCCAACAGCAAGCAAGCAACCACATGCCTGAAAGTCAAAGGGAGTAGTCCTCACCAAAGCTCATGGAGGAACTGGGGCTCCCAGCAAAGTGAGTCAAGAGCAGCTACTGATGCCAGTCCCAGGGATTGACCATAGTTAGACGTCTGGTCAGGAGAATCTGCTGTCAGGGAGTCTGTTTTTCTGTAGTCCAAGGTGTGCATCATGGTTAGTCCTGTGTCCCCAAAGTAGCCAGTCAAGGAGATAGAGTGTATGCAGTGTGGGAGATGTACAGGCCTCAGATAGGAGTGTGGGCACTTCTTGGTTAGGACTGTGCAGTTCAGTCACTCAAGGGAGCAGGCCATGGTCAGTCCGTCAGGACGATCCAGAGAAGCTGAGGGGAAAAGAGCGGTGGGAGGAGACAAATGGGACTGATGCCAAAGGAAGGAGATTTGAGAACCTATTCTTTGGGACTGAGGACTGCAGGCTGGAAGGTGACAATTGCAAAGCGGGCACTTTTATTTGTAAGGGGGAATGTGGTAAAACATGGATGCAAAAGGTTAATTCAGAAAGGGGGTTCACCCATGGTCAGGAGCATCCTGACTTCAAAGATGGACAATGTATGATGACAGCTGGCATGGTCACCTCATATGTGAAGGACTGTGGGAGTACGCTGATCAGGTGAAGGCTCACAAACAGATTGTCTGGGATCTGGGGATATGCAAAACCTAAGGGGTTCACAGAAAAGTCAATCGGAAAGGGGATCTGGATGTCTGGACCCTCACTGAGATGCAGAGATGGAGGCTGAAAGCGACGTGTTGAAGAGCATTCACGATCATCTTCCATCTTGCTAGAAGTCAAAACCGCGCAATGTGTAGGGAAATGGCAGTGACCACACCTGGATTGGATAGGATAAGTGCCTCACCATGTGAGGGACGCTGCTACAAAAACCAATAAATGTGACATCCCTGGCCATCCTGATATATTGGCTCCCTGTGTGCTGCACTTATCCCTGCCCCAGACATCATAGACTACTTCATTCACAGCAACATTTCTGAAGACAGAGTGCCGGGAAAGGATAGGGGTGTTTTAGGATGAGGATCACTAGCTTCAGCATAACCCATAACTCTCTTGCTCATCTTGTCTCTGCTATATGTTGGAGTAGGCTCTGAGCTCATCAATGTATGGACATACATCCTGTATGGACATAAAGTTAGGCATCATGCTCACACAGTTACATTCAGGGCCAAATAGACACTCACTCAAACAAACAGATATGGTACAGAACCAATCATATCTGCACAAGCATGATAGTTTACATACAGAGTGGAGAGTGTGGTGCTGGAAAAGCACAGCACGTCAGCCAGCATCCGAGAAGCAGGAGAATCGACGTTTTGGGCATAAGCCTTTCATCAGGTATGATGCTTGTAAGCCAAGGGGGTAGAGAGATAAATGGGAGGGGGGGGAGGGGTCAGGCTGGGGGGAAGATAGCTGAAAGTGTGATTAGTAAATGAAGGTAAGGGTGAAGGTGATTGGTCAGAGACGAGGATAAAGCAGATAGGTGGGAAGGAAGATGGACATGTAGGACAGGTCAAGAGGGCGGTTCTTTTTTGGAAGGTTGAATCTGGGATAAGATGGGGTGAGGAGAAATGAGGAAACTGGTGAAATCCACATTGATCCCACGTTGTTGGAGGGTTCCAAGGCAGAAGGTGAGGCGTACTTCATCCAGGCAGCAGGTGGTATGGGTTTGGTGATGGAGGAGGCCCAGGACCTGCATGTCATTGGGGGAGTGGAGCAGGAGTTAAAGTGTTTGGCCACAGGGCAGTGGGGTTGCTTCGTGCGTGTGTCCCAGAG
The DNA here is from genome assembly GCF_004010195.1 of Chiloscyllium plagiosum. NCBI lineage: Eukaryota > Metazoa > Chordata > Chondrichthyes > Orectolobiformes > Hemiscylliidae > Chiloscyllium > Chiloscyllium plagiosum. Next base: position 10,443,712 of record NC_057716.1, on the reverse strand, counting down.
GTGTGGTCTCTGAAGCATTCCACAAGTAGGTGCCTTGTCTCCCCAATGTAGAAGAGACTGCATCAGGTGCAACAGTAAACGATGTGTATGGAAGTGCAGCTAAATCTCTGATAGATGTGTAAGGCTCCTTTGGAGCCTTGGACGGAGGTGAGGGGGAAGGTGTGGGCCTTACACAGGTGGGGAGTTCCTGGACCGGGGGGGGGGGAAGGATGGTGTCAAGGTACGTGGGGATGAATTCTCTGGGGCAGGAGCAGACCGAGATGATAGGTCAGCCGGGGGAATCAGTTTTGTGAATTTTAAGTAGGACCTTGTGGTGCACGGTTCCCAGACTATGAGGTTGGAGGCTGTGGGTGGGAGATCCCCTGAGGTGATGAAGTTGTGAATGGTCTGCGAGATGATGGTTTGGTGATGGGAGGTGAGCTCATGGTCAACGGGGCAATAGGAGGAAGCATCCATGAGTTGGCATTTGGCTTTAGTGGTGTAGAGGTCAGTGTGCCAAACTACCACAGTGCCCCCTTTATCTGTTGGTTTGATGGTGATGTTGGGGTTGGAGTGGAGGGAGTGAAGGGCTGCGCGTTGCGAGGGTGAGAGGTTGGAGTTGGTGAGGGGGGTGGACTTGAGCTGGTCTATGTCCTGGCGGCAGTTGGAATTAAAGAGATTGAGACCAGGTAACAGGCCAGCACAAGGTGTCCAGGTGGATGGGGTGCGTTGGAGGTGGGAGGAGAGGTCCTTGGAGGGTGGGCAGGTATCTTGGTGGAAAATGTAAGCCCAAAGGCAGAGGCAGCAGAAGGAGTGTTCAATGTCCTCACCCTCAATAATTTCTCCTTTGAATCCTCCCACTTCCTCCAGACAAAATGGGTAGCCATAGGCACCCGCATGGACCCCAGTTGTGCCTGCATCTTCGCCAGGTATGTGGATCAGTCCACATTCCGCAGCTACACTGACACCATTCCCCACCTTTCCCTCCATTATATCAATGACTGTATCCGTGCCAACTTGTGCTCCCTCAAGGAGGTTGAACAGTTCATCAATTTCACCAACACATTTCACCCCCAGCTTAAATTCACCTGGACCATCTCAGACATGTCTCTCCCCTTCCTGGACCTCTCCATCTCCATTAACGGTGACTAATTCAACGCTGTCATCTTCTACAACCCCCACAGCTACCTGGATTACGCCTCCTCCCACCCTGCCTCCTGGAAAAATGCTATCCCTTATTCCCAATTCCTCAGCCTCCACCACAACTGTTCCCAGGAGGAGCAGTTCCACTACAGAACACACCAGATGGCTTCCTTCTTCAAAGACTGCAATTTCCCCTCCCATGTGGTCGACGAGGCCCTCCAGAGCATCTCATCCACCTCCCGCACTTCTGCCCTCAAACCCCACCCTTCCAACTGCGACAAGGACAGAACCTCCAACCCCGGTCCACACATTCCATCCCAACAACCCCACCCCACCAATATATTGCATCATCCCCCACCATTTCTGCCATCTACAAACAGACCCCACCAGCAGTGATATACTACCCTCCCTACCCCTATCTGCATTCCATAAAGATCATTCCCTCTGTGATTCTTTTGTCAGGTCCATACCCACCACCAACCCACCATCCCCTCCTGGCACCTTCCCGTTCCACTGCAAGAATTGCAAAACCTGCGCCCACACCTCCCCCCTCACCTCTGTCCAAGGCCTCAAAGCAACCTTCCACATTCATCATAGATTGACCTGCACTTCCACACAACATTTACTGTGTCTGTTGCACCCTTTGTGGTCTCTGCGTTCCGGAGACAGGACACCTATTTGCGGAAAGCTTCACAGAACATCTCCCGGACATACGCACGAAGCAACCCCAATACCCTGTGGCCAAACACTTTAACTCCCTCTCCCACCCCGCCAAGGACATGCAGGTCCTGGGCCTCCTCCACCACCAAACCCTTACCACCTGCCTCCTGGAGGAAGAACACTTCATCTTCCACCTTGGGAGCCTCCAACCACATGGGATCAATGTGGATTTCACCAGTTTCCTCATTTCCCCTCGCCCCACCCTATCCCCGATTCAACCTTCCAAAAAGGATCCGCCCTCTTGACCTGCCCTACATGTCCATCTTCCTTCCCACATATCTGCTTCAACCTCGTCTCTGACCTATCACCCCCACCTTCATTTACTAATCGCACTTCCAGCTACCTTCCCCCCAGCCCCACCCCCTCGTCCCATTTATTTCTCCACCCCTTGGCTCACAAGCATCATTCCTGATGGAGTGCTTATGCCCAAAACGTCGATTCTCTTGCTCCTTGGATGCTGCCTGACCGGCTGTGCTTTTCCAGCACCGCACTCTTGACTCTGATCTCCAGCATCTGCAGTCCTCTCTTTCTCCTAGTTTACATACAGTCCACAAGGCCATAAGAAATAGGAGCAGGAGTAGGCCATTTGGCTCCTTGAGCCTACTTCACCATTCAACAGGATCTTGGCTAATCCAAAACTCCTTTCATGACATTTTCTCTTAATTCTTGATACCCTAATTGTTCACCCATGCTACCAAAGTGCCCTCAAAAGGATATTTGTTTCTTCTTTCCCTCCCATTACCCCTCTGTGTAGATTCCTTAAGTTTCTTGAATATTTCTTGTCTGCTGGCATCAATTGCCTTAATTTCCTCACTCTTTTTAACACTGAACTGACCTTCCAGTTCTGGTACAGGTCTTCCAATATAAGGCAAACTCAAAATACTTGTTCAGTTTATTTTTCCTCTTTCCCAATAATAACTTCCACTGGCTCCTGAGAGTCCGATGTTTCCTTCAACTGCACTTCTTTGTTTTATATATTTTCAAAAACTCTTACAATCTTTTATATTCCTGGCTAAGTTATTTCATATTCTATTCTTTCATTGTTTTGGTGGTCCTTTGTTGATTTTTGAAACACTACCAATCCTCAAATGTGCTACCATTCTTTGCAACATAAAACTTGTCACCTTTAACAAATTACTTATACATCCTAAACCATGAAAAATTAATCTGATTTGTTTAAAATTTTTATTTGCTTTAAGGTGACTTTATAGAAGTTTATAAAATCTTGAGCGGTATACATAGTGTTAATGGCAGTTCTGTTTTTCTGAGGATGGGGGATTTCAAGACAAGGGGGTACATCTTTAAGATGACAGGAGAGAGATTTTAAAAAGTTAGGGTGGCAATTTTGTTTTACACAGAGGGTGGTTCGCATGTGGTATGAACATCCTGAGGAAGTGGGCAGAGTTATAGTGTAAAAAAGACATTTGGATAAGTACATGAATAGGAAAGGTTTGGAGGGATATGGGCCAAGGGCAAGCAGGTGGGACTAGTTTAGTTTTGGATTATGTTCAGTGTGGACTAGTTGGGCTGAAGGGTCTGTTTCCGCGCTCTATGACTCTGTGACTCTGCGTGCACTTTAACTGACACCAATGAACATATAGTCAGATGATTTCTTTCTTGTTCCTCAACACTTGTAAGCAAGTGCCAAATGTAGACTCTTCACAGAATACAGTAAAACAGATCTCCCCTTTTCTTCATCAGAGAAAATATCCCTGAGAACAAAACTCCCATGACTCAGGATAAATAAAATGATATAATAACATTCCCTGGCACATCTGAAGAGGGCCTTCCATTTAAATTCAATGGAGAGAAAGTACCTTTTTAAAGTCTTAATCTGTGGTCAGCAAGGTGTCAGTCTTACATCTGTGGTCAGCAAGGTTTTGGAAAGAATTCTGATGGATAGGATCTATGATTATTTGGAAAAGCATAACGTGATTAATAGCAGTCAGCATGGCTTTGTGAGGGGCAGGTCATGCCTCACAAATATTATTGAGTTCTTTGAGGAAGTAATGAGACAGGTCGACGAAGGTCGAGCAGTGGATTGGTGTATATGGACTTCAGAAAGGCATTTTATAAGGTTCTCCGTGGTAGGCACATTCATAAAGTCAGGAAAGATGGGATACAGGGAGATTTGGCTGCCTGGATTCAGAATTGGTTGGCTGACAGAAGGCAGAGAGTGGTTGTAGCTGGAAAGTATTCTGCCTGGAGTTCGGTGGTGAGTGGTGTCCCACAGGGCTCTGTTCTTGGGCCCCTACTCTTTGTAGATTTTATAAATGACTTGGATGAGGAGATTGAAGGGTGGTTTAGTAAATTTGCCGATGACACAAAGGTTGGAGGTATCGTTGGTAGTATCGAGGGCTATTGTAGACTGCAGCATGACATTGACAGGATGCAGAGCTGGGCTGAGAAATGGCAGATGGAGTTCAGCCTGGATAAATGTGAAGTAATGCATTTGAAAGGTTGAACTTGAATGCTGAATATAAGATTAAAGACAGGATTCTTAGCAAAGTGGAGGAGAAAAGGGATCTTGGTGTTCAAGTGCATAGATCACTCAAAGTTGCCACCCAAGTGGATAGGGTTGTGAAGAAAGCATATGGTGTTTTGGCTTTCATTAACAGGGAGATAGAGTTTAAGAGCCACGAGGTTTTGTTGCAGCTCTACAAAACCCTGGTGAGACCATACTTGGAATGTTATGTCCAGTTCTGGTCGCCTTATTATAGGAAAGATACGGAGGCTTTGGAGAGGGTGCAAAGACAGTTTACCAGGATGCTGCCTGGACTGGAGGGCTTGTCTTACAAAGAAAGGTTGACGAAGCTTGGACTTTTCTCTCTGGAGAGAAGGAGGAAGAGAGGTGACCTGATCGAGGAATACAAGGTAACGAGAGGCATGGATAGAGTCAATAGCCAGAGAGTTTTCCTCAGGGCAGATTGACTGGCATGAGGGGTCATAGTTTTAAGGTGTTAGGAGGAAGGTGTAAAGGAGATGTCAGAGGTAGGTTCTTTACACGGAGTGTTATGAATGCATGGAATGCGTTGCCAGTGGTGGGAGTGGAAGCAGAGTCATTAGGGACATTTAAGTGACTGCTGGACATGCACATGGACAGCAGTGAATTGAGAGGTGTGTAGGTTAGATTATTTCAATTTTAGATTAGATTATCTTATTTACAGTATGGAAGCAGGCCCTTCGGCCCAACAAGTCCACATTAACCCTCTGAAGAGCAGCCCACCCAGACCCCATCCCCTACATTTGCCCCTTCACCCAACACTGCAGGCAATTTAGCATGGCCAATTCACCTAACCTGCATATCTTTGGACTGTGCGAGGAAACCCACGCAGGCACGGGGAGAACGTGCAAACTCCATACAGACAGTTGCCCAAGGCAGGAATTGAACCCGGGTCTCTGGCATTGTGAGGCAGTAGTGCTAACTACTGTTCCACCGTGCTGCCCCTCAGCATACAGACTCCATTTAGACAGTTGCCCAAGGCTAGAATTGAACCTAGGACCCTGGCTCTCAGGGGCAACGGAGCTATCCACTGAGCCACCATGCCATCCACAATTTTGATTCGGAATAATTCTTGGCACGACATCGTGGGCCGAAGGGCCTATTCTGTGCTCTACATTTCTATGTTCTATGTTCTAAATACTCCCATTTAATTATATGGATATTACAGTTGTGAGTATCCTCTTTGAACACCAAATCCCTACAAGTAGAAAGGCTGAAACTCACCATATACAAAGAAAGCAATACAACAACATTGTTTCTTTGAAGTTTAAGAGCTATCCTTCTTTTTCATCTTTTTGGTGAGAATTAAATAAGATGTAACTAAATGAGTTATCAAAAAAAGTTTAATCAATACTTATGGTACCAATTGTTAATTGATGCAATGTTAAAACTGGGGACAGTTGGTTCCTTGTGGCACTTCCTGATTGGTTGCCATTGCAATATCACTCCATCACCCAGAGGCAGTGCTGATTGAATCTCTGAGTCCATGCTACTGCTGGCTCCTTCCATTCACTCACCTGGCTGAGGATTATTTTGTTGTGGAGCCAGATTTAAAATGGCACAGGTGACCTGGTGGATTGCAAAGAGAATTTTTAACTTGAAATGTGAGGCTTCATAACGCTACAAGAAAGAAAACACTGCCATTCATTCCTTCCTAATGATTAACAAAAAACTATCAGTGAACAGCTCAGAGCTGCAGAGCAATTTCACTGCCAAGGTATAGATCACTGCCATTTAGAGTCCATAGTATAACTGAGGACTTGTCAGTTTCACATCTCATATTAGTTGTCAGTTTAAACGCCCAATGCCAGACTGTGGCAGACATTTCTCATCCATCCTCTGAAGGTTCTACATTTGGAGATGAGGTTGATTGATGAGGAAGCAACAGTGACATGAGGGCAACTTTTTTTTTATGCAGTGAGTGGTTGCTATCTGGAATGCACTGTCTGAGAATGTGGTGGAGGCAGATTCAATCATGGAACTCAAAGAAGAATTGGTTCATTAACTGGAAAAGAATCATTCCCTGATTATGAACACACTAAGTAAATTGCTCTTGCAGAGAGCTATCATTGACCCTCTCGCCTGAATGGCCTTCTTTTATTCTGTGACTAATCTATATTTCTGTGTTACTTTTCATTATTTTTAATATTGAAAGTATTAAATATATTATCTTGTCAAAATGTAGATCTGTTGAAAGTACAGACCTACTCACTTATGCATTCTTTCTTTCTTTCTTGCATACAATCATATAGATTTTGATGTTTGAGTGTTTTAATTAATTCTTGTTCTTCTTTGTCATTGTGTTTGATGTCAAATGTGGAGGTAACAAACAGAAGGTTTCTGCACTATGAGTAGGCTTTAATCAATCTTCTTAATCTAACATTCTCAGGTTTCTGCCAATGTCTCTGGCGACAGTTGTGAATTTTACAAAAGCCACTATCAGCAGTCAACACCTGAGTATTGCACATTCTACAAAATTGATCTATTCGTTTCTTATTGTAGTGATATATCTGACCCAGACAAAGTATGGCCCACAGGCCATAACCAGCCCTTGTTCAGCACCAGAAAAAGCATACAACATTCAAAGGCGAATACAACGCAAATCCAATGCATTTGCACAAAGCTACAAGACCGCTTAGAAAGAACTTAATATAAACAGCAAAGGAAACTTTCAACCTCCTTCCAACAATATCCTTTTGCATACTCAATCTCAGAGAAATATCACTCTGATCTCAAAATTTGAATTTCTTAATAAACTAGCTCTTTCCAGTCCTCCTCCGTCGATCACTGACATAGTTTTATGCCTTCTTTCCAATTCTAATAACTGACGGTCTTTCACTTCTGACAACTCGAAAACTTTTATATAAACTCTCACAGCTTGTAGAATTTGCAGATGAAAACATATCTGCTCAATTGAAAACAGTTCTCTAAACTGAAAACCTGATTCCTCTGCTGGAAAATACCGTTCTCCTGGACTGATTCTTGATTCTTCTGAATGGAAGCCCTGATTTAATTAATCGAAGGGTCTGTTTGCTCTAGATGTCATGAAATTCACATGTTTTCTTGGAAATTATGTATGTAGGTCACTGTTCCAAATTACTTTCTGACCTCTTAAAAACAATTATGTTCGAAGAATGAAATTAAAATCCTTTTGCCTTAAATCTGTCCAGATTCCAAATGCTAATACACCTTTATCACAGCTTGCTTGTGCAAGTTGTCTGCTTTTCCTGGAGGAGAGCCATAGAGTGGATGTAGCCCACAGGCTGTAGATTGCCCTAATCCACTTGAAAGGGAAGTGCATTGAATGACAGGAAGCTGCTACTGAATACAGTCAGTCCAATTCCAAACATGGAAAACACTAGACCTGGGCAAAGGGAGGAGTCAGGATGCCGATGCAAAACTGGAGACTTTAACGGTGGAGTAGTACAGGGGGAGGGCTACCAAAGATTCATTGTTGGTTATAGAAACTATCAAACACTTGCCTCAGACAGGATATGGAATAGGCAGCTAATTTTTTAAGATATGAATCTTGAGACCAGGTAATAAATCCACAAAATGTCTAATAATTGCAAGTGGGTGGCGAAGATCAGGTAATGCTGTTCAAATGACAGTGCCTGTCCAATATATTATGTTGTTCAAGCAAGACTCCAATATCATTTACCTATCAACAAGTCTTATTACTCAGAACTCCAGCTGCCAGCTCCTCCTGCCTTCTCTAATCTTCAACTACTCATCTCTGGAAGGGGCATCACCCAAAAATGGTGCAACACCACCATCCTCCCTATCTTCTAGAGAATAGGATAGAGGTCCAGCAGGAGACAAGGACACCTACATCTTCCTGATCCCTGTGAAGGTTAGGGCTCTCAGCATCATGTGACTTACTGCAGCATAGCCATATGGCTTGTGGTTTCACAGAGAACATTCAGGTGGAAGCAATGTTTCTGCCTTGAGACCTTCACAATTTCCTGTTTAATCTTGTCCTGTCATGATGCAGAAGGTGCATGGACTTTGTCCTTTCCTAGATCACCTTGATTCCCTGTCAAATAACATGGACGAGTCCAGCCAAAAGTTGTCAGAGGGCATTGTGCTCTCTACACAGTTTTCACTCCACATCTCTGTCATTCTCCATATCCAAAGGTACTATCATGGCTACCACTGGAGCAATTTCAGCCTTTACATGGACAGGTCACTCACTCTTCTCTGCTGTGTGAGACAATGCAACAACACTCCCTGACAAATCCAGGAACTCTGTACAATACCTCAAAAAGAAAAGGAGAAGCTCCTCAATGTGGGTGCCTGGCCCTTTAACACAGGAAGAATACTCGGCCCCTCTTGTAGCTGAATGCTGGTCTGGGATGAGTAAATTCATTAACTAGACACGTCTCATCCAAATTTGGGCAAAGGGCATCTCATTAGTGAGTTTTGCGATATTATGATAACGCACAGTCTATCCCTCACATCCTATGTTCAGACATCTAACCTTTTTAAATTGAGGCTGTCACACAGGCTGCACCAGAAACAGCAGATAGAGCAGCGCATATCTCCAACAGCCTTCATTGTCATTGCTAATCTGAGTTTTGCAACAATCGAATTAAACTAAATATTGCAAAAATTACAGTTCACCGCAGTGTAAATTCCAAGCAGCATGAGGATGGTCTTCCAAATATCAGCATTAACAGTCTTGAAAGTTAGATGATACCTGATGCCCCACTGATATTTCTAGTCTTATGTCAAGGCACATCAGAGAACACTTTTGATCAATGCAAATACAGTAGCGTAATGGCAACCTTTGAAGGAACGTCAGAACTCACCAAACGTTATATTTCTCACGATATTTTCTCACAATTTCATTTTTGATAACACTCATTTCTCTCATTCTAACATTTTATGGCTCTTTTGCAAAGACCAAAGCCTTTGAGAGAAGGCAGCTGTTGTTGATCTGTTGGTTACCTGATCCAGTTTTTGTTTATCCCAGGTTTTATGACCAAGTATTCAGTGTCTGGATTAGTAATTGTTTTAAACATGTATCTCAAAGATGTCTCGTTAAGAGTTACAGACATAGGAAAAAAAAACAGCCTAATTACAAACTCACAAAGAGAGCATCTTCTTTGACGTAAGTACTTACATTCGGATTCAATGAAGAAACTCCGATATTCCTTACTACATTCATCATCCCACACCATATATATCAAAACAACAAATATATTAAGGTCTGTTTTCTTATTTTGGATTTCCTGAAGAAGTAACTGTCTGACTTCACCACCTCCTTCCTGTTTGGCTGCAGTCATAATCTTAGCATTGGGCTAAACACAAAGGCGAGCAAAAATATTCTGGGAGACTTGCCAAAGAAAATTTGTCACAAGGCAATTCTACCCACCATGTTTTCCTATTTCTTTGTAATGAGATTGTTGAATATAATGAAGGACCAATTGTTTTGATTCTATCTGGTCAATTGAAAAGGATAGATAGATGATCAGAAGCCATAGATATCTCAACCTCTTTCATATCTATTATTGAATTTTGACATACCACTTCTGATAAAAGACTACAAAATCACTGATGTAAATGTCAGTATCTCTAACAGTGATGGTTAACTATTGCAAGCATGGAAGGAAGTTGTTGAAGAGAATGAATTGGCAAATGTAGAATAGCATTGAAGTGTCAGGTGAATGAATTTGCATTTTGGGTATACCTACAGTGTATGGATTGCAGCCTTTCAAAGAAGGCAGTTCACCAGCACCTTCTCAAGGGCAACTAAGGATGAGCAATAATTGCTGATCCAATCAGTGACAATCACATCTCCTGGATGAAGTTTTGGAAAAAAGCATTGGCCATTCAGTCCCTTGAACACCTTCCATCATTCTAGATGATGGCTGATCATTAACGGCTTCACCAGAAAGCAATGTAGGCTGCCTTATTGAATGTATTCAAGGCTGAATTAGACTTTTGTTAGAAAGGAATGCCAAAGCTATCAGATGAAAAAGGAACGTAGAGCTGAGACTACAACTTGATCAGTCATTATCCAATTGAATGGCAGAATAGATTTGAAGTTAGAGAGAAAAGGAAAATAATGACTGTGTTTTGATGACATGCCTGTTGTGGTTTTTGTCTTGTGGTCTATGAACTTTGTAAAGTATCTTGACATTTAAATGTATTACATTAATATCAATAGAGAAATCATGCAAAGCAAATTGGTAAAACTAACTCATTACTTCATAAATATTGGTTTGAAAAATTTTGGATCTCTCTTCTATTCTAGACAAACCGTGTGGCTTTTCCAAATGGCCAAAGGCCCTCTTTCTGTGCTGAGTATTTTTACAATTAAAATGCTAAGTAATTGTGATTTATAGACAAGGTCCCTACTCATTCTTGCTTCTTGTGAGAGACCTTAATTTGGGTTAAAGAGAGCGACAGGAGAGTGGTTAAGACAGACTGATCGGGAGAAGCATAACGGAGACAACAAAAAACTACAGATGCTGGAAATAAAGTAGAAAGACAGGAGGCTGGAAGGACACAACAGTGAGGAGGCAGTGAAAGAAATTGTAACCCCAACAAATGAACATACTGGGGTCAACTGGAAGTTTAAAATGTTATGAATCTGAAATGTGAATTCCAATTACCTCCAAACATCCCATTTTGTATTTCAACACACATGAGGTGGAGAACCTGCAGTTAATCTGTTCCAGGAGGTAGTTTGTTAATTTGAATGTAACAGTGCTACTGTGTGTCTCATCATCATCCATTGTTTCTGACTAGAAACTAAGAGTACCACAGGGATCAGACTATTCACAATATATATTAAGGATTTATTTGAAGAAACTGCATGGCATTTCTCCACTAAACAAAAAAAAAGGCAGATGCTGGAAATCAGAAACAAAACAGAAATTGCTGGCAAAACTCATCAGGTTCAACCATATCTCTAGAGAGAAAGCAATGTTAATGTTTTGGGTCCAGTGATCGTTCGTCAGAATTTCTCCAGAATAGCAGACCAGGCTCAAGTGGCCTACTTCAACTCTTATGTTTTTATACTCCCATGCTAACATTGCAACAACATTTAAATTAAATGTTCACTATTTCAATTTTAATTATATTAGCTCTAAAGCTAAAAATGCATTCTTAACTTTTTTTAACATGAACTTTGTGCAGTTTACTGTACTTTGACAAAGATTGAAGGCTTGCAAACTTTAAAGTTTTCAGTGATAATTTTCTCATCAATAGACTTTATAGACAATAGACAATAGGTGCAGGAGTAGGCCATTCTTTCCTTCGAGCCAGCACCACCATTCATTGTGACCATGGTTGATCATCCTCAATCAGTATCCTGTTCCTGCCTTATCCCCATAACCCCTGATTCCACTATCCTTAAGAGCTCTATCCAACTCTTTCTTGAAAGTATCCAGAGACTTGGCCTCCACAGCCTTCTGGGGCAGAGCATTCCATACACCCACCACTCTCTGGGTGAAGAAGTTTCTCCTCAACTCTGTTCTAAGTGGCCTACCCCTTATTTTTAAACCGTGGTCCTCTGGTTCGGGACTCACCCATCAGCAGAAACATGCTTCCTGCCTCCAGAGTATCCAATCCTTTAATAATCTTATACGTCTCAATCAGATCCCCTCTCAGCCTTCTGAACTCAAGTGTATACATGCCCAGTCGCTCCAGTCTTTCAGCATAAGAGAGTCCCGCCATTCTGGGAATTGACCTCGTGAACCTAATCTGCACTCCCTTAATAGTCAGAATGTCTTTCCTCAAATTTGGAGACCAAAATTGCACACAATATTCCAGGTGCGGTCTCACCAGGGCCATGTACAGCTGCAGAAGGACCTCTTTGCTTCTATACTCAATTCCTCTTACTATGAAGGCCAGCATGCTA